>NC_134957.1:24732233-25035877 GCF_965638725.1 Aptenodytes patagonicus
TCCCTCCTGGAAATGGCCCAGCTCCGCCAGAGACACGGGGGGCTTGGGCTCCAAACGCTGCCTCTCTGCCGGCGGTTCTCCAAGGAAGAAACAAAAGCAGAAGAAAACCCCCGGCAGGACACATGGACTCACCCAGGCAGCCAGGACACCCCTTCTGCAGCAATACTCCCTCTGCAGCCATCTCTAGCCCTTCATGGCCAGAAGGGACCATGCAAGGTTAGGGCTGGCTTTTGGGGCTGTTTGCACCATCTAGCTCGGGGGCAAACTCTGTCATGACCCTCCGAGCCAGGGGGTTTGTGGTCTTGAGCAGTTCGGCAGCAGATGGCCGGGTACCGGGGCTGGTTTTGCTGCTCTTCTTCTGGAGCAGGGCTTTAAAGTCTTCGTTCCTGCTGGAAGACTTCCCGGTGCTGCCTGCTGCTGCCAGGGACTCGCCGGTCGGGGAGCCTGAAGTCTTTACGGGCGAGTGGGAGTTGGGCCGGCTGCCAAAGGTGTCACCAGGCTCTTTCCGCCCCAAGACCTTCCTCTTCGACCTAGGCACCAAAGAGACAGGCGGTGGGAGCAGCCCCGGGTGGGAGCTGCCACTGCTCTGGATGGGACGAGGCCCTACAGCAAGGGGCACGATGCCTGCCTGGCTGTGGCTGTGCCTGCTCCGCCGGGGCAAGAAGACAACCCGTGCATGGCAGGTAATGGACCTAGCTACCGGCAAACGCTCTCCTGGCAGCTAGGTCCAACTTGCCCCAAGGCTGACGGAGCAGTGGACACCCCCCCCCCCCCCCCCCGCAAACTGGTGACCCAGCCTGGCCGCAGACTCAGGGTGCTAAACCCCGAAGCACTTGAGGCAGCAACAGCCAGGTTGTCCCCAAGTGTGAGCATTGGCCCTGGTGTGGAAAATTTAAGATGTCGTGGCGGGGGGGACACTGCGCCCGGCCCTGTGACCGTGACAGGACGCAGGAGGTGTGGGGGGCTGTGCCCACCCAGTGCCATGCACCAGTCCTACCTGTGGATCACGGTGAAGAGATCCTCCGTGGTGCGGGACGTCACAAACACGTCGTCGTCCTCCTCTGCGATGGAGTCGGCCGTCTTGTCACTGGCAAAGCTCTTCTCCTCTGTGCTGGCCTCTGCTGAGCTGCCTGTGGACGGGGGGGAGAAGGCAGCCGTGAACCGCCCTGTGCAGGCACAGGAGGACCCCCCTGTCCCTGGGGTGAAGCCCACCATAGGAGCAGGGAGACCCTCACCTTGCTCCCAGGCGGGGTCGCCGGCTTGTGCTGTGCCCAGGGTCTCTGGGGACAGTGGGTCCTCGGCGTTGGGGTTGCAGCAGGTGGGGTCAGCATCCAGCGTGATGATGGGACTCGGGGTGGGTGCCTGGTCCACCACGCCAGCTCCCAGCTGCGCCGGGGCCGGGGCAAGTGGCAGGTAGAGCACGCTGGGTTTTTTGGGCACCGGCGGTGGCACCTTGGCCTTCTTCCGCTCCCCCTCACTGGCACCGCTCCGCTCTGGCCGCGGCTCATCCTCCAGGCTGCCCTGCGAGAGCCGCCGGGGTCCCGCCGGGGTCAGGGGCAAGAGGGGCTCCCCCGGACCCCTCCTCAGCTCCCCTTTCCGCAGCACCACAAAGCCGTCCTGCAGCAGCCCCCTCTCCTTGCTGGCGGCGCCTGGTGGGGACGTGGGGGACAGGGGACCCTCCTCCCGCAGAGCTGGGGGCTTGGGCAGGATGCTCGGGGGCCGCTTGGCCAGCGGCGGCTTCTCTGCCACGGGCGGCTTCACCTTCCTCTCTGGCCCCAGGCAGGGACCACGTGCCGGCTCCTCAGCGTGCTCCAGGCCGTCGGCGTTGTCCTCCGGCTCCGAGCGGCTGACGGAGCGGAGGCGGACAGAGCGCAGGTCGGACTGCGTGACCACCGGCATGATGGGTGTGATGGGGCTGGTCTTCTGGGCCAGCTTGGTGCCGAAGGTGGAGTCGGAGTGGTGCCGGCTGACCTTTGTCTTCCCCTTCAGGGAGATCTTCAGCCCCGACAGGTCAAGGTGGGCAGGCGGCGTGAATGGCAGGTCGAAGGACAGCCTGGACTTGGGGCTCCTCTCCATGGGGGATGTGGGGGGCAGCGAGGACTTCCTCTCGGGGACCAGTGGCCTCACCCGCACCTGGTGCGGGGAGTGCCCGAGGATGGCGGAGGTGGGAACGGTGGGAGTCGGGGTCTCCGACTGGCTGGAGTACCCGCTGGATGGGGACATCAGCCCTGTGGGCCTGCCTGGGGAGGAGGTCTTGAGGTCTGCCTCGGCGGAGAGCTGGGAGGGTGTCGTGGCTCTAGAGACGGAGGGGGACGTGAGGGACTCAGAGCTGCCCCGTGCCTTGGCGCACTCGATGGCCGTGGTCCCTGTGGCCGTGCTCGAGCTGGAGAGGGACCGGTAGGGATTGCTGGCCTTCCAGTCCGCAAGATGCCACTGGTGTGGGGTGGCCGTGCCGTCGGGCTCCCTCCCCACGCTCCCCTGCGGGTCGGTGTGCACCAACCGGTGGCCCTGGGGCTCTGGTGGGATGCACAGGCTCTTGGGTCGCTGATCCTTGGGCAGCACTGAGCTGGGCCCCCCGGCGGCATCCTGCCCCTCTTTAATCAGAGAGACGCTGCGCGTGGGCGGCGAGGGCTTCTTCTTCGCCTTCTTGAGGGAGATGCTCTTGGAGCGCTGCCGCCGCTGGCCCTCCTGCTCCAGCCCCAGGGAGACGTTGTCAGTGCTGGTACTGCCCTCGGAGCTGGCGCTGGGGTAGCCCAGGGTGTAGTTGGCGCTGCCCCGCCGGGTCTCGGCGTACGCTATGTCCACGGAGCAGAGGGAGCCCGAGTCGGTGGGCACCGACAGCGACCGCTCGCGGAACCGGCACCCTGCCCGCTCCACCTCCAGCCGGGCCGGCTCCGCCGCCGGCTCTGGCTCCTCTTGGCTTCCTGGCAAGAAGTTCACCTTGGCTTCTCGGCCCTCGCACCTCTGGCCACCCCCGGAGGTGGGGGGGGACTCGGGCACCGTGCCAGAGAAGGAGCCGGGCCCGTTGCTACCCATTCGCTCCTCGGTGGCGATGAAGAAGGAGGCGGCGGTGGCGGGTGAGCTCGGGCTGGGCGATGGGCTTGAGCCACCTGGCGAGGCGCAGGCAGGCCCCTTGCCCTGGCCGGCGACGGGGCTGGGGGGACTCGTGTAGCCCAGGGCGCTCCAGGGCAGGGGGAAGGGGGTGCCCTGCGGCCCATTGCAGGTGCTGGTGCAGGGGGTGGCCGCGTTGTCCATGGCAGCAGGTGGCTGGCAGCAGCGGGCCCCGAGGTCGCTGAAGGTCTTCCTCAGCGGGGCGGAGAGGGGCTGGCGGGGGCTGATCTCTTGGGGCGCCTTCCCCCCGCTCGTGGCCTCGGGCACGAAGCTGCAGGAGAGGGACTCGGCGATGGGCACGTGTGTGTTGAATGTGGGTCCGTTGGCACCACCTGCGAGGAGAGACACAGCCCGGGTGAGCATCGTCCCGCTTCACTCTCTGCCAGTGGGTCGGTGGCACGGTCCTGCCCCGCGTGCCGTGGGGCCAGGACTGGTCCCATCCCGTGGCCGATCTCTGGGGCTGCATGAAACGTGCCCGGGTGGACCGGGACCGGAGGGGACAGGTCAACACCCTCTCACCAGATGCTCTCCTACCCCCTATATTGGCATGGCCATAACCCAACTGGGGACAGTCCCTGGCCTGTGTTAACCCTCGAGCCTGGGATCTGTTGGCTGGGACGTGCCATGGACGTTAAGTTAGCGGCCACGGCGGGAGTCTCCACCCGGCGACCAAAGTGCTGCCCCAATGCTGCCCCGTGGTGGGGACACAGATGGAGACCAGGAAGAGCAGAGCAAAGCATCACCGCTCGGGTCGGGGAGGGACGCAATGGCTCACAGTGCCTCCTCATCTCAGAACAGCCTGGATGGGGAAGGAGCTGGGGACCTCGCTCAGAGCACACCCAGCAGACCAGGATGCTCAAGGCTGCAGCGGGCTGAGGCCTGACCATCTCCAAGGGAGGAGCCGTGACAACCTTTTGGAGGTTTGACCACTGTCATGGGGAAAAACCTTCCTCCTACCCAGTGACAATTCCCCCTGGCGCAGCTGGTGCCATGGCTTCTCCTCCTCCTGTCCCTGCCTGCCTCTGAGAAGAGGCTGGCTCTGGTTTCTCTACACCTTCCATAGGGGATGGCATGACAAGGCCTCCGAGCCGGGATGGCTGCTGTCCCCATGGGGTCCAACACCGGTCCGTGGCTGTGCTGGGAGTGCTGCAGGCACCCCGCAGCCACGTGAGTGCCCTCGGCATGCTGGCGTAGGCTGGCTGGCCAGCCCCAGCGAAGACCCAGGCAGGGTGCATGCCCCGGGGCCCTGGCACCCTGCGCGTGAGGTCTGCCTGCAGCCGGGGAGAGTGGGCACGGGGCAGGAGCTGCCGGAGCTGAGGCTGGGTGACTAGCAGAAATTTCGGTGGCCTTCCCGCCCCGTAAGTGTGCAGGACCCCGACTTGGGGTGAAGGGGCTGTCCCCAATGCCATGCCAGCCCCAGGGCCAGCCCGGCATCACCAGCATGCCCAGCACCTCGGTGCACCAGGAGGGAGCAGATTCAGTGTGGTGGCCTTTACCTCCCCAAGGCCAGGGCATCCCTGGGGAGCCCGTCTGTGCCCAGGCTGGCTGCCAGCCCCCAGGGTGGCTCTGCCCACCGTCAGGGCAGCTCCGGCGGGTGCCAGCCCTGCCCAGGCGCTGCCAGGCCATGAAAGTGGCTGCGCAGTTCTTGCCGTCACCTTGGTCTCGCAGGGACAGGTTAGGGAATCCGATAATGGTCCGTCTACGCCGCAGGGTGGACTTGGGGTTCATCGCGGTCTCTGTGTTAAACAGGGAGTGACGAGCACTCGCGTGCCTAGCAAAGTGCTGCCCTGTAGCCAAAACAAACACGCTGTACGTGGCGGTGCCAGGAGGGGCTGCCGGGGCGGGGGCTCTGCCCCCCTCCATCGCTGTGTGTCCCCTGGGTGTCCCCCGGCCTGGGATGGTGACTGCAGGCAGGAGCGTGGGATGGCAGGAGGGTGGTGAGCCATGCGGGGTGAGCCACACGGGAGATGGAGGCACGGCGGGTGCTGCCAGCCGGTGGGAAGACGGAGATGCTGCAGATGGAGGTGGGGATGCACGGAAACCTGCAGAGACCGGCCCCGCTCTGCACGACAGGCTTTGGTCTGCACCGGTGAGGCCGGACCCCGCACCGCTGGGCTTTGTCGTTAATGGGGCCAGTGGTGCTGAGCCACACTGGGGACATGGACATGAGGAACAGCAGGATGGGGAGAGGGACCAGCGTGGTCCTGGCACGTCTCTCCATTGTGGAGGGAAAGGGCGGAAAGACATCTTTTGCCTTCAGAAGGTGCACCTTGCTCAGCCACCGGCCCCAGGCTGTTACCTGGAGGCAGAGCGTGGCACTTGTGCCTGCAAGGACCAGGCAGGACCGTGCTGCTGGGAGCTGCAGCCCCGTGAGGATGGACGGACAGACAGGTGAGACAGGCTGGCCGCATGGAGCGCGGCGAGAGCCAAGGTGACAACAGAACCGGCTGGCTGGGCAGCACGGCGGAAACAAGAGACTGGACGGCGGCGTGGCCGGTGGATCAGACGCACAAAGTTACAGATGGCAGGAGAGATGGCTGGGAATGACAGACGCCAGCGTGGCCCTGCTGTCCCCTGCTCTACCCCCAGCACCCACCTGGCCCGCAGGGACACAGGCTCGCAGCCCCAGCCACCCCCTCCCACCGCCGTGCACCCCGCCGCAGCCGGATGCTGGGGCGCATCCTTGCCTGCACCCTGCATCCTCCCCCCGGTGCTGGCTCGGTGCTGGGGCTGCCTCTCACACCTCTCCCCCCCGCCGCGCCGCGGGGGTGCTGCCCTACCCGAGACATTGATGGGGATGATGTTGGTTTGGATGGAGCAGGACTGGTGCCACTGCTTCTCCTCCACGGTGGGCAGGGGGAAGGCCCTGGTCCAGGCTGGCTGCTTGTCCGGGCTGGTGGGGAGGCTCAGGGAGGCGTCGGGCAGCCGAGAGCCGAGCACGGTTGTGCCAGCCGTCTCCTCTTCGGTTGCTCGCCGGCTTGGGGGCTGTGGGATGAAAGGCACGTGACCCACCAAAGGGACGAGGGTAGGACACAAACAACTCCCCCCGGGCCTTGCTGCCTGACTGGCCATGCCAACCCCTCTCCTCCCGGCGATGCTGGGGCTGTGCCGCCCTGCCCCGCCGCCCCGGCACTCACCATAAGCACGAACTCGAGGCGCTTGGCAGGCGGGGGTCGGGGCGACGGCTCGGGGGGGGTGTTGGGGGGCAGGTGACCGGCGGCGCGGAAGGTCTGCCCGGTGACCCTGCTCTCGGCGTACTGCTCCTCATACTCCTCTGCAAGAGAAACGGCACCTGGGACCCTGCTCCAGCCGCCGGCTGGGGGTGAAAGCTTTGCCCCTGGGGCAGGAGGAACACGAAGGCACGTGCATCTGTCCCGGCTGTCTGTCCCTGGGCTGGCTTGCCTCCCTGCTCAACACAGGCAGCTCAGGAGGTGGGGAAGGGAGACCCCAAGGAAGAATGCCAGGGCTGGGGGAGAGTCGAGGCAGCACTGGGACCCCAGCAGCCCGCCACGCTCCTACCAGGGGGCTGCCTGGGGACGTGGCGGATCCCATGGGGAAGCAGAGCTCCGCCTGGGACAGCCAGGAGAGAACTCAGTGTCTCCCCATCCTGTAATTGTTGAGCTAATTAACGCCGGTCGTTATGGCCTGGTGGAAACCAGGTCTGCTCAGGCTGACTTAATGAGATTACAAGCCGGGGGAAGGCTGGGCTGCTGATCTAATCAATGCCTGCGAAGCATCCAAACCGAGGCCGCGTGACGGCTTGGTTAAGAAGTTGGAAGGAAACAAAATCAACGGCCATGTTGATCCGGTTAGACAGATCAGCAGCCGGGTCTCCAAGGCCCTCGTGGGCAGAACCGTGCCGCGGTGGGGCTGGCGGGCGCCCCGGTGGCCCCGGCGGCTGGTCTTGGCCCCAGGTGCTCTGCCGCTTGCAGCAGTGACTTGGGAGCAGAGATCAGAGAGGGGCTGCTGGAGGCTGGGACCCACCGGGGACCCAACTTCTACAGCTCGGTGAGGTCCGAGGAGCGGCTCGGACACGTGCATGTGGGAGATGACCTCGCTGTTTGCACGGCGGTCGTGTAGCCAGGGCAGCGCCCGTCCCTGCCACCCTCACCCAGCCCGCCGCTGGCCCCTCTTGCCCCGGCTACCTTGCAGCAAGCTCTGGAGGTTGAGCTGGGCCTCCTGGTGCAGCTGCTCCATGCCCGGCGGGCGCCCAGCCGCCAGGAAGACGTTCACCGGCTGCTGCCATGACAGCTTGGCGTGGGCGGCTTTCTTGCTCTCGAGGTCCAGGTTAGAGGTGGCTGTGAGCGGGAGGGAGCAGAGTGAGATGGAGGTGGGCGGGCAGCTTTCCTGCGAGCGCTGCCGTGGGCTGCCAGTCGACGCCGCACCGGCACAGCGCGCTCATCCTGTCCTAGGTCTCTCCAGGAACGCGGGGACTGGGATGCGGCTGTGTCCTGCCCCAGCAAAGCCACCCAGGCAGGCTGCTGCCGGGTGGGACCAGACCCCATCACCGCCACCGCTGCTGCTCCGGGGGCTGGACACTGTCCCCACAGGCTGCCAGAAGAAGCCAGGAAGGGAGCAGGGTGAAATTGGGGAAGGAAGCAAGCCCTGTTGCCCCGGGTGACTGCCCAGCTGCTCCCGGGCGCAGGAAACGCCGCATGCTCTGGTGAAGCAACCTCCTGGCTGCAGAAGAGCAGAAGTTGCAACCGAAACGGAGGGAGCGAAGGGGACACGGCGCCTTTCATCACACTGGTTTCAGCCTGCTCAGCAAGGTTAACGCGCCCTGCCCCATCCATGGACGCCCCACAAAGGTCTCCTGGGAAGGAAACCTCTGCGGAGATGGGCCAGGCACTTGCCCAGACCCTCTGAAACACCCATATGGGTGGAAAAGCCCCTGGGAGAAGGATTTGGGCTTGCCAGGGAGCTGGCCATGCTGGGAGCTGAGCAGTGCTCCGGCAAAGAGTCTTTGCCACGGGAACTCCTGCAGCCCCGGCACCTCTGCCCCGGAGCAGCGCTGGCCCTGAGTGGATGTGGGTTTCCTACCCAGCGCGGTTTTGCACCGGAGCCAAGGGAGTGCCACCGCTGGCACGCTGCCTGCTGAGCGCATCCAAGCCCCGACCCAGGCAGTAAAGGCAGAGAGCGGGTTTGTAAGCTTTAAACAGGGGCCTCGTGGATGACCAGGGTCTCACCCCTGGGGATTTAGGGCTAATCCTTCTCCAGCTGCCCCTGGTGTGGGCAGAGGGACGGCCGCTGTCGGCACCAGGTGCTGCGCGAGGTCCTGAGCTCGGTGTCACCCACCGGGCTGGGTGTCACCCCTGGGGACCAGGGTCTGATGTCCCTTTGCCCTGTCTGGTAGCCGGGACGTTCCCGCTCAGCAGCCAGCACCGCTTCATCTGCCTGGCTGGGGGGATGCACATCCTGAGTTTGACTCACATGTCGCAGGGAAGAGCGGCAAGCGTGGGATGCCAGGGGGATGAGGGCTTTCCGACGGCGCTGGGGGTGCAGGCAGGCTCTGCCTGCGTTCCTCTCCCCATCCCCATCGGTCGAGGCGTTCCTATTACCAGCATGACAAACACTTCCCCTCTGCCACCCGCAATGCTGCCAAAACGTAGCCGCCTCTGGCCACAGCATCCTGCTTCATGCCTGACCCCAGCCAAGGTAGCAACAGCAATCCTGCTTGCCTGGGTGAAGGCTAATGGCCCCAAAATGAGGTCGGGCTCCCCGGCACCCCCTGCACAAGCCATGTCCCCTTCTTCCTGCACTGTTGGGTCAGCCGTGCCCCGGCTCACCCGGCACTGCATCCCGAGCATCACTCCCGCTGCCCATGGGTGCCATCCTGCCCGCCCTTCCCCCCCGCTTCAGCTGATTGAGCGGCAGAGCCTGCACAACGCCCAGCACCCGAAAGCAAGGTGCCACGTCCCTAGCCTAGTTACTTTTATAATTTGTGTTACCATAACGACGTGCCTTAACACCAGGCTTTTTTTCTCTTTTTTTTTTCTCCTTTAAATAATTTGACTCGTTTCCATATCAACCAAGAAGTGTCGGGGCGTGTGTGTGTGTAAACCACGCTGAGGCTTCGCCCGGCTGCAGAGCCCCATCCCGGAGGGCCGTGCCATGCAGCCAGGGATGAAGTTTTCCCTGCTGCGTGTGAACGCAGCCCCCTTTTCTCACGCAGGAATGTGGCTTTTCCTCCTCTTGCCTCCCAGTTTGGTGCCTGCCAGGTGGCGATGCCCCGAGGGGCCGGGGGTCCTGGCACAGGTGATGATGGCAGAAGGAGCCCTGTGCCCCGGCCTCTGGCTCGCTCCATGTGCCCAGTCGTCCCCTGGGGAGCTGGGAGCACGGCTGGGCACGGGGCAGGGTCGGGGCATCTCCCCGAAAACCTGACCTACAGGGCTGCAGGAAGGGAGGTGGGGGCACGGGGAGGCCAGGGACCACACGTTCACCTCTGCAGACCCCAGCCCCCCAACCCGCTCTCTTTGACAAGGCGGGGCTCTGCTGCTGCCGTCTCAATTTCTGAGTGCACCCCAAGGGCGGACCCCACACCCCGGTTCGCTGCACCCCTCCGCCTGGCTCGCACAGACCCAGCCTTCAGCCTCGGCAGGTGCCGATGCTCCTCACCTTCTGCCCACACATCCCCCAGCGGCTACCCCCACCACCCCCAGCAGACCCCTCAGCAGCTACGCAGTGTCCCCCCTGAGACTCAGGGACACCCCCAAAGCACAGCCCCCTCCAGCTCCCCCCCCCACCTCCCCGAGCTGCCCGGCGCCAGCATCCTGCGGGGGGGCAGCCCCCCGCCACCCTCCCCGGAGCCGCAGTATGGGAGCTTACCTCCACAGCCTCGGCCCCGCTGCTGGGGCACCCCCGGGCACCCACCCCGCGGGCTCCAACCACGTGGGCAAACCGCAGCGCCGAAACCCAGGGCCGCCCTGGGGCGAAGCGGAAGCGTGCCCAGGCAGCCGGCGAGGAGGGGCCCAGCACCCTGCCCTGCCAGCACGAGCTGCAGGCAGGGAAGAGAGGGCTGCGTGGCCAGCTGGCACTGGACCAAGAGGGAAAGGGCAGTGCGGGACGGTCGGGGGGGGTGTCCCTGCCCTACAGGGCTTTCCACCCTTTGCAGACACACGCTCATTTGGGAACACAAGCGAGCCGGTGCCATCCTGAGCTGACGCAGGCAGCAGCACGGGCACCGCCGAGGCGCTGGCGGGGCTGGTTTCATCTTCCCAGCAGAAGCAGCAGCTGAGGAGGAGAAGGGGTGGGAAAGGGCGGATAAGCCAAGCATCCCTCCGGTGGCCCAGGCACCCCAAACCCATGCCCCGCGGGGCTGCACCGTGCTTGCACTACCCTGTGTGCAAGAGTAAGCGTAACACCCTGATGTTTTGGCTTTTGCTCCTTGGGAGCAGTCACTCAGATGGTTTTTCTGGGCACAGCCCCGGCAGCTGCTCACGGCCTGGCATCACGTGGCGGCTCTGCGATGTGGTGCGAGGAGCCAGCACCCCGGCCTGCGGCAGGGGCTGATAAAGTGGTGCTGCCACCCGCGCTCCCGAGGGCCGGGCTGTTTTCGGAAGCGGCCCGGTGCAGGTTTGGTGCAGGAGCAGGTTTGGGGTGTCTGTGCAAGCCGCGGCTGCCACCTGCATCCGTGGGACTCAGGATGCCCCGGCTAAGACGGAGCACCAAGCAGGAGGACACGGCGGCCGGCGGGAATGGTGCAGCCATAGCAGAGCCTGCTGCCCTTGGCGGTGACCCTCCTGCCAAGCTTATCGGTGACAGGCTCAAAATATGAAATGCCTCTGAGGGGCCCCTACCCCATGGCAAATGCCTGCGGGAGGCGAAGGGTGTCCTGGGAGAGCAGAGCTGGAGGGCCGGCTCCATCCCACACACCCCCAGCACTCTTGACCTGAGCCTGGCCAGCCTCACTGCTGGGGGGAAACTGAGGCACGGCCGATGGGGGGGCTCACCCCGCACACAGCTGGCCCCATCTCCCTGCTGGCATCAGTCCCCCATCCCTGCCCCGGGGCTTGCGGAGGGGAGCAGAGAGCAGCCCCAGCTCTGCCCGTAGACAGGCGCAGGCACGGGCAGAGGTGTTAACGACAGGCGGCTGGAGGCCAGGGTTGCCGGAGGCTGCTCCCTGTGTGTCCCCATGTCTCCCAGGGGGTCTGTCCCCTCTCGGGGCTGCAGGCTGGCAGCAGTGAGCTCTGCCCCTCGCCCTGGGGCTCGAAGCAGGGGTAGCGCCGGCAGGCAGGGCCACGGCAGCATCCCACTGGGACGGTCCCCGCCAGGCTGCCCTGGGCAGGGGTGCGAGCCAGCACTAGCAGCTGCAGCGGGTGCTGCTACCTCCGTAACAGCTGGCAGAGTTTTACTGAGCGCAAGCGAGTGTTCAGACTTGGGACGCCGCGGCCACTGTGGGTGTATAAAGACCGGGGCTGAAGTCAAGGGGAGTTTGCTCCAAGGGGAGCTGAGCTTCACTCTCTCCTGGGAGAAGAGCGTCCCTGCAGGACCCCCAGCCGCAGAGCACAGAATACGTGCCCTCCACGAGCATCTCCCCGAGTCATCCCCACTCCACACCAGCATGCCTATTTACCTACTGCCCAGGCATCCCGAATCCACAGGGAGATATTCGACAGAGCCATCAGGAGTTGTTTCAATTCAGGCCGAAGCTCCCATGAGATGATGCCTCTTGCTCGAGCTCGCCGCCAAACTTTTCCTTCTCAAGCTTGCTCCAAGTGAGCAGCAAGCGCCGGCAATGCAGACAGTGCCGCTCAGCTCCTCGCTGCCGATGCAGAGGTACCACAGGAATGATGTAACGGCAGCAGCAGGCGATGCACCATTAGCAGAGCAGCCATGGCAACGGGTATCGGCACAGCGGCAAGCCAGCTGCCACCGCCGGTCCTAGCACACCGGAGGATGAGGACTGCAAACTTGGAGGCTGAGACTGATCCCAACAGCAACCTAAACCCCACCGGCAGGAGCCGATGCGCCGCAGTGCCGGCAGCATATGCTGCCGGCTTCGAGCAAGCGCCCCGGCCCACCGCCGGCACCGCGACTGCTCGCTCCCGGCGCGTGCAGCTTGATGACATTCCCTGTGGTACGGAGCCAAAGCGCACGCTGCTCTGCGACGAGCGGAGAGGAAGAGAAAAGAGCAAACAGCGGGAGCTGGCAGTGGTCGCAGAAAGCGCCTCCTGTCCCAAGCTCACCCCCCGCTGAACTCGGACCCGCCGGTCCAGCTGCCCCGCTGGGATGAGGACCTGCCCGCCTTGCCGCAAGTGCTCGCCGCGCACGGGCTGGAGCGTGCCCCTGTCCAAATCTGGACCCTTCCCGGGACATCGTCCCTCCGTTACACGTCTTGTGGGCACACCTCCGAGCCCTCAGTGAGGCAGGGCCATTCTTACAGCTGTTTGACCTTCGGGTGGTTGAGGCCGGAGGGGCTGAAGCTTTTTAGGGGGGTGCCCATGCCAGGACACCGATGTTGCCCTGCACAGCATGTCTGTGTGCTCCTGCGCAGGTGCCCAGCAGGACCGTGGAGCACTGAAGAACAAAACCACCCTGCTGCACCGAATCTGTTGGAGGCTCTCAGCTCTTCTCACTCTCCCTGTTTAACGTGCAATCAGCTGATTTTTGTACTGACAGGACATAACGGCACTGCAGAAGTTGCTGGCAGGGGTGGTGGATTTGGCAGTTGTGAGGGTCACTCAGCTCACGGGGAGATGGCTGGATTATGGGAGAAGTTTCTATTAAAACCACCAGCAGCAACACAGTCAATAACGTCACTGTCCATCAGTAGGGCTCAGAGTTAACAGTGTGCTAGGGCACTCTGCCTGCCTGGCCCTGTAATGAGATCCGGTAAAACAGATAAAAGCCCTCTTTCTCCAGCCGGATCCCAAGTGATCCATCACCTTCGCCTCATGCCTTGTGTAGGGCAGGAGTGGAGGGGACGCGTGTGCTCCCCACGGACAGTGTCAGCCGTGACCCCATACAGACAGGCCAGGGGAGCCTCCTGCGGTGGGGTGCCCTGCCGCGGTGGCAGCAGGGTGACACGGGAACAGCTGATGTTGGTCAAAGTCCCCACAAGCTGTGGCACCGCTGGCTTGGTGACTGCCCTTGAGCCCGGCAGGTGTGGAGGCCGGGCAGCAGGTGGGGGCCACCGGTGAAAAGCCGCGCCGGGTACGTTTGGCTCCGGCAACGTGAGCCACGACCCTGTCAGGGAGTTTTGGCAGGCAGGGGAGGCGTGTGTGCTGCGGGGAGGACTTGGCTGGCGAGCCCAGCACAGGAGGAGACCCGGTGCGCCATCCGCCCGTGCTGCGGGGACGGGAACCGCCTGTGGCCACACTCGCAGCGGGGCTTGGCCCGGTACCACAGCCAGCCAAGATGAACTCACGCCGCTCCCTGCCAAGGGGCTGAGAGCCGCCGCTCCTGAGGACGGAGCAGCAGCCCCAGTACTGGTGGGGGCTGCTCTGGGCTTGGCCACGGGTGCTCTCATCACCCTGCCTTTGCCATCCCGGAGCCTGGCTGGACCCAGGTCCCTGCAGCAAGCCATCAGCCATGGGCGGCAGGATCAGACCCCTTGGAGCCCTTTTCCCAGCCCTGCCGCGGCTCCCTAGCAGCCTGGCTTCCTCCTCGTATCGCAACCCTCGCTCTCACGCGCTTCCCAGCCAAAAAAACCAGGCGCGAGCCTTTCCCGAGAGCCTCAGGAAACACGGCACGGCAACTTGCCAGCCCCAGCCCCAGCCAGTCCTTGGCACCCCGGCACAGCATTGCCACGCACCGTGGCCAAGGGCACCCCCAGGCACAGGGCAGCTGAGGCCAGCTACCCGCTAGCTTTCCCCCGGTAATGTCTCCAGCCTGGCTGGGACGGTTCAGCGGCGCATGGATGCTCGGGGCAGTGCTCGCAGCTCTCCCAGGCATGTGGGCTGCCTGTGCTGGAGAGGCTGCAGCCCCTCACCGGGCAGGGGTGCTTCCAGGAAAGCACCATTTCCCCTGTGCCCGGCTGGTTTTACACTCTGCGGGGCCGGGACAATGCGAGGAAGTCGCCTGAGAGGGGAACGTGGCCAGGCCCCAGGACAAAGGGGCCCGAGATGTGAAATCAGCCACAGCAGGAGTGACGGCGAGGGCAGTAAGAGCAGCACGGGCAGTGAGAGCAGCGAGGGCCCCGGCTGACTGCAATGTGGGCTGACCCACGCTCCTGCGGTCCCCACTCCTGCCGCCACCAGCAAGCGAGAGCTGCCAAGAGGGTACAGCACCACAGGGCCGGGCAGGATCCGTCCCAGCGGGGCTCAGCCCCAGCCTGAGGAGTGGTCGGTGGGACGCGCGGGCGGGGGGTCTCTGTGCTTCACTTGCTTTGTCAGAGAACAAGGACACCCCAATGGGCTGGGGAACGGCAGCAAGGATTTAAAAGGGAAGGGGACACACCACAGTTGAGGCCAGGCTGGGAAAGGCGGGACAAGACCCGCACTGCCAGACAGTACCGACCCCGTGGCTATTGCACAGCCTCCGGAGACGAGAGTCTCCGCATCCCCGTGCCCAACAGGACACGCCAACCCGGGGTCTTGCCCTGCAGAGTGAGGGCACCTGCAAACTCCACCACCCTCGCTGCCTGCTCCTCTTGGAGGAGGCTGCCCCACTGCCTGCCCCTGCCCACGCTGCCTTGCCTTACCTCCCCGGTGCCAGGGCGCCAGGAGCCACTCCACCTTGGCCATGGCTGCGGGCGCAGGCAGGAGGGTGCTCGCTCCTGCAGCCCGGGAGCCCTTGCTTCAAAAACAGGCTGAGAGAAGTGAGCTTCCTCCGCCTTCCCCGCCTGCGGCCGGCTCCAGCCCGGGGGGAGAGGAAGCGACCAGGAACTGGCTGTTTGAGTCAGCGGTGCAGCCCATTGTCCCGGCCCCTGCCCCTCTTCCTTCCCTGCCACCGGCCCGGGGGGAGGGATGGCGGAGAGGCTGTGGTTTTGCACAGCCCATCCTCCACCCACCCACCCTGCCGGTGGTTCGCCCGGGGGTCCTGCAAAGGCGGTGGGTTGGGGCGGAGGGGCTCGTCCCTCTCTCCATACACCCCTGCTGCGGTGCCCGGAGAGGGGACGGGGTCCTGGGGCCATGGCAAGGACAGGCTGGGCTCCCCCTGGCTGAGCAGAGTCACGGAGCCAAAACATCCCCCAGCCACGTCCAGAGCAGCAACCGGCACCATCTGAAAGCCACGGGTGACTTGGGGGACACCAGCGCATGCTGGCTCATCCGCCCCAGCAGAGCATGGCTGTTCCTGCATGTCCCAGCTGGAGCAGCCGTCGGCATCCTCACCTGGAAATTAGCTCCCCGGAGCCTGCCGCTGCCTCCCGGCTGGGTCGAGCTGCCTTCTCCCCCCAGCCTCTCTACACTTATTAGCTAAAAAAAGTGGGGGGCCTTTCTGAATTCACCTGACTTTGCCCTGGAAGCTGTGAGAACCCCCAGAGCTTCCTCTCGCTTTGGCTCCTTCCAAAAGCCACAAGCAAAGGCTCCTCGGGGACCACTTTCCCAGCGCCCCAGGGGTTTGTAAAGCTCAGCCTCCTTTTCCCAGAGGACGGAGGACGCTGGGAGCCAGGACTGCAGCAGAGACAGGAATGCAGCCCCGAGCCCTGGCTTACTTCGGGAAGTGGCTTTGGGGCCGCTGGGGCAGCGTGGGGAACGCGTGCCTTGCCAGGGGCTGGTACCATCCACCCCCGTGCCAGGCACCCAGCAACGCCGCAGGCCCAAATGATGGGACGGGTAAAGGACGGCGGATACCAGCAGAGTTCATTTTCCCCCTGGCAACCCAGGCAGCACTTGCACGTGGCTCTGACAGACAGGGGGAAAAGGAGACCTGCCCCAGTGGCCGGTGCTTCTTCCGGGACCCCGTTCTGCGGTTATCGTGCCAGCCGAGGACAGATGCAATAACTGGAGAGCTGCCTCCCAGCCCCACCAGACCATTGGGCGCAGAGACCTGCTAATTCATCACATCGGTTCCAGCAGCCCACGAGCATGCTGCCTTCTCTGACGAGCCCCTCCAAACACTGCCACGCTCGCAAGCAAGCATCCTGGGCTCAAGAGCAGCCTGCTTGGCTCTTCGGTTGCGCGAGGAAGGGGTGCAGGGGGATGTGAGCCCCTGCCAGCATTAGATCAAAGATAGGTTTTGGCCAAGCGGGCAGGGCTAAGGTTCGCATGCCCCGGATTCACACAGCTTTGCCCAGCCTGTCGGGACATGAGGAAGGCTGGATTTTAATGATCAGGGACACCAATGTAAAGACTCCTCCACGCGTTGCCCTGTGCACGGGGCAGAGGAACGATCCTGCCTGAGAAGAGCCAAGGTACCTCCTGGTACCGTGGGTCCCTGTCCTCTCCCAGCCGGCGGGCGTCCCACCCTTCCAGCGACCCAGACCCACTGCAGGACTGCTCCTTATCAAGTTTCAGCTCCCCCCCCTCAGCAGATAAGCTCCAGCCTGGACCCGACGTCGCCTCTCCGCAAGGAAGCCTGCATGTAGCTGCTCAGGAATGCCCAAGCCATTGAGGTCCTAGCAGCCCCAAGCCTAAACGGCTTGGGAGCATCCAAGTATTCACCTCAGCTTCATACCTGAGATGAGTTTCGAGCTGTCCAGTGCCAAATCCCATTCCTCCCTGCTCCCAGCAGCCAGGCGCAGCTCTGTCATCTCCCCAGCGGAGGCCAGGCACCGGGGGGAAGATCTGCGGGAGATCTCCGGGCTGGCGGGGAGACGCACCCTATGCCCAAGGACAGAGATGAACCAGCTTCGGCGCAAAGGCTGGCCTCGCAAACCCCCCTTGGGCCCTTCCCGGCAGTGCTGGGAAGGCAATTTTCAGCTCCCAAGAATCCCTTTGAAGATGCAGAAGTGTGATTAGCTCCCGTCCCACTCCGAGCCGCACCGGACAGTTGCAAGGGTGGGAAAGGCAGGCAGGGAGCAGGCCAGCAACCCGTGGCCCCCTCTGAGCCTGGCAATCCAGTCGCTGCCCACCTCCCGTGCCCCGTGAGACAGGAGCCGAGGGCAATGTGCTGGGTACCGACTGGCACAGTGTCCTTCATCCCTCAGGACCCGCCAGATCAGCATCTCTCCTGATCCCCCGTGCAACCCGAAGCTCTTTTGCCCCGTTTCAGTCCTTTGCAAGAATCGCTACAACAGCGGCTGCAAAATTAGACAGAGACAGGCTGTACTTCCACCGCCTCTGCCCGCTAATTATTAAGCTGTGACAGTCACTTGGGCTGTGACAATCACTCCCCATTTTCTTGCAGCTTCCTTCTAAGCAATTTTCCTGAGGTCTCTCCCAGGGCTGGCAGCTCCCTGCTGCTGCCCGCACTGCTGTCCGGCTCTCGAGCCAGCGGCCAGGCAAAGGGCAGCGGGCGCAGGAGCTGGGGCCAGCACAGCCCGGCACACGGGGAAACAGACCTCAGATGGGCCTCTGAGCCAGGAGCCGTGGCAGACCCCAGCATCCCAGGTCTTCTGGCATTTCCAGGAGCTGGGCTGGGGAGGGGAGCCGGAGTCCCGGGTGTCTGGAAAGGGTTGCTGAACTGCCTGGGCCAGCCAGGTGGGGACAGTGGAGTGACCGGACAGGTCCTGCCTGCTTGTTCGACCCAGCTTTTTCAGAGGGCACCTGCACCGAGCCCTCCGCTTGCCCTGCTCCCCCCAAATGCCCCCTGCAGATTTGCAGGGCTTTCTGCCCGCCTTAGATAATTTGTGATGTGAGGTCCCTCAGAGACACCCACTACCTTCGCGATCGGTGGGAGAAGGGGGCTGGGGGTTCAGGGGGCTATGCAGGCACGGGCTCCCTGCCTGGGCAGGACCCAGCTCCAGGGCCAGCAAGTGCAAGGCCTCCCCGCTGCCTGGGGATGGCTCCTGCTGCCTGGGGATGGCTCCCCATCGTTGGAGCTGGTTCCCCGCAGCTCAGGGCTGGCTCCCTGCTGCTCGGGGCTGGCTCCCCACGGTAGGAGCTGGCTCCCCGCTGCCCGGGGCCGGCTCCCTGCAGCTTCGGGTGCGGGTCAGCACCTGTTCCACACGCCGGAGGACCGCGGTGGGCCCCACCGCGAGCCCCATCCCTCGCCGTCCCTGCCAGCGAGGCCAAGCCTCAGCTGGAGGTGACCTCTCCCCGTGTCCTCCAAGCGACCCAAAGGGGCCGGGTAGCCCGGGGGGGGGGGGGGGGGGCCGCGGCAGAGGCCGAGCCTCCCCCTCCCGGGCTGCAGCCGGCTCCATCCCAGCCCGCGGGGCCGGGGGGCGGCGGGGGCAGCGCGGGGGCAGCGCGGGGAGCGGGTCCGGTCCCGCCCCGTCCCGTCCCCCGGTACCTGTTGCTGAGCGCATCCTGCCCCGCCGCTGGCTGCGCGGCGCCTTCCGCTGCGCGTTGCCCATCCTCCGCCGCGGCTCGCCCGGCCCAGGTGGTCAGAGCGCCGCCGCCCCCGGGCCGCTCCCCGCCGGCTCCATGCCTCCCCCGCCGCCGGGCCCGCCGCGCCGCGCCGCCCCGCCGCGCCGAGCGGGGAGGAGCCGCCGGGCCGGGCCGGGCCGAGCCCAGCCGGGCCGCAATCGCATCGCGCCGCACCGGGCGCCCCCCTCCCCGCCGCATCGGCGCGGCGGCCGCCGGCCCGACCGCCCCCTCGGAGCCCGCCCGCCGCGCCGGGGCCGCCGAGCCGCCGCGCTGCCGAGCGGGCGCCCAATGGCGGCTGCTGCGGGGGGACGGACGCGGGCAGCGGGGCCGGGCGGGTGGGAGGCTGCGGGCGGCCGCGGGGCCGGGCAGCCCCCCGGGGTGCTGGGGCTGGGGGTGGGTGGGGGGCACCGGGGCCGGGCAGCCCCCGGAGGGTGCTGAGGCTGGGGACGTGTAGGGGATCCCGGGGCTGGGCAGCCCCCGGGGGGGGTGTTGGGGCTGGGTGGGGGGTCCCGGGGCTGGGCAGCCCCCGGGGGGGGTGTTGGGGCTGGGGCTGGATGGGGGACCCAGGGCTGGCCCTGCGGGGTGGCAGGCTGAGCAGGGGGTGGATGGAGGCAAGAGGGCAAGGAGCATGGCAGCTCCCAGAGCAGCCTGAGCCATGCACTGGTGCAGTGGGAGAGAGGGGGGTGTGGGGTGAGCTCTTGGGGCCGGTGCCCTGTGGGGAAAGCCTGTGTGAGAGCCATGGGACACCGCAAGAGCCAGGCCTGTGGGTGATGGGGTCTCTGGTAGGAGAAACAGGGGGGGCTCTCTGGCTGGCAGCACCTTCAGCGGCCCCATCCCTGGCACTGAGCATCCCGGGCAGTGCCACATCTGCACAAGGCTGAGCTGCACTCGGGGACCCCCCACAAGAGGGCTGCACGCCTGGATCAACTATTGCCCTTGGGCTCCTTCTTCCCCCAGCCCAAACCTCACCGTATCCCTCTGATGGGGAAAAAAACCACTCCCACGTCAGGGGAAACTTGCTCAGTGTGCCCCAGCCTCCAGCAAGTGAATGGCCCTTGGCACCCAGGAGCCGGAGGTACTTGGTGATGGCTCAGCCCAGCCGCTCCATCCCAGGCCGGAGCATCCCTTACACGCCGAAGCTCAGCATCCGCGTAGCGACAGAAAGGACCAGAAAGCGCTGGGAGGTTGTTATGGAAACAGTCACAAATTGGATCAGTACTTGGCGCAAGGAGCGGTTTGTGTGACTGATGTGGGAGCAGGTGGGTGTGACAGCCGCAGCGGTGCGGGGGCCCCGCGGTGGCACCCCCGGCTCCCGCGGCTGCGTGCTGTGCCCCCATGCTCAGGCAGGGCTGCGGCAGCGCCTCAGCTTGCGGGGACAGCCCACGATGGGGCTGCGGCAGGAGCTGCGGGCAGCGCAGGCGTACTCCCACCTTGCCCTGGCCTCCGCATGCTCTCTGGGAAGACGAAGGACCGAGATGAGCCTGGGGTGGTTTGTAGAAATACCATTGAGAAAAACTTTCCTCCCATTCCTCCAAGCCCCCAGACAAGCCAAGGCAGGCGGTGTCGAGCCAGGCTGCAGCGGCACCTTTGCAAACGGCCCCATTGTGGGTTGTACGGTCCTTGATTCGACAACACGGCTGTCTTTCTGTGTGCTGTCCCAGGGAGCCGAGCAAGCTACTCATCACTGCTAGCTACTCGTCATCTCTTGCGGTGAAACCCTAGACCCCGTGTCCTCCTCCAAGCCCTGTGGGCGCATGCAGCTTGCCTGCGCTTTCCCAGCTGTGCTCTTCTTGCAGCCCAAGCGAGCTCCCCGCGCGCTGCGAAGCGGCTCCCAGATGGTCCTTCCCACCCGCAGCACACGGGTGCTCCGTGACGGGGCCCGCGAAGGCAGGAGGGCGCAAGTGGCCGAGTGCACCCCGGCATGCCCCAGCCACCCGCTGCGGGCGTAGAGCGGAGGAAAAGCCCGCACCAGCTACTCTGTCCAGCCCCGAGTGCGGGGAGCAGCTCAGCTCTCTGTTTCTAAAGTAGCCCCTCTCCTGGCAGAGAAAGCAGCTTCTTTGAAGAAGCCATAAACACTCGCTAAGTGGACAAGCTGATTATTTTCTGGCCAAGAGACCATGTTAAAAGATAATAACCAGCAAGGCGGATGAGCTCATAGGAGAACAACAGCTCGAGAACAAGGCTGGGGGAGCGGGGCCAGGGCTGCACAGCCCCGCACAAGCACTGCGGAGAGCGGGCAGCACCACGCGTCGCTCCCAGGGCTGTGTCGGACCCTGAGGGGGTCCCACGTCCCGGTGGGGTGGGTGCCAGATGGGGCACGGCCGCCGGCAGGGACCCGGCTGAGCTGTAAGGCAGGGCCCAGGACGCCCAGGACGCCGAGCCCCGCGCCTGGCAGCCCCACCGCTTGCCCCGCTGAAGGTGACCTCCTGCTTTCCTGCACCGCTGAGCTGTCCCTGCGAGGCCTGCCTGGCCCTGGCAGGGAATCTGCCTGCAGCAACTGAAAAGCTGGGCTGAAACTGCCGTGCCACCTCGTGTCCCCTCCGGGTTCTGCATTCCTAGGATTCCTCCAGTGCAGCAACATACCTCCTTGCTCCGTGTCCCGGGAGCCGCACCAGGGCACTAACCCATCCTCCCTGGGACGGGGTATTGCCGGTGGTGCCTGGTGGCAAACCATGGCTGGAGGAACCAGCAGCCTGGCTCCCGCCGAGCAGCCATGTCCCCAGCAGCTTGATGGGGTCCATCACTAAGCCGTGCACAGGGTGGGCATATGGGGGGAGGAACGTCCTGCAAGCGCTGCAAGGGGCTGCACCAGCGTGCCGACCCCGCGCACCCGAGCCCCAGAGCTTGGTATCATGGTGCCCAGCTGGCTTATGGCCGTGACACAGCCAGGCTCTTCGGGCTCAGGACCACTGCTCTGGGCCCTCCCAGCTGCTCAGGGGCGGGAAAACACACGGTGAGCTCAGCACCGGGGTCCTCTGACGGCCACCATGCCACCAGCACAGGACAAGCTGCAAGGCCTCTGCTGCCCATGCAGAGGTCAGGCCCAGGGGATACAGGGATCCCGGCCCCGATCAGCCCAACAACCTGCACCCGCACCCCCAGTCACCCAGAGCTTCCTCTGGCTTGGGAAAACTGAACGCACCCCAAAACCGCTGCATGAGAGAACCAGTGTGGACCCGGGCTGCCACCATGTGCCGTGATGCCATCACTAGTTTGTGTCATTTATGAGCCCATCACGGAAGACATGGGGTGCAAGGTGTGGCACTGGCATCTCCCCCTGCACAGCCACCAGATCCCACAGCACCTCTGCCCGCAGTGGCAGGAGGCGGGCAGCAGCACAGGAGCACCTTTCTCCTGGCAGGGTCGCTGGGGATGCTCCCTGCCCCAGCCTGAGCCTGTAAGGAGGAAGAGGAGGGACACATCCAGCCCTAGGGCTGGGCACGGGCACGGGCGCTGCCCAGGGAGCGGAGGGCACTGCATCCCCCCCACGGGGCTCTGCCCACTATCACCATCGGTGCATCCCGGCGCTGCGAGCCCTTGCATGACAGGCGGCGAGGCTCCCAGCCAGCCCCATCCTGCCATCTGCATCGCTCAGCACGTGAGGGTAGGAGCCAGAAGAAGCCAAGCAGGCGGCTCTGCCAGCCCCGGCTGTGCGGGCAAGCCCTGGAGCTGCCCGCTGCCAGCACCCACCTTTGGAGGCAGCCACCCGTCCCGTCCCATGCACCCACCGTGCTCCCTGCCCTCGTCCTGTGGCACTGCCAGCCCCCTCCCTGGAGCGGGGCAGTGAGTCCAGCCGGCGGAGAGGAGGATAAAACTTCTACGTACCCAGCTCTGCCTCCTCCTCTTCCTCTCCTTGCAGGGACCGCAGGCACGGGGGATAAAAGCTGCCCCGCATGCCACCAGCTGCTCCGAACCCCCATGGCCACTCACGGGGTGAGCTGGCGGCTACCCCAGCCGGGAGCTGGGGAACGGCCACGGCGCCAACTCCGCCGCTCGCTCGCTCGCTCGCTAACACTAACTCAATCCAGGTTTGCTGGGAGAAAGGCTGGATGGAAACGCTTCTCCCACCCCAGCCCAGGCCCTTCTTAAAGATATAGCTACACGTCCCCGCTGCAGATGCTGGAGCCATGGAGACGGAGTGGGGCTGGAGCGTCCCACTAGCCTGCCCTGCACGGCACGGCTGCCAGCTGGCATCCCTCCAGCAGGTCCCGGGAGCTGGGACCCTTGGAGAGGAGATGCCACTCCACCACCCACGCTGTTGGGCCTTGCCAGCCAGCATGGCTGCGGTGGGCAGCACCAGCCTCCCCTCCCCTGTAATTAAGAGGGATCAGGCAGCCGGGTGAAGGGCTTTCCTCCGGACTCCAGCCTGGAGTGGATCGAGCAGCCCCCCTTGCCTGTCTGCACGGAGGGGACGGCCCCACAGCACTCCCCACACCTGCAGCAAGAGCACCGGGCTCAGGCACGCCCCCGGGGGGGCTTGGGGAAAGGCTTTAGGAGACCATTGCCAAAGCACGGGTGGCACAGGCCAAGGGGCACCATGCGCAGCCCGGCACAACCCACCAACCTGCCCCTCGCTGCCTGCCCAGAGCTCCTGGGTCTGCCTGGGGGCTTCCCTTAACCATGGCCCTTCCCCAGGGCTGGAGAAGTCCCAGGGGGGAGCAGGACAATGTCTGGGGCAGGCAAGGCATCCTGCCACCCTGCCCTCACCTCTTGCTACGCCTGTCCTGTGGGTGAGCAGAAACCGGGGGCCAGCAGGCAGCTTTCGCCAGCGCAAATCCCCCCCAGCCTTTTGCCTGACTTCTTCCAGCCGAGACCCCTGCACTGGGAGCCCTCGGGCTTTCCACGTAAGCATGAAACGAGCCATTCCCATGCACACAGTGTAGGTATCCACAGACTGTCCTGGGCTCTGCTGAACCTGGAAAAGAGGGTTTGCACATCCACAGGGCTGCACGGCCACGCAGAGCTGGCGTGGGCTGAGGCAGGAAAGGCACTGGTGCTGGCAGTGACCCTCCAACAGCTCTTGTCCCAAGACACCCGCTGCCAATTCAGGTGTGCATTAGCCTTACTTCGTGCTCCTGCTGCCCGTTCCGCTTGCTGCAGCAGAAAATCCCTGTTAGCCTTTTTCTGCCACTTCAGGAAATGATCTGGCAGCTTGTCCCTGTCTAACAGCTCCAACAGACAACTCCTGGGCATCTGGGCCCATTGCTCAGGCACTGATTTGGGCACGTTTGGAAAGGCTGTGCGTGCCTGTGGTGTGCGAGCAGATCTGCTGCGTCCGAGATGCTGCCTGGCTGCTTGTGAGACAGTGGAGGGCGAGGATGCCAGGCAGCAAGCCTGGTGCAGCCAAAATGCATCGCATGCGTGGATGAACTGCTCGGGTGCAGGCGAACCTGGCATGTCAGCAATGCTGCACAGATCACGAGCTGACGTGCACCCACAAACCGCCCGCACGTGGGTCACGTATGCGGTACGAGATGGATCTGCCACCTCCAGACCATAGGGTGCAGGCAGGTCTGGAGGATTTTAAGGAGCAAACACAGCTCCTTCCCACCACCAAGCATGCTTTCCTACAGCCAGACATCATCTCTAACCCTGGGCCTTGGGGGCAGAGCCTGCCAAGCAACTCCCCCGATGAACACACGCTATCACTCCCCCTTCCCATTAGCAACATCCCAGCTGCTTTGCAGGAGCTCAGAGACCCTCGCTCTGCTCCGGCTCACTCGTGTACCCACCAGTCGACGGGGCCTTCTGCCTCGTCCAGCTGCTGCCCAAACCTGGCCTACCCACAGCCGGCGGGTTTCTCTCCTAGTGTGGGTTGCAATGGGATGAGCTGGAGCATCTCAGACTCCCAGCAGCCCTTTGCCAAAGCCATCCGCCCCAAGGCTCGCTGGGGAGCAGCCTGAAGAAGCCCAAAGCCGGCCCCACAGCCCCCCCAAGGCTGGCTGCACCCCATGGCCTTCGGGGAGGCAGCCATCCAGGCCCTCCCCCTTGGCCGGGCTCCCGGTGCGGGCAGGAAGGGAGCCGGTCCCACACAGGCAGCCCCTTGCAGGTGGCCCCGGCAGCCCACGCACTGCCTGACAGCCGGGACCACCCGGGAGGCTGCCGGCTGCCGACCACAGCCGTGGGGAGGGGGAACGTCCCGGGCGGCTGGCCAGGGCCAAGAAGCCTCTCCGTGCACCGGACAAGGGTGAAGGCACAAGCTGGATCTGCAAAGAGAGATCTGCTCCCTCTGCTCGGCAGGACGTGGCCGTGCGAGAGGCCCCAGGATGGTGATGGGCGAGCCCTGCCCTGCAGGGAGATGCCAGAGTCTGCTGGGAGGACTGGGAAAGAGCCCCGGCACCCAGCACTGCAGGCAGGGAAGGAGCCTGGACAGCCCCTGCTCCACCGACGGGCTGGGGCTGGCAGCCACGAGTGCAGCAAGCAAGCTGCGAGGGACGGCAAAGGGCACTGGAGCAGGCATCCTGCAAACGCATGGGGTTTGTCTCAGGGCTGACCCCACAGCAGCAAAGACCCCACAATTTCACTGTGCACGGAGCAAGCGCGTCAAGACAACTCATGAGCATCTCTCCAGGCACCGCCTTCCCCTCTCAGTGCCCGGGCAGTCAGGGGGCTGATAACTTTGCTGGTGCCTGCTGCGAGCTACAGGAACCCCTTTCCTTCGCGATTTCGGAGACCATGAGAGCCACGGACCGGCTGAGGCTCCTCTGAGAGCAGCCAGCATGGAGCGCTGGTGGCACAGATCCCGACACCCATTGCATGTGCAGGAGCCCCTCACCTCTGCAACAGGCACATGCGTGCACACTCAGACACGTACGGACACGTAAGCACATGCGTGAGGATGATGTTTGCCCTGTGCCAGGGATGCGGGGTGCCCTGCTGTCCCCATCCTCCTGCCCTGGCCACAGGGACACTGAGGCAGGATCCAAGCTCACGCTGGGGCCGTGCTGCTCAGTATGGAATGCAGCCAGTGACTCAAGGTGCCGGGAAGGGAGGAAAATTGCCGCTAACAGCCATTGCCTGGTTAACTGGGGGAATTAGCTTGTTCCCCACACGGCTGCTTCAATCTGCCATCATTAGATTAACTCGAGAGGCTCACAACCTGCTCCCGATCTCCGTACTGCCCACCACGCTCAGACTCGCCCCATCGCTGGGCAGCTCCACTAAGGCTCCTGAAGCTGCAACCAGCTGCCAGCCATTGCACCATGCCAGGCTGGCATCTGCACTGGGGGTCAGAGCTCCGGTGGAAGGGGGTCCGTCACCTCGGCGTGCCAGCGGGTACTCACCCAGAGCCGCGCACACGCCGCTGCCGGCGCCCGAAGCGCCAGCCTGTTCCCCTGCCAGCGGCATCTTGGTGCCCATGGCGGGCGGCTGTCCTTGCTGCCAGGCACGAGCGCAGGAGGAGGGTGGTGGAGCCTGCTGGCACGGGTGAGAAGAAGAAGAGCCGATTCTCCCCGCCAGCATACTCGGCCTGTTCAGCGCCGCGCCAGCTCTCACTCAATCCAGGCTTTGTGCTGCCAGCAAATGGCCCCTGTGCGCGCGCAGCGGCCAGCGTGCTGCCCGGCCCCGTGCCAGCAGCCACAGGGTGCTGGGCATGGCCGGCGGGCACGGTGCTGGGCAGCAGGTACCCGGGGAGCACAGACCATGTTGGGAGCTGGATATAAGTCCCCAAGGGACTGATATGGGTTCCTAAGCAGCCAGGAGAGGTCCCTGGTGGGTCCCTGTGTCCCCCCCCATGCCCATCAGGAGTGAAGCAGTGGGTGCCCAGCATGCACAAGGTTGGCATGTGAGAGCCCTCTGTGGCATTTGGGCCATGCTGAGCAGTGCCAGGCACAGCCACAGCCCCCCATGGGTGGAGCGAGGCCACAGGACATGCCTCGCGGGGATGCGTGGGCCACCCCGCTGCACAGGAGTGTCAGGGTGGGGGTGCCATCACCCTGCCTGGAGGCACCAGCCGCCGCCCTGGCACCCACAGTGGCATACGGGGAGGCTGGCAGCCGGGGTGGGGGACAGGGTGGCATCTTCTGCCCTCGGCCCCAGTGCTGCACAAGGGACAGGGCAGCACCCGCTGGGAGGTGGGGACGGTGAGGGCTGGGTGAGGGACACTGGGACACGAGGGGCTGCGGGGGAGGACGCTGGTCACTGGGGTGCTGCGGGGTTTGGGGACAGGACGTGTTGCTGGCAACTCTCATTGGCATCCCCTCCCCACGCTGAGGCTGAGGGCACGGGCAGGTGGGCAGCACAGAGCCAGGTGGCACCCATGGGTGCCAGAGCATTGCCAGCTGAGCACCCTGCTTGCTTTGCCAGCCCTGCCGTGCCCTAGCCCTGATGCCACAGCAGCCCAGTGCTGCCAGCACTCCCGAAATCCCCACTCGCTGGGAGCCAGGGCCTGGGCTTTGGATGTGGGGCAGGGCTACGGGTTGCCCTGAATGCCCCAGCACATGGCCCTGTGCCCCACACTGAGTTGTGATGGGGCACTCCACACACTGTCCCCATATATTTCACCCCTGGGAACAGGGGTAGGAGCCCTGGCCATGCCCGCTGGATGCATCCCAGTCCCGGTTGGTAGTGGGGAGGCCAGCCCTGGGGTAACCGGCTCCTGCCTTTCAGTTATTACGGTCTCAAGACAACCTTTGCTGTGCCCAGGAGCTGCAACACACACCCTGTGGAGATGGTCCATCAGGCTTGCACATCACCTGGCACCAGTAAACTAGGAAAGTCCTACAAATGGTAGGCGCTGGGGGGACGAGCCGCTGATCCGCAGCACTGCGGGTGCTTGTGGCGTCACCCCTGGGCCCAGGACCACTGAGCAGCACCCTCTCGAGGTGGGACAGATCCTTCCAGCCTGGCCCAGGGGGTCACCTGCTCTCCAAAACACAGCCCCACCAGCTACTGGCGCTTTACAAAGCAACTGGCTGAAGGAGAGAGTGGGAGGCCCTTCTGTGAGTCAGGATGCTGCTTTGGGCGCTATTAGAAATCCAGCCAGCAAAATGACCCCCCTGCTGCTCCTCGCTGCCCAGACAACCTGCACACGTGCCGCGGGGAGCGGTCCTGCCTGCACGCTCACACCTCTCCCTTCTCTGAGCATCAAGGAGATCTCTGCAGCTGGAGAACGGGCTGCCAAAGCGAGCTCCAACTCTTGCTTCCACATGGAGGTGAATGCATCCTTCAAACTGCTTTAAGATGATGCAAGCTTCTTTGGAGACACATAGTTGAAGCTAATCCATGTTCCTGTACACTGTAACCGCTGCCATATTTGCAGCAAATGTGATGTTGTAAGTGCTTTCTAAGAGGAACTACTCTACTGCAGAAATACTGGTACTGAAGGAGTCTCTCCTCTAAGCTCACACAGCAGGGGCTGGCCTAGGCAGAAGGAAACATGAACACCAGGGATGTGCGAGGCTGCAAGGGGACAGTGGTAGCCACCTTCCCTCGTGACTCCATGCTCTTCTTGCTGGGTGACGGGGGTCCCAAGGACCTGCTACCTCCAAGGGACCTGCTGCACCCAAGGGACCTCCTGCCCCTGAGGGCCACAGCCCAGCTCCTGAGGAAAGACCACCAGACAGATCAGCCCTCATGTAAATCCTTTCAAAAGGGTGAAAATGCTTCCAGTTGGAAGCAGGATTTGGGTCCATCTAAGCAGGAATCCCAGCCCCAGCAAAACTCCAGCAGGGAGGGAGAGAGGTTGCGACAATAACTGGAGACGCCATCCTCAACGTCAGCTCCCAAGACGTCCCTAGCGTGCACCCCCAAGCGGGGCCAGGCACCCCAGTGACCACACGCCCACGGGCAGGGTGTGCTGGAGCGGGGGGCTTGCAATCACGGAGGGTGGCAAAGCCCAGCCGGGGCTGCTCTTTCCTTGCAGCAACTTCAGCAGCGTAGGGAAGCTGCTGAAAGGCAGGGATGGTGTCTCCTCCTAACCACCACGCTGCCTGCAGCATGCATTTTCAGAAAGCGGCTATCAGCCCACCGCTGAGGACGGCTATCAGCCAAAGCGGGTCCGGGTGGGAGACGTGCGTTATTCATATGTCCGCCTTTTTGCCGAGCTGCTCCTGCAGACGGTTCCTGTTAAGAGGGAGGGTGCGGCTCCCCGCTCCCCCTCCTCTGGCAGCCGAAGCCATCCATCCCAGCCTTGGTCAGCTTCCCACCTCCCGCCTGCGCCGAGGCAGCCTTTGGGGGAGCTGCGCTCTCCCCTCCGATGCTGAAATCACCGCTGGTTTAGAAAAAAGCAGGCGAAGAAAATATCTTGCAGGTCTGGGAGGTTTTTGGGAGCTGCTCTGCTCAGCAGAGGAGGCTGCGGCGGGTTGTAGCCAGGCTGAGCAGCGCTGGGCTCCCAGGGCGGGGACCTCCGCAAACTGCTTCAGCATCGCCGTGGGGGCGAGCAGCCTTCACGCCATGTTTGCCACAGCCTGTCCCGATGGCTGAGGAGATGCAGAGCTGCCCCGTGACAAGTGCCCCTTCCCAGTGGCAGTGCCGGCCGCAGCGGGTCAGGGCTGCCAGGGAGGAGAGCACTGCTCTCCCCGTGCCTGCGGGCAGCAGGTGTTGGCAGGTGGGGACCAAAGCCACATCTCACTCCGAACCAACCCTTCTCATCCCCTGGGTTTGGGGTGTCTCCTTCACTGTGGCTCTGCACAGCAAGAGCCCTGCACTGCTCCCAGTATCTTCGCTCCGACTTGAAGGGCACTGACCCCATGGAGAGGAGCTGGCGAGGGCGGCTGCGGGGCCAGAGGGAGCAGGGCTTAGCTAACCGGCCCCCAAAATGGAGCCGTGGGTCTCCGGTAGGTTCACGCGGGTGCATCCCTGGGGCTGTGGTCACGGCTGTGAGAGGTGGCTGCAGCCCCTGTCCCCGGCAGTGGCTCCGCCTGGGGCCGAGGGACAGCCCGGCCACTCCAGCCTGGCAGGACACTCGACCAAGTCAGCAAGGGGTTTTTTTTTCTTACTTTCTTTCTTTCTTTGTTTCTTTTTTTTTTTAAACCGGTGACAGGATCCGGGGGAAAACGTCTGTGCCAGCCCTTGCCCACCCAGCAAGGAGAGAGCTGGGCGGAGGGTGCGGGGGGCGGCTCTGCCTATCTCGATGGCTTGTTTCAAGATGAAGGCTGGGAGGTCAGAGGACGGCAAATGCTGCATATTTCAGCAAGAGCAGTAAACAGCTCCTCCTGCCAGCACAGCCCAGGGTTTCTTCCAGAGAACCGTCCCCGCAGCTCTTCAGGGACGATGGTTTAAATAGCTCTCGGCGCCAGGCCCCCATCCTCTTTGCTGAGATTTATTTCTAGAGCCGCTGGGTCCTGAGGGGAGAGGGCTGAGCCGGGAGTGCTGGCTCGTGTCACCCAGCCGGTGCCCATGGAGCCGTGTCCCAGTCAGGGATCAGCTTGAGAGCCGTCAGAGCACTGGGAGCTTTCCTGGGCTGCAAAGCAGCCCCTGCCTTCAGTGCCAAGTGCTGGCAGGAGAGCTGGGTTCAGTGCCACCCCTCCGAGACGTGGCCATGCTGAGGGGAGCGGGATGGGGAGCCTGGTCCCTGCTCTGCCCTCGGTCGCAGCGGGACCCCCATGCCGAGCCCCAGCATCCTTGCCTCCACGCGCCGAGGGAGGCAACAGCGTGGAGCCGCTGCCGGCGGGCAGGATGCGCCCAGCTCCCTGGGGACAGGCGCGCACCCTCCCGGCTCTCACGCAACTGCTGATGAATAAGAGCAGAGGAATCCGACAGCCCTTGGCTGCCGTCTCGCACTGGAAACAACCACGCTGCCTCGTCGGATTAAGCGCTCCCCTGGCCCTTTGCGGTGTGATTCCTTCGTCTGGCAGGAATGCTGCTACACCAGCATCTCCTTCTCCTGATGAGGAAGACAAGGCAGCTTCCACCAGCTCACAGCCTCCAGACAGACGGATGGACACATCCTGCTGCACAGCGGTGACCCAAGCTCCTCAGCCATGGGGCTTCCCTTGCCGGCGAGGAGACCCATGCTTTCGGATCCCTTTAACCTGCCTGGGAGGAGCCGAAGCCAGGCAAAGGCTCCTGACCCGACTGAGGATGCCCACACCTGCGAGGACCGTCCTTGGGAAGGGCAAACCACCACATGCCGACCTGAGCTGGAGCGAGCTTGGCTGTCCAGGGCTGGGCGGCCAACCCCGCGCCCTGCCTCCCCACCCAGGCAGTGCGGCTGCGGTTTCCTAGCTGGCGTTTGGCAACGCCTGGAGCGGTCCCACTTGCTGCGAAAGCCCCCAGAAGTCTCTGATCCCCACCGTACCGTGTCAGCAAGGAGCCAGAGGATGGGACTAACCCGGCCCAGCACCGAGCAGGTGCTGCAGCTGGCGCCGCACCGGGCTGGTGTCGGCTCCAGCCCTGCCTGGGAGGGATGGCACCCGCTCGCTCCCAGGGCCTGATCTATCACTGTCCTTACAAGCTGGTCAGGCCAGCTGTGACATGTCGCCCAGACCCCACCGGCTGTGTGAAGGCTACGCCAGGGCGCGTTTGGTCCTGGGTGATTTTCCCCTGCATCGCCCAGGGACAAGATGGGCTTTTATTCCAGTTTAAGAGGAGAAAAGTGACTTCTGCCATTGGATCCTCTTCAAGAAATGAAACAAGGAGAAAAAAAACCCCAAACCCCAAGTGGGGTGTTGTTAAGCATTTGCTCCTCACTCAAGGGACTCCGCACGGTGCCGCAGCTCGGTGCAAAGTGCTCTCACGCAGCCTCGGGCTGTTTCCGCTCCCCGGGGCTCCGGGGGCTTGCAAAGAGCTCCCGTCCTCCAGAGACATGAACCGTTCCTCTGCGACAGGCTGATGCTGGGGCTCTTAGAAAAACAAACAGCAACCGAAACAGCAATTGGAATTTTGTTCTTCCCCTAAATAAAGAGTTCAGTAAAGCCAGAGGCTCCTGCATCCCTCTGGCTGCAGGAACAGCGGTGGTGGATGGATGAGGAGCAGGCAGGAGGGTGGGTGCGTTGTGCTCCCCTTGGGGTGCGGGGAGAAATGCAAAACCCCCCGAGTCTCTGCACTGCTGGAGCAGGGGTGAAGGGGAGGTGCAGTGGGCACAGCTCCGCTCACTTCACATCACCCCAGCTATTCCCACAAAAAAAATCAAAGCATTTTTATCACCATGCACCTCCGACCCCCAGCTAGCCAGCCAGCTCAGAGAGCCACACCTGCACATCTGCATACATGCATATTCACAGGGCTCTAATGAGGAGCTGCAGCACGGGAGAACTATTTGCCCGCTGCGTTACACACAGCACTTGCAACTAGCTGTGATGTTGCTCCATGAGAAACTCCAGGCGCACGGCACTGTCACGCAGCTGAAAACACAACCCGGGGGCTACAAACCCAACCTGCCCGCAGCAGCGGCTGCCTCCCCACCCTCGCCGCACTGCAGCCATCCCTGCCGTCCCCGACACCGTCCCACCCGCCTCCCGCAGCCGCCACGGCAGCACACAAGGCTCCCGCGGCCACCAAGAACACTCCCAACCTGCCGGCCAGACGCGGGAGGCGAGGGACCGTCGGGACCATCTGGTCACTGTCACGGCCAGCTCCTGCTCCGGGAGACACCGGTCCAGCACGTAGGGTGACGACACTGCAGGGTTTGGCACTGCACTGGTGCTGTGCACGGGTCAGCTTGGGTGACTGTGGTACCTCCTTATCCCCTCATTTCTCTACCGGCCCATGCACGGGACAGCACAAGCTGCTTCTTACCCCGGTAACTGATTTACTCCACCAGCATTTGCAAGAGCCGCACATCTCCCAGGCTGAGGCTGAGTGCTCCGCTTGCTCCCTGCATCCGGGAAGCACGCTGCGAGGGTCTGGTAGTCATTTCCCATGGCTCCACACAGACGGAGCAGCAAAACAGAGCTTGCAAGGGGGTTGCAGAAAGCACAAGAGGCACACGTTTTGCCAAGGGCCTGAGAAATGCGCTGCGCTTCTGGTGAAAACGTGCTCGAACAACACTCCCCCTCCCCGCCCCGCAAAGCCTTTTAAAATAAACTTTTATAAACAATTCCAAAACGAGCTTATTTTAAGCTCCTCTGAAACAGGCTGCCCGCTTCTGACCCAGCACAGAAGCCTGTGCCAAACCGAAACGCTTAAAATGGGAAATGAAAGCAGTCCAGGCAAAAACAAACCCCGCTTGCTGCCAGGAGAGGGGATGAGCAGACAGGACGCCTGGGCTACAACTTGTCATTTTCCCTGGCTACACAAAACCCCGAGTGAAAGCTGCTTCGCGCTGATCTGTGGCTACACGCTGGCTGAAAGCACAGAGAGGGGATGGCCACCTCGGTCCCCTGCCCTGGGAGGGGGGCGAAGCATCCAAGGCAAGGACAGCGGCACGGAGGCGAGGACCAGCTCTCGCAGCCCGGTGTCCCCGCTTTCCCGAAGAGCCTGGAATAAACCAGCCCCTGGTAATCGGGGACGCAGCATGAAACACGTGCTTGGCCGGCAGCCTGGAAAATGCCCACCGTGTGCGGGAAAATAAAGGCCAGGCAGAGGGAAAGGCTGCTGCTGAGCTGTCCCAACCTCACCCCAATGCAACAGGCCGGCACGCTTCCCCAGCCTGCCCCAGCTACCGGGACGAAAAGGGCTTTGCGGTGGCATCGCCGCTCCTCAGCCGCCCCGTTCCCTGGCTCCGCCAGACCTCTCTGCTGACGGAGGAGCTGGGACCTCGACAGAAGGAGACGGCGTGGGTCAGCCACCCCGGAGAGGGGATGCGGGGCACCCGGGGGGGGACCGTGTCGGGGGAACAGTGGCAGAGACCCCCCTGCACTGGGGAGGGGAGACGGCATCCCTCTCGGAGCAGGGTGCAGCCCTGACGGGTGGCACCCCCCGGCCGTGCATCCCCCCGGGGCTGGGGGACCCAGGGAGCCCCCCGGGGGCGGCGGGGCGGGGCGGGGCGGGCCGGGCGGGGGTCGCCTTACCTGGGGCGGCGTGCGCCCCGCGCAGCGGCCGGCCCCGCAGCAGCGCCTGCAGGCGGGCGGCTCGACGGTGCAGCCGCCCGGTGCGGCGACCCAACGCCAGGACGTGACCCTCGATGTCTCCCAGGAGGGCGAGCGAGTGGCCGCAGAGGTCGGCGAGCTGCCGGAGCAGGGTGAGCGCCGCCAGGCTGCAGACGTCCCGCAGCTCGGCCAGCGGAACCGCCGACCGCCCCCGCCGCGCCACCACGCTCCGCTTGTAGAACGGCATGGCACGGCTCGGCACGGCTCGGCTCGGCTCGGCTCGGCCCGGCCCGGCCCGGCCCGGCCCGGCCCGGCCCGGCCCGGCTCGGCTGCCCCCGGCCAGCCCCGCGGCTGCGAGGGCTCTGGGCCGGCAACGGCGCCGGGGCCCGGGGCCGGCCGGTGGGAGGAGGAGGAGGAGGAGGAAGAGGAGGGAGGGGCGGCCCCGCTCGGGGGTGCTCGGGCCGGCGGCGGGGCCCGGGGGCGCATCCCGGCAGCCGGGAGGGAGAGAGCGGACCCGGCGGGGTGCGCTGCGGGGAGCCGCGGGTCCGCTCCCGGCTGTCTCCCGGTGAGACCCCCCGGTGCTGGCACTGCTCGAGCTGAGGGCACGGCCACCCCTCGGTGCCGGCTTTTCCCTCCCGGTGCCCATCCAGAAGGGCACAGGCATCCCTCCCAGTGCTGGCTCTTCCCTCCCGGTGCCCATTCGGGAAGGCACGGGCACCCCTGGTGCCAGCTCTTCCCTCCCGGTGCCCATTCGGGAGGGCACGGGCATCCCCCCGGCACCTGCTTTCCCCACCACCAGCGGTTCCTCCCATGCCAGGGCTGGCAGGGGGGTGCAGGCCTACCCACAGATCCCTGGCTCAGCTTCTCTGGAATTTTGGTGTGGGGCTTTCGGGTTGCTGTTCTCCAAGAGGAGGGCAGAAGTCCAATAGGTGCAGCAGGCAAAGCACATTAATCTTGCATTTTTCTGGCATTCCTCTCCTGTGGATGTTCTTGGCCCCCAGCAGTTGCTCTCCCTCTGCCTGTCCCCCCTCTCCCCAGCGCGCATTAAAGCAAATATTTGTGCTGGCCCAGTAGCAAAAATTCCCCCGTTCGAAACCGCCTGCAACCTGCCATGCCTCTGGGGTGGCACTGGGGTGCAGCGGAGATGTGCTGGCTGCTCGTCTCCCCAGTCACTGCAGGCTGTGTGCATGGGGTGCTCCCCAGCCCTCTGGGCAGCCCAGTTTGGGCAAGATTTGGGCAGGGTTTGAGCTTGGGCGAGGCAAAGCCGCTGAGCAGAGGTGTGGGGCTGCCTTCTCCCCAGGGGGAGGGTGAGCACCTGGAATGAGATTTGACTGCAGCCTCCAAAGCCTCTTCCTTCAGGTCCCTGGATTTTCAAGCTTCATTTTGCAGCCACAGTGGGTCTGTACATCACCCTGGCGCCACGCTGATGAGTGACCCAGTGCTGTGTGCCCCTGGCTGTGTCCAGCCCGAGAGACAAGCCCAGCGAGGGTCAGGGCGCCAGGCACAGGGCCATGAGTTGGGTTTTCCAGTCCTTCAGCCAGGCTGCTTGCAGCGAGGCCCCAGCTGAGTGCAGGAACTTGGCATCCTGGGCAAGAGCAGCAGTGAGGGCAGGAGTGAGGGCAGGATCCCCGCCAGCACTTGAGGAGCCTTTTGCCCTTCCCTAACAGAGCTAAATTTAACATGTTCTTATTTGGTCTGTTCTTCATGCCAATATTTTTTCATCTTCAGTAAGAAAAATGTGCATTGGCAGCATATTCTCGTGGCTGTATGGGTGTCCCCTGGAGGGGATGCAGACCTGAAGCACAGTGCCAGGGCAGGAGGGATGGGGGAACCCTTTTGTGGCTCACAAGAGTCTCTAGGGAGGCCAGGTTTAATCTGAAAATGCACTTACTCCTTCCTCGCCTGCATCTGTGCCTGTGCTGGCATGTGTCCTGGGCAGCGTGCAGCAGCAAAAGTCGAGAGAAGAGCGGCCATGGTGGGTGCACCCCCAGATCCAGCTAGCCCTGGCACCCCGTCCCCAGCAGCCCCAGTTGCCTTGGGCAGAGTAGGAGTGGAATTCCTACCGTGAATTTCCTGAGCTGGATGCCATTTCTCCCTGCATGGTGAACCTTGCTGGACTCCTGAGCTATTCATGTTCCGCTTGGGCTCGTGTAAACGTTTGTGCATCCAAACCCAGCTCCATGGGGCTGCTACCACCACGTGAAGAACACATCGCTCCCTTCCCTTCCCTTCCCTTCCCTTCCCTTCCCTTCCCTTCCCTTCCCTTCCCTTCCCTTCCCTTCCCTTCCCTTCCCTTCCCTTCCCTTCCCTTCCCTTCCCTTCCCTTCCCTTCCCTTCCCTTCCCTTCCCTTCCCTTCCCTTCCCTTCCCTTCCCTTCCCTTCCCTTCCCTTCCCTTCCCTTCCCTTCCCTTCCCTTCCCTTCCCTTCCCTTCCCTTCCCTTCCCTTCCCCTCCCCTCCCCTCCTTTTTAGCTTCATTAGGTGCCCCTTAGCTCTCCTCTGTGGTGAGAGCTCAACAGTATCTTCTTCAGGACACTCTCAGAGCTCTCCGATGTTGTCTCTTCCGTGGGCTGATGACACCATGGTGGTCAGCACCTCCCCAGGTGAAGTTCAGGCAGCAGGTAGGAGCTGAGGAGCACTGCCAGGCTTGGCTCTCTCCCCAGCAGACGATGCTCCAGGACTTTATGTTGTAGCTGCACATTCACACTTTGCTGCCTGGATTTCCCTGTGGCCAGACTCCTAGGTGAATAGAATAGAATAGAATAGAATAGAATAGAATAGAATAGAATAGAATAGAATAGAATAGAATAGGAGTAGTTCAGTTGGAAGGGACCTGCAACGATCATCTAGTCCAACTGCCTGACCACTTCAGGGCTGACCAAAAGTTAAAGCATGTTGTTAAGGGCATCTGACAGGCCTGGGGCATCGACCACCTCTCTAGGAAGCCTGTTTCAGTGTTCGAACACCCTCTCGGTAAAGAAATGCTTCCTCACGTCCAGTCTAAACCTCCCCTGACGCAGCTTTGAACCATTCCCACGCGTCCTGTCCCTGGATCCCAGGGAGAAGAGGTCGGCACCTCCCTGTGAGTGCGTTCCTACAGCTTCCAAGGTGTCACCAGGGATGAACCCACCTCACGCCTGGCCACCGCTGCACACGGGTCTTGCCAAGGGCACAGGCGGCGTGGGAGTGAGATCCTTGCAGTGCCGGGGACGGGGCCCAAATCCTGGGAGGCAAGAGCCTGGCCTGGCTTTTCTCTCTCATGCACACCCGCGTGGCATGGCGGCGGGGCAGAGTAGGTGGGTGTGTTGTAAGGGTAGCAGAAAGCCTACAGGACGGCTTTTTTTTTTTTAGCGTCTGATTGGTTTCAAACTAGCCGGGGGGCAGCTGGGACAGCCTACAGCCGCCCGGTCGGCCTGGCCCCATGGCAGGGAGCCGTGGGCAGGCAGAGTCTGCGAGACGAGGGCTGTCCCAGTTTGAGCAGGACAGAGGGTGGAGCGTGAGGGCCCTGATGAAGTGGCTTGAGATGAGTGCAGCTGCCAGAGACGGCGCGAAGGCGGCGGAGAGGAGAGGGCTGCCTTTCCCTTGCGCACTGGAATCCCCGAGCACGGATGTGGGCTGACGCCTCAAATGGCAGCTCTTCCAGCATGAGGGGTTAAGCTGGAGAGGGCAAATTCACCACATCATCGCAATCCCAGGTTTGAACCTATTAACCCCAGACAGATGCGTGTCTCCCCATATACCCATCCACAGGAGCGGCCAGCTTTTGCGTACTGCCTGTGAAACCACACAGTAGCTTTGTTGAGGCACCTCCCGTGCCAGCACCGTGCAGGTCTCTGCATGTTGCAGGTGGGGAAACTGAGGCACGAGGTCACAGCCCGCCGGGAGGTAAAGAGGGTGAAGTCAGCCCGATTGTGTTGGCCTGGTCAGTCCCCGATCATGAATCATCTTCCGGGTAAGGAGAGCATCTGGAGCCCATCAGGATCACTGGTATAGGACTAGTGGGAAAGAACAGGCTGTGCCGAGTGCAGGGAGCTCTCTCCGCTCTGCTCCGCTCGCCTCCCATCCCCAGCCCACCCGCCCTTCCCAGCACTGACCTCTCCTACTGCCAAACGAGAAAGAACACACACGGACAATGTGCCTATTTTTGTGGCTTTTCCAACAGAGATCTGCTTATGTCAAGATTTCCTTCTAGAGCAAAATTCAAGAGCCAGGTTTAAACTGTCCTTCCTAACAGCTGCAATGCACACCCGGACGTGATCCTGCCGGCAGTCGGGGTTGAAGGCATCAAAACATGAGTTTATCCGATTTTCTTCTGGTTTTGAGGTGGTTTCCTCTTGCTCTGCCTCATGATGCAGGTTTGTTACGGCAGCAGCGTTGAGGTGTGCAGTGTTTGCTTCGGATCACTCCCAGGTCTCGAGGCTGGCTTAGCGAGCAGGAGGATTTTAAGCCTGGTAAGTGGCGAGGGCTTTTCCTTTTGCTTCCTGTGTGCCTTTGGCCTCATTTTCAAGCCTTTCTCTGCAGCTGGAGAGGTCTGAACATCTTGCCATCAAGTGCAAGCAGAGATCCTCAGGTAATCACCTGACTCCGGGAGCCAGGGGATTGATAAAACCATCACACAGTGCAAGAGCCTCAATAAATCACAAAATCTGGTTGCTTAACAACTTAAACTGGCCTTTTTCTAAATGGAGTGTGTTTTCCTTAAGTCTTCTGTCAAATGTTTAGCATGAGAAAACTAAAATGACCCTTTAAATGTGAAGTAAGCTGAATAATGAAGTCACCACATTACTATGATGAACATCACATTAAGAGCGGGGCTGGCCAGGGCAGGAGGGCTGGAAACGAGCAGCCACAGCCCTGAAATAGCTCTGGAGCTGCTGGACAAGCCCCAGGGAAGAAATCCCGTGGGGAAGCAGTGTGGGAGCAGCGTAGCCCTGTGCCTGCGCCGGGTTAGGAAATAACCCTCAGGTGCAGGGTCTCAATTCTCTGCCGGGGCTGGACCCCTGGGCATGGGCAGAGCCGGGAGCCAGGCGCTGCTCCAGGGATGCAGCTTGCTGTAACGGACATGCGAAGCCCCGGCGCATGGAGTGATGGGCTCGGGATCCTGTGGGAAACAGCTCACTTGGCTACTGGCCGGGAAGGAGCTTAGCCAGTTCTGCAAACATTGATTGCAACCAGATGCTGCAGGGGATGCTTTTCCTGCTCCGGCTCCGCTCCACCCCGCAGCGGAGCGTCTCCTCGGAGGAAGGGGACACGGCATACCCTGGAGGTGATGGCGTCGGTGGGCTTTTTTGGGTGGCAGGGCTTTGGATGGGTCTCGCTTGCTGGTGAGGGGGCAGGGGATGCGGATGCCAGGATCCGGGAGGGGGTTAGCAGGGGGAACCTGACCTTTCTCCTCCCCTGCTTGTCCTGGGGCCTCCCACTGCAGCAAGTAACAGGCAGCAACTTTTAAGCTATGTAATACTTGCCAAAGCGCACCGGCTCGGACAGCTGCTGGCTTGGCCTCCACTTTGCTTCCAGACGAGAGGAGCAGCGGGGAGGGAGCAGGAGGCACGTCAAGGAGCACAGAGCCCCGAGTGCGGTGGAGGAGCAGCCTTGCCCGGCTGCCCTTGCCCTGCAGCTGACGCAATGCCGAGCTGGGGGCAGGGGGGGCAGGTTTGGCAGCAAGGGCTGCCAGATGCCTTGTACGGTTGGGATTTCCTCTGCTTTCTCACTTGCTGGGGACTCCTGCAAGCTGCTGTGCAACCACCCAGCCTTGGGTTTTGCTGCAGTCTCTGAAAGGTGGCCGGCTGGGCAACTTGGGGTGCCCGGTCCTGCCCTTGCCTTGCAAACCCCACCGGGAGCCCGTGAGGCTGACTGCCAGGTGCACACGCTGCAAGGGCAAGAGAGTAAATGCCTTTGCCTTGTGTCTTCTCACTTAACATCTGGTGATATGAGTAAGGATCATCATCTCTTCACAAAATTGCCCAGCCCGGATGCACTGTTGGAAGCCTATAAAGCCAGAGCAGTGACACCGGCTGGGACCGATGCCTGCAGGATTCAGCATCCAACAGCCAAACTTCCATTTTTTGCAGAACTGTTTCTTACTACACTGAGACCTCAATCCTGAGGGCAACGCTCGGCTGGAGCCCACAGCCGCAGAGGTGAATCAAGCTTGCGCTCCTCAAGGGCAGCGTCTGACTGGAGCAAGATGCGATGGGTGCAGCAAGCAGCTCTGGGACGGAGCTGCTCTGCTCCAGCTGCTCCCAGGAGCCCTTGCCCCACGTCCCTGCCACGCTGCCAGGTGCCTGGGTCCCTTCTGTGCCCAGCATCCAGCGAGCAGCAGGCGTGGGGCTCCCACTGGCCTCCCAGTGCCCACTGGAGGGTGCTCTCTGCCAAGGTTTGTGCCGTAGATGCTTCCAAGCGGCCCTTGCTGCAGCAGCTGGTGAGAAAAAAATAAGGTGGAGGTTGGAGCGGTTTTGCTGGGATCTGCAGGTAAAGTCCGTTCCCCAGCGAGGAGGCAGTGCTGGACCCCACCGGGCACAGTGCGGGACCCCCGCTGGAGCTGTGTTCCCTGGAGCCAGCTCCTGCCTCTTTTGCCCCTCACCCCCCGTGTTGATTTGCCCTCCCAGGCCGTTGCTGTGGGGCCGTGGTTTCGTGGAGCGGCAGCTGAGGGAGCACGGCTGCTCCATGTGCCCGAGCTGCGGGTAAACGCCTCCAGCCCGGGCTGCATGGCCGTGCTGCTCACCGTGGCCTTGGGGCACGCTGCCTTGCAGCCTGCAGGGCTGCAGCTCCCAAGCCATCTCTTATGGTCCCTCTGGAAAGTCCCTTTCCTGCTCCTGCTCCAAAATCCAAAATCCAGCAGTTTCTGCAGCCTCCCTGCTCAATCTGCACCTTCTCCCAGGATTCTCCAACCATCCCATGCAATTTTATTGAGCAGCTCCCAGCATGGGCATAGGCTGCAGAGGCCGTGGGTCTGGTCAGACATGGTCCCACAGCCCAGGACACCGAGGGCAGGACAGGGAACAGAGCCAAGGGTCAGACTTTACTTCCATGCAGCCCCCTTTATTGACTGAGTTACATGCAAGGTCTCCAGAACTTCATCTGAGTAGTATGAAATGCATTTCCCACCCAGGCAAATGGACCACAGCTACTGCCTCCTCCCTGTCCCTGTCCTCCCACTAAAAATTAATCGGCAGACCAGACACTCCAAGAGTGTCTCCTACAACCAGGTCTTCTCACTCATGCCATTCGCTACCAAAATTGGATACAGCATCCCCTGTTCTTAGCTCACACATGGTCCTAATCGTTATAGTAGCCCTTTTTCTCTTGAAGTTAGCTCACTTCTACCCTGGTAGGGACTGCTGCATGCTTTGGAGCTGGGCTTTGCACTCGCTGAAACTTGTGTGCTGCACAAGTGTGTTTGTTGAAGTGGATATTCAGCTACAAACTCATCAGCCAGTTCCCTGGCTTAGGTTTCTCTGAGGTGCTTATGGGTTTTTCTGGATTCAGTTAACTTCCCTCTGTGTCATCCGCGAACCGGACTCTGCTTTCCAGCTCTCTCTCCTTTCCAGATCACTGCGGAAAACATTAACATACGCAGTGATGAAATCCATGGTGGCAGTTTTCACGAAAAACTGAAGATTAAGTCCCCTTAGTTTTCTGTCTGAGACATTTTTTCCCCATAACGGTATTCTTCTCCTGCTCTCTTGCCTGTCTTTAGTGCTGCACCTTGCTCAGACCTCTGGCTAGCCCAAATAAGCCGTGCCTCCTGTTGGAAGCAGGAGCAGTATCAGGGATGTTTTGGAGAGACTGATACATTTTCCTTCGCAGAATCCATGTCATCCCATCTGTGCTCCATAAATCTATTTTTAATCACAACTTAAAAACATTTTCCAGGAACAAATACAAAGCTTACTGGCCTGTAATTCCTCCAACCCCTAGCAACGTTTTAGGTCCAGGTACATGATTTGCTGCCAGGTAGAGCAGGGGCTGCATTAAAGGGTTGCGTATTTTTGAAAGCAGATCAACAATTAAAGTCTCCCCCTTTTTTATCACATTATTACACCTTGTTGAGTCACCATTGTGCGCCTAATTGGTTTTCTTGAGCTAGAGGCTGGTAATATTCCCCTACTAACTTCAGCTCCTGACAGCCTACATGCTGAATCCTGCAGATGCCCCATGTGAGTGTGCGTGCACACTCGGCATCGTGTCCTTCCTGCTTGGAAGGGTACGTTGGGATGAAGGGTTGCACTTAGGCGAAGAAGTAATGTGGATTTCATAGGCTGTTCTGAGTGCAGCTTGTCGTACTCCCCCCAGATTTCCTTCGACATTGAGACCAGCATGTGCTGGTGCTTGGTTTGCAGCGAGCTCCCTGAGCCACCCCACGAACCTTGGCTGATGCAGGACACCAACAAAGCAGGGGTGCAAGGGAGGGTCCATGGTGGGGTCTCTTGGGGGTTTCCTCCCGCGGAGGAGGCGTCTCTGCCGTACCCACGTGTAAAGTGCCCCAGTGCTGGGGGACAAGCTTGTGCAAGGCTGCCCGTGGCTGGGCCCTGTGGGACCCTGGGGGCTCAGGGCGGGAGGGGGCTCTGCGTCGTTGGTGCACTGGTGCCACCAGGCTCTGTGCAAAGGGACAGCAGAGCACCAGGCTGTACCCCGGGGTGCAAGGCAAGGGCAATGCTTTAAACTCTTTTCTGTGCTGTGGCCACTCTTCTGAGGCAGAGGAAGCAATCTCCCTCTATCCCAGGGCTTTTAACAGCTCAGGCCCCCTGCGTTGGGCTGTTATGTACCTGTTGTACGGACAGCCCCGTGGCATCCATCTTGTCCTGTTCCCGACAGGAACAGGATGGTTGTCTGGCTCCAACAGGGGTGCAAGGAACTTATCTCACCTATCTTAACAAGGAGGCATAAGGTTGCCCTTAAGGATGAAAATCATCCTGTGCAACATTCAGCTGCGCCTGGGAAAGTCCCATTATTCAGGCGATCTCTCTCAGTATCAAAATGTTAATTAAAAACTTTGCAAAGATCAACTATATTTCCTCCCCTGTATTTTGCAGCATGCATGTTGTTATTTAATCTTTGGGGACACAGAACTCATGATTTGATGTGCTGGGAATGATGAGTAAGTACTTAAATAAACTAGTGCGAAATAATAATTATCTGACAAAACCCACAGGCAAAATTCAATCTACAGGGCAAAGAAACATGGTTCTTCTGATAGATACACGGTAGGTATTTGTGTCTGTACGGAAATGACACTTTGATACTGTGTGAATACCTGTGATTTTTGAATGAGTCCTAATGTATGGGTCACCTGGGCAGAGTCTTTGTGGATGTATCTCGCTGCATACTCGGAATTACTTATCCTTTTCTTTCGCTGAAACAGAAGGCTCCAGGCATGCTGACAGTGCGTGGCGTTCTCCACAGCGACATTTTTGTTTGTTCTCTATTTCATCCTTACGGTAATTTACTTTCACAAATGAAATGGGATTTTTTTTTTCTAAGCCAATAGATTTTGTAAGATTTCTACCAGTTTAAACACCAGGGGCTAATGTAGCCCTGTGGCGGGTGGTGGCTCGGCAGCGGCGTGGGAGGATGTGCACCCGCGGGTGCCAGGAGAACCGGAGCAGGGCCGTACCCGTGAGAGGGGAGAGCACATCGGTGTCCTGCGCGTGTCACTCGGCACGTGAAAACAAGGTGCCTGCTGAGCCCAGGTGTGGCACTCGCTGCCCGAGAACCGAAACAAGGGCCGGCCCGGGGGTAGTTAGAGAGAGAATTAGATCCCCAGGTTAAATGATAACCAGCACCCCGGGGAGGCTTTAGCGTTTAGACTGGGTACTGTTAAAGCTCATGAAGACACAGCTGGAACAGGTTATTTGACATCCATCTGCTGCAGGAGTCTCACCATTTCTGGTGACTCCGTGTCTGCCCATCACCTTCAGGACGGGAGGTGAAAGTGGTTGGACTCTGGCTCAGGTCCTCTGTTGTCCACCAGCTGGAGATGTTCCCTCTTACATGTGCAACTGCACTGATGTGTTGCTAAACAAGCTTCTGAACTGGGGTCTGAAATGGGGTATGTCTCAACCAAAAAGCTCCTGGACAGAATGGCCGGTCGCTGCCTGAGGGGTGTTGACCATCCACAAGCGTCCTCGTGGAGGTATCGCCAGATCGGTCAGGGGAGACTCCCAGACACGCATGTTTATTTGTGTGGGGGACGCTTTGCACATGCCTCAATATACAAGTGGTCAAAGGTTTGACCCATTCCCTTTCCCAGAGCCACCTGCTTTAGTTATAGGGTGTCTTTTCCCCAGAAGAAAAGTTATAAGGTTTCTGTGAGTTCGTATAACAAGGTTATAGAGGGTTATATAGACATCTGCACGTGTGCCATGTCCTGGAGTTTGCAGCACGAGCAGCCCGCTGAGGTTCAGCAGTGCTGTGGGACAGGACGGTCCCTCTCGGCCTCTCAGAGCCAGCCCTGCCAATCTGGCAGCCAGATCCATCACAGGGCCCGGCAGGGGTGAAGTGGCTGGCTGAGGACATCACAGGGGACGTCTCCTGGCTGCTTGGCTTTGGTGCTCACCGATGCCGTTGCCTCCACTGGAACGGCACTGTCCGTGAAACTTGGGATGTTTTCCTGACTGACCCATGGGAGACACTGGAGAACGTCTGAGTATCACAGTCCCACATGCCCTGTCTCAACCTCAGCCCCCATTCACCCATAAACCTAACGAATATTACAATAACTTACCCTTAACCTTGGTTCTCAACTCTGACCACACTTGAAACTAAATTCAGTTCCATTTTCCCAACCTCCAAAGTAACCTGAACATGAACCATGACCCAACAGCCACTGGGCTGGCACTAACCTTCATCCCACTCCTGGTATTCAGCTTTTAAATGAGCAGCCAGCAGCTGCCTGCAGCCTGTTCCTGGAGCTTAACCCCATGTCCCGACCCAATTTCTAATCTGCTCTGCTCTTGTCCCATAGTACTGTTGGCAATTTCCTGGTGCAGGCTTTGGAGACAGTGTGCACGAAAGCTCCTGCTCCAAAGGCTCCAGGATTTTGCCACTCTGCAAAATTACATGTGGCTGCAAAGCAGCAGGGACAACGGCCACCATTTTTCATGGGGCTGTGTTCCTCACGGAGGAACGCCTCATGTCTTTCAGAGGCAGTATCTGACCCATCCTCCTTGCAGGGAGCACAACGTTGCAAGGATGTGTCCTCACCTGCAGGATTGCCCCGTCCCTTGACATGTGGGAGCCGAACACGCTGATGCCTTTAAGCAATGCCAGGCAGAATCCGGGGTACACGTGTTAAAATCCTCCCCATCTTACCCAGGGTTTGGCAGAGCTCCTTGCACCCCAGCCTGCCTCAACAGCTCATTCTCTTCCATTAGCATGCGGTGGTTGGAGGAGTGTCACTCAGGGTCATCAATCACTGCCACTTCCCATTATGATAATGAATGTCTCCTGTTTCCTAATTTGCTCTCCTAGTTCTGCCAGCTGCGGCTGCACTCCCCACACATATTAAATGCGTGACGAACATTGTCATTACTGTCCGTGTCATTCACTCAGTGACTCTCAGCAAGTTAAATAAATGTTGGTTAGAACTTCTCCCCGTAACGATGCACCTCTGCGTGCTCGGGAAACGCGCTCTCCTCCTCCCTTTGCTGCCCAGCTCCTCTCCTGGAGCCCTGCTGCCTGCGAAGAGGCCAGGAGCCAGAGGTGGGTGTCTGCACACAGTTTGAACACTTGCCCTGTTCCCCAAACCAGTGCCATACTGGGAGTGCAGCGGCACAGGGCTCTCGAGTCTCCTCCAGTGGCTGAGTCCTGGGCTGAACCTTGCCCAAAAAAACTCCCCCAGACTTCAGACCCATCACAGAGGCGAAAGCTCATCTTTCTGCTTCTGTCTCCCAGGCCCCTTCACTATCTCTCTGGTTTCAAAATCTTCCTTCACCGTCCTCGCAAGCAGCGGAGCCCAGCAGCGCATCAGACAAGCCGTTCTGTCGCTAGCGCAAGTGTTGATAATGTCACATATGGCTGCTTGTGCATCAGCTGTTTTACCCATGAGCTCTGGGCCCCGGCCCATGAGCGAGAGCCAAGCCGGTGAGAGCATGTGTAAGCTGTCGTTGGCCCGCGTTTTCTGAAGCAGCAGCAGAATCAGACAGAAAACAAAGATACGGAGAGCTTTTGCACCGGGGCACCCCACGTCTGACTCGACGCCGGCGAGGCTTCTCGTGGGAAACGTCTGTGCAAGGCAAAAGAAGCCTGGCAGCTCCCCTGCCCTGCCTGCTGCCACACCGCGGGAGCCCCGGCACCGAGGAGGTTAAATTGGCCATGCTGAGAGGTTTAGGATTTCGGCTGTGTCAGAGTTTCAGCAGCAGCTGTGGTTTCCCCGAGCTGTGCCATAGCAAGCTGTGAGGTGGGGAAGTTTGCAGAGGAAACGTGTGGCAGCGCTTGGGGTCCACCAATAATTTATACGTTGCAGTGAATAAAAGTTGATGAGGGTTCTGGAAAGAGCAAGATGCAAGTGAGTGCTATCATCAGCCGAGTTGGAAGCTGGACACATCCAGAATCAGCCTGAATGCACTGGGGCTTGCCCGGGAGCCGGGGCAAAGGGGTCTCTGAAACACTGTCTGAGACAGAGAGGTCAGAGAAAACCTTAAAAAATGAAGCAAAATTAAACTGTGGCCAAAGCAAATGGCTGGCGCTCGAGGGTCCTGGGTGCAAGCTGGGAAGCACCAGACCTGGAGCCCCCTCTCTTGAGGGACCACTAGTGGTGGTAGCCCTGGTGCATCCACCCGGGAGGGATGCACAAGTGGGAAACTGAGGCACATCGTCTGCCAAGCCTCTTATTAATGGAGAGACACTTGATGCCTCAGCAGAAAGCCAGCGACACACGTCAGACTGGCCAGCTGCTGCGTCGTGGTGCAGCATGCACCATGCATGATTTACGTGCTGCAAACAGCAGCCGGGGAAGAGGGGATGAGATGTGGTGGCAGTTCAACTAATGCCTCATTTGGGAAGATGAGTGTTTCAAAAATGATCTGTTGATCAAGATTGCTGGTTATTCCATACTACTTGATGGCTTTGAAAATGAGCTTTTTTATGGATACACCTCACTGGCTGGAACAGCCAATTCAATGCTTCATTAATACATACATTATATTTCATTTTTCCCCTTGGAGGGGGCAGAAAGAGAAAGGGATTCTGAGAGGGATGTCAGTTTGCTCCAAAACTACTGAGCTGTGGCCAGCAACCTGCAGGCAGCTTTCCTTCAAATCTTGGGCCAGCTAGGGTTTCGTCTGGCAGAGCTCAAACCATTCAAACCTCAACAGAAAACAAGAAAACACAGCTCAAAACATCTAAGACCATAACCCCAGCTGCTGTGAGCAGTAATCCTGCATGCCCACACCACCCAAGGGGTCCTGCACACGCCATGGCACAGGGTGATTTGCAAACCAGAGCCTAATGGTCGTGGCCAGAGTAGACACTGTGCACAGGTCAGCTGCTCTCCCCGACATGGAGCTGCTTCCCAGCACCATCTTTTTACCTGTCCTTTGCCACAGGGACCTGGCATGTCCCATCTCCCTGCGGGCGGGCCACCAGGAGAGAAGATGCTGTGCGCTGCTGCTGTCCCAGCCGTCCCAGCCCCGTCCCCAATCTCTAGAGGTGCATGTGCAGCCCTGGGGTCAGGCATGTTTCAGTGACATCAGGGAGACACAGGATGCCTCAAATGTCCATGTATCACAGGCGTAGCTTTCCCATAGTTCCTTCAAGCCCTGCTTTACTCAATCAGGCTCCTAACGCAGTGTTTGCACGCGCGATCTTGCATCCTCCAGGCAGAGGGCATTGAGATTGCTTTTGGATCTATCTTGCCCTGATTTTCAGAGATTTAAGTGTGGCCAGTTCCCGGTTTGCAAAGCTGTGAGTTTTGCTGAACCTCCCATCCTAAAAGGACTCAAGACACCAGCAGCGACCTGGAGTTCTCCCCTACAGTCCTGTGACACAAATGGGGACACTTTCTTTCTCCTGTGGTGTCCTTTTAATTTGTGAGCAGAGGGAAATGGTTCTGGGAGGCAGGAGCCCTGTACTCCAGCCTGGCTGTACCACCAGGCTCCACATACCCCTCACATCCAGGGCATGTGTGCAGCAGCCCAAAAACATCAGCCCGGGGTGGCTGGGACATGGGACATGCAGCAGCCAGGGTCTCTGCTGGGAACTGGGGGGACCAGGGATCAGGCCCCTTGGGGCAGGGCCTCACTCCAGTGCAGTTTAGTTGGACGATGACCAACCTTCCCTTCAGTGGAGATGCCCCTCCTTGCGCCAGGCGCCTTGGGCTCCCTGGAGAGGTGTAGGCACCTCCAGGACCTGATCTGCTTGGTCTCCTTCAAACAGAAGAAGCACCAAGTGTCGCTGATCCTAAAGGGCATTTGGAGGATGGAGCTGAGGAAGCCTGCACATGAGGGCACAGCGAGTCCTGCACCTCGAGACCCTGGTTTTGGCTAGTCAACATGAAGTCATGATTCTCCCATGTCCACGGGAGTGCTGCTCTGGGCTGGGCAGGTTCTGGCTGTGGCACTGGTGTCTGAGCACCTTGCAGCAGTGCCCAGATAGGCAGAGGCGGTGTGGGGACCGTGCTGAGCTGCCTCTTGATGGCAGCATCTCCTCTGAGTGGGAAAACATCCCGCCAAGCCCTGTGGAGCACAGGCCACATGGAGCAGGAGGAGCCCAAGCAGGTGGGGTGGGTCTGTGGCTCATCCCAAAACAGGTGGGATCTGTGTCCGTCAGCTCTTGGCCAGCTCTGCCCCAGCTGGACTCATACCAATGCAGAGAAAAGGTCATCTTATAGACTTGGTGAGGCGTCCAGAGCAGAGTCCCTCTCTGCCAAAGCATGACTTTACATTTATATTCAGTCGCTTTAGTCCTCTTTAATCTAAACTTTTAATGCACTGATGAGACTGTAAATGGCTGAGCAGCAGCCATATGCAACGCAGCAATATATTTAATTAAATATGGGCTAGTTTATATGCAACATATATTTCAAAGACATACTAAATTACCAACGTATTTTTTGCCTGGCTTTATATAAATATTTATAGGGCCCAGGGGGTGACTTCCTCTCCTGAAAATGAATAGTGTTACTTTTCAATATTGAAATACATATTTCGAGAAGAGAAATGAATTATTTATTCTCCTCGTGTGAGATGTGTCCAGCATCAAAGCAGACTACAGAAGGGGAGCGTTTGCCTCTGATCTCGATCCTCGGTCGCTCCACAGAGCTCCTCTGGACAGGTGTCCCCATCACCTCTGTCCCAGCGCAGTGGCTGGGTGCGATGGTGACAACTTTCAGGGCCTGTCCTCTGGGTGTCACTGTGCAATCACTCTAGAAATGCTGAGCATCACTGCTTGGGAAAGGATTTGGCCCGAAAGAGGAAAGGAAAATATTTCTTATCGTCTGCAACGACCCCAGCGCTGCTGATGGCCAAGTGGTCTGGCTTGCTTTGGGCTCTCTTCCCCCTTGGCCCGCTCGCTCCTGCCTGTTCTCCTCCAGCTGCAGCGCTCGTCTCCCTCCTGCCAAAATCCTGGACCCACTTCAGGCTCTCCCATCCTCCCTCTGGCTCAGGCTCCCTCTCCTCCTGGGAGGCCAGCCAGCATGCTTCCCCGGGATGCTCGCCCCACAGGAGACCTGGCCTGGGGTCCCCTCCAGCGACAAGGGGCGGCTGCCAGGGACAGCTGGTGCCCCATGGTTGTGGCTCTGCGGGTGGAGGAGCTGGAGCTGGGAAGCCCAGGCTCCGGCTGGCTCTCCCCGGAGATGCCCCTTGCCGGCAGCCTGGCGTACCCGTGGCTTGGGGGAGGCTGAGCTCTGTTTAAGACCCGTGCTAATTTTGAAGAGGGGCAATACAGCAGGCTGGGGCTAGTGCAAGGTTAGAGGAACCCCCCACCCCGGTCATTCACATTTTACCAAAGGGAGGTAATCTATCTGAGAGCCTCCTGAGGACTGATGAGTCCCAGTAATTCATGTCTCAGAGGATGTGAGTCCTGTTTGAGAAACTACACAGCGCCAGCCGGTAAGCCTGATCCATCCCCCACCAGTGGAAAGCTCTGTATCAACGGCTTAATGGGCGTGAAGCTTTTCATCGGCCTTGGGGCAGGAGGCATTCAGCATGGGACTCTGCAAGAGGGATCCATCCAGCAAGGAGTTTGTGCTTTGCTGAGTCAGGCGCAAGGCTAGGGAGACCCATGCCCCAGTGTGAGCCTGCCCGTGTTGGGCATGCCAAGCCAGGTCGTGGCTGCACGCTCTAGTTGCTTTACTCCTCCTCCTGTGGCTGCTGGAGTGTGTGCTGTGGGCAACAAGTCTCCGGGAATGGGAGAGCTGGGCGATGACCCCAGCATGGAGAGATGGGCAGGGAGCACCAGCCGGGCCATCCCCTGCCCTCGGTCCTGCAGCCTGCCCTGTCTGTCTGCTCAGTGTCACTCAGTGTGACCTGAACGGCTCCAGGAACCACATCCCTAACGATTTGTTAACAACTGCCCTGTTGTTAGGAGTGGAGAAAGGCCATATCAGTATCATCCTGGCTGTGCCGCGAGCAGAGTCAACAGGTATCCTGCATGCAGAGATCACCGAGGAGTCCTGCACAGACGCTGCCGCCAGCCAGAAACGTTCTCACAAGGCAGGGCTCAGCGTCCCAAACAGCACACAGGGAGGAAAATGTTCCTGGGAACGGCTCCATCTCCAGACCAGAGGAAACTATCCTACGGGAGCACTTCCCTGCTCCTCCTGCCCCAAGCTGAGGGGACATGAGGAGTCCCAGGACACCCCCTCAGCTTCCAGGACACACAGCTCCAACAAGCCTCTAGTACAGCCTCCTTCAGAAGGCTTTCCTCTCTTCCAGATCAAAATGGAAAGGCTGAAAATCCCCTGTGGATCAGGACTGCCATTCTCTGTCCCTTCCCCAGTGTCGTAGTCATAGGGTAACCACAGGGTCTCTCTGTCCGTCTGCACAATCCAGCAACTCTGTCCCCGGAGTTCCTCTACGCTCCTTCAGCTAGGTCACTAACACGTCTTGCTGCTGTTTATGTTAATTTTTGAAGTATGAATATATAGGAGAGGGTGACTATTCCAGGATAAAATGCCCTCCGTTGGAGTGTGCAATGCTCCCAAATAAACGACGAGCCATAACTAAGGGAAGGGAAGATGGAGGAGCAATGTCTGCCTCCTGTGTCAGAGATCACTTCTGCTGGCAGCTGCCTCTTGGTCAATAGTCATTGGAAAATTTGGCTTTAGGGAATGACTTGAGGTAGGACACGCTTGGTTCTCACAAGTCCAGGAAAAAGGAACATTAGTGAATTTGGCTGAACCAGCACCGTGGTGTGTTCATGCTTTGCTCAGCTGGGGAGGGCAGGTCGTCCGTGCACAGAGCCCTTTGGGACTGGGACCAAACCTGCACGCTGCCCAGCACATCTGTATTCCTTGAGGCTTTCTTGGAGCTGAAAGAGCATGACCCAAACCTGTCCTAATGAACCAATTTGAATGACTCCTGGGTGGGATTTGGGATCACTCTAATTTTCAGTGATCCCAGGTGAGATCAGGAGTTTGGAGTTATGGTGGGGATAGCCCTTCTCCAGTGGGCTCTTGGGGGGCACACCAGCCCTGATATAACTCCCTGGCACAGGTGGAGACCTCGGGCCAGGAAGAGAAGCCTTTTTTCATGCTTTCATTTGAAATGACCAACAAAAGCACAGGCCATGGGTGTCTCATGGCCAGGACACATGCAGCTTTCAGCTCTAGCAGAAGAGAGTGCCAAGGACATGCTGCATCAGAAGGATTGAGACCTCTACACCCACCGTCCAGCCTGGGATGGCTGGGGTGGGAGGTCTGGAGCCACAGCACCTCCCTTGCGGGGTTTCAGTAGACGTCCCTGCCCTATCTCACAGATACCTGCACGCTGGCAGCCCCGGGGCAGCTCCATCACTGACGCAGCTGCCAGGGCAAGTGCTGGAGCATCTCCTCCCTTACAAGCCCACGCATGCTCTGCAGATATAATGGCCCTCTCCATGTCTGGCTGGCCCCCCTTTCTATTCAGGGCACTGAGATAATTACAGCATGCCTGCGCTCCCTGGGCAGCCCGGCAGCCTCAGGACTCGTGTGTGGGCAGCGGTACAGAGCTCCTTTCTGCGGGGAACAGAGGTTTCAATTGCCACTCCGTCGTTGGCTCTGCAGACCCAGTTACAGTGTTAGCAAGACAAGCAGGAGGGCTGGCAGCCCTCATGGCTCCAGTCCCCGAGGTGTCCTCTCTCACCAGCTCTCAGTCCTGCCACAGCCATCCAGCCCTTTCCTCCAGTGCACAGGTCCTTACCACTGCTTAAGCAGGGTAGGATCTAATTAGGGTCTCCTGTGGAGGGGAGGAGGAGACTCATTGAATGGAAAAGCCCCAGCAGCAGATGACAATCTTGGCAGGTGGAGATGCCTGGGGTTTATATTGTGCCTGTTACGTTGGCTGCATGTTAGCAGCAAGATCCACGTGGGGGGTCCTTGGCTCTGGGGAGGAAGGATGTTGGGGCCGCTGAACCCTGCAGCTATGTGGAGAGAGGTGGGTGATGCTGGGCAGCCTGGGCTGTGCACACAAGGAGCTCAGCCACAAAATGTGGAGAAGTGTGGGGAGGAGGAGATCCCTTTTCCAACCCAGAGGAGGGCCCAGGGACTCTGTGCAGCAAGCGCTTGTGCTTGGTCTAATCCATAGCTTCTGCTGCTGTTGTGGCTAAGGGGGGAACCTCTCCTGGCATAGACCCCTCATCTCTGTGCGGGGAATTGCCCTTCCCTGGCATGCCCCATCCCACCCTGATTGCTGTTCCTGGGGGCTGTGTGTCGGTGCCAGGGATGAGGAGTGCTGGGGTTTCCATCTGGGACACAGGGCTGCTGATCCTGGGGTGTGGAAACCCAAACCTTTTGTCTCATTGTCATGAAAATGGGTGTGTTTTGCTGCTCTTTGCTTTGGCTGTACCGTGTTTTGTCCTGAAATGTTTGGTCTTTTGTTGGTGATGCTGTTTGGACACACAAATAGCACTGCAGATGGAAGGGGAAAGGGGCTTAGACTTTAATAACATAGGTGCACCTGAAGGCACTGGATATCTCAGTCCTCAGTAGGCTTCTGCCAGGTTCAAAAAACAAACACAATCAGCCCAGCTGAGCACACTCTTTGTAGTCTACTGCAAATGCTTACCCTGCCTGTAGACAAGAGCTGGGAGATAGATGGTCAAACAGACTGGCTTTGGAGAGCAAGACCAGAACAAATGTATTTGCTAGAGTTTCCCTCAAATCATGCAACCCCTTTCCTGGAAACCCAGTGGACACATCAGCCTGGCAAGAGGACTTCTGCTTTCTCTGGACTCTTCCTTGATGTGCTGCTGGGTCTGCTGTCACCGATGATGCCCATGGCCTAGTAGTTGACATCTCCCGCTGTCCAAGAGGAGGGATGCTGGTGCCCACCAGTCTCTTCTGGGCAGCTCAGGTCTGCCGCAGCGTGCGCCCTCCCTTGGGGTGCAAGGCTGTCACCGTGCCAGCTCAGGATTGCTCTATGCGTGTCCCCATGCTCAGGACTGCATCTCTTCATCTCTGTGCGTCCTTTGTATTCCGCCATGCAGGAGAAGGATGGCCGTGCCCTGGCCAGGCACACCTAGAGTTAGGGTCCCAGTGACTCATTAGGGATGGAGGGGACAGCAGGGTGACAAAACCTGCAGAACATCGCTTGGCCCCAGAGTTTTCTCTTTAGCAGAGAAGTAAATAAGGCCAGTGCAGGAGCTTGGGACTTCCCTGCCCAGGGAAGGAGCCGGCACTGGGCTGTCGGCTGGAAAGTGGGAGCTGATGGTTTGCTGGTGTTAAGGGGTCCAGGCGCATAGGGCTGCAGATGTCTCCTCGTCCTTGGCACGGCTGAGGCCAAGGCCAGTTGTGAGACAGGAATGGTTGGTCCAGCCCCTCTGGGCAGTGCCTGCTGCTGTGTGTGACGCTTGCGATAAGCTCGGAGGGGAGCACATGTTCTGTTCCTCCACCTTTACGTGCCTCCCCCCTTACACACACATTTTCCTCTGAAGAAAAGGAGCAGCTGGGAAAATCAGAGCCCGGTGCAGAGCCACCCGTGGGGTTAAGGAGGATTTGTTTTTCACTCCAGGACAGAAAGTCCCTGCCTCCAGGCACAGCGGGAGCAATGTTAGGGGCAGCACTGCCAAGTTCCCAGCCTGGTCCTTGCCTCACCCACACCCCATCCAAAGCTTTGTCGCAAATATCGTCATGGATGAGCGAAGCCATCCCAGGAGCTGCTCCGATACAGTGTGCTCACAACATTGCCCCACTGGTGCCCAGGTGATGCCCCAGGTACCTGCCTCCCAGAGAAACACAGTTTCTCACCTTGCACCTTCCCTGGGACCACTGAGTCTGCGAGGAGGGGAGGGAGCGTGTGGGGTGGGACGGGCAGAGGGGGAGAGTGGGGCGAGGGGGGTCTGGCAGCACAGCACAGCTGGGGACAGCCGCAAAGAGCGGGCGAATGCGCATGAGGACAGGCCTTGGAGGGGCTTTGAAGAGCTGCTGTAACTCCTGAAAGTCACAGAGCTGGGGTGGAAAGCAAACCTAGAGGAAAGGACCTGCTGGGAGGACTCAGGGCAGGGGCAGGTTTATTTATGATCGCCTTTCATTTTTGTTCTGACACACTCGGCTGCTGCTGAGGTTCCCATACTTTCAAAAGCAACTTGTTCCAGTTTCTCTTCAGGTAAAACTTCACTTTTGAGTTTAAAAGCTCTTTTTGGAGGAGCTCATTGGATAGAAAACATCTAGGCAAATCCACCTCAAGCCTCTCGCTGCTCAGGGCCCTTCTTCCCATTACAGATACAAAACCCCTGACCCCAGCAGACCGCTGGCACTTGCAGCCTCTGCCCACCCTCTGGGCCATGTACACCATACCACATCCTGGCACCTTCCCACTCCCCTCTCTCTGCTCTTCATTTTTTTGCCTGAAATCAGCAGCTTGTTGGGGAAGGAGTTGTGTTTTCAGGCTGTGTTTGTGCACCACTGTAGCAATGATGAGGGCGGTGGGCACTGCAGGCTCCAGCTCCTGGTGGCATGTTTTTTGCAGTGGAGTCAGCCCTTCCATAGTGTCTTTCACCCTCATGGTCGTAAAGAGAAGGCTTTAAATGTAATGTGGGTTACTTGTTACCCAGAAAATGTTTGCTAGGGTTTGAGAAATCATGGAGAAGGAGCTGCTCCCTGGAACTCAATGCCCTGCTCTGTGCAAGCAACTCAAAGGCAGTGGCTGAGCCTGCAGACCTCCTGGGACAGTCGCTATGAGATGGGAAGGAGCGCTGAGCATTAACCCCAGGATGCTCCTTGCATCTGTGGGGACTGGTGCCCATAGCATCCTTTTCCAAGAAACACCCTGACATACCCCACGTGGCGCTGCCTGGGGAAGTGGCTATGCTTGCACAGATTGATTAGGGACTTTTGGAAGGTGGCCGTGTCCTGGGTGAGCAGTGTTCACCTCTGGAGAGCAGGGACCAGGCGCTGGGAGAGCTGTGCAACCCCCATGGTGCTTTACAGAGCAGAGGCAATGTCCTCAGCAAGGTGAGGAGCAAGTCCAGGAAGCAAAGGGCTCGCAGCCCGCTGTGCTTCCCTGCTTTCCCACCTTGCAGGGAAGCAAGTTCCCACATTTCCTTCCTCTGAATTGCCCCGGTGAGGTTTTTCTGGGGTTTTTCTCGTGGCTCTGCTGACCCTGTTGGATGCTGGGGAGAGGAAGGGCCAAGATGTGCTGTGGCAGTAGAAAACTGTCAAGAAACTTTTCCAAACAGCTGAGCCACAGGGTCCGCGCAGTATTTCATGGTGAGCACAGATATTTAATTACCAGGGTTGCAGGGCAGTTTGGCATTACTGTTTCTGCTGCACTGCAATCAAGTGGGTTCATCCAAGTTAATGATCTCGTGTGGGGAATTTATCTTGATTGGCCACTGATGGCAGGACAGGGCTCTGAGAGGGACGTGCTCAACTCAGCATGGCCCTGTGAAATATTCAGCAGGCAAAGGCAGCTTGGCACCCCACGTGGCCTCCTGACTCTGCTGGGGACCTCTCCTGCCACTGGCTCTGTGTGGCACCGACACCAGCATGCTCTGTGCATTGCAGTGCTGGCCTCGTAGCTGGCCTGCTCGTCTTCAGCTCTCCACATACTGCTGAAATGACTTGCATCCTCCCTGACGGTGGGTCTCGCTTGTCTCAGCTCCTATAAGGAAGCTGAGTGCACCTCCAGTGGTGTTTTCAAGGTGCTTGGGGCTCCATAAAATGCTAAATAAGATGTCTGCAGGCTTCTCCATCTTCACTCTCGGTGGGGTGAAGAGGAGGAAATGCAGCTATCATCCATGTGGAAATCTGAGCTTGGCAGTACACATCCTCTCAGCAAATTCCCAGTGTCACCATCACAGTTTCCAAAGATCCCCTCATCTGGAGTTTGGGCTGGCTCCAGACCTCATCACCAGCTGGCAACACAGTGGTCCAAAGCTCTGGTTTCTAAATGGCACCATCAGTGATCACAGAAAGACAGTATAGCTGGTATGTGTGGAGGAGAGAGCATGCCTTGACTGTGGTGAAATGAGCCTGGACCCTGCATCTGATGCTCCACATCCCAGAGCAACATGGGGCTGATTAGTCCACATGTGGCTGCTACAACCTTCCCAGGAGCATCGGGCGCTGGCCATGCGGGAGGCAGAAGACAGATGGGTGTTTCTAAGCCAGGTCATCATTCCTGGTCTGTGGCTTCAGCAAGTATATGGATAAGCCCATGAAAACAGACTCCTTATCCTGAAATGGCCCTTAAGACACCCAAAGGGACAAGCAGACACCCCACAGGAAATCTTCCTCGCACGGGCTGGCAGCCCTGCCGGCTGTGCGGTGCTGCAGGAGCACGGCTGCTGGACGGGAAGGGGCTGTGAAGACACCTGCGTGCCTGGCTGTGGCCCATCACGGCTGGGCAGGGCTGTGGGTAGAGAGGGTTTGTAAGCTCTGGGGATGCTGACAGCATGTACCGGTAAGCCTGTGTAGGGAGCCTGTGCCAGCCCCACATTTCAACCGCAGGGCAGCTGCCCCATGAGGAGCAGCAAAGCCTGGTGATACGCAGCTGTGGAGGACAGCAAGAAGGGCAGGGTGGCCCACTGCAACCACAGCCGATGCAATCCCAGCGCGGGCATCCCAGTGTCTCACAGGACTTCAGAAGCCAGTAGCTGAGACTCCTCTTGGAGCAGAGAGCAGTGTGAGGGGAGCAAGGACCATGCCCTAGAGTGGTCAATGTCCTACAGAAGGATCAGCATGGTGTTACGTATCCATAAGAAGTGGAGGAGCTATGAAGGGGTAGTCAGAGACCTGGGACTGAGCTCTGTCCCAGGCTCTGGGCAACTCACCCCTGTCTTTCATCCCCACGCTGTCTGTCTGGGTTGCTTGTGCTGCAGATTTGGGATGGGGAGCCATCGCACTTCTCCTGCATAGGTGGGCCCAATCTTGGTGGGAATAGATAGGACCTACAGTACCGTAAAGAATGATCATAGCAGCTTTGGACTCCCCAGGGAGGTGACAAAAGTCAGCATAGGATGGTGGGAGGGAAATGGGGGAGGACCTTGCAGATTATTTCTGCCTATCACTGCTGAACTGCTATGCTGGCTTCCAGCCCTGCCTTCCAGCTGGCCATCTGGACCAGACGAGTGTGCTTACAGCCCATGGGCAACTTCCCAACCTTGGTGCTGTGCTGGTGCACTTTTCCTACTGGCAGCAGACAGGCAGCAAGTGCAACGCTTCCACCTTCGACTATGGACCAACGCTCCCAGGAGAGCTCTGAGACCCTCTGATGGGGTCTAGTGTGTGCCTGGGGCTGGAGAATCTCGGCATGGCCAGCGTCAGCCCTCAGTTTCTGCAGTGACAAATCCTGCAGGGAAGGAATGAGTCATGTTGCTCAGACACCTCTGTGCAGCTGCTCAGGAGGGGTGTCAAACCCTCCAAAGCCCCCCCCCTCCACAGTGGGGGGAGAGCAGGCAGAAGATGCTCACGCTGAGCCCAGGGCTGTCGGCAGCAGCTCCTGTGGGAACAGAGCAGTAGAGGCTAGCGAGGAAAGAAAGCAATGGCAGGGAACGGATGGAGCTGTGATTCCTTTTGTCTGGAAATCGATAAATCAGTGGGTCTCGCACTCCTTTTGGCATCTCATCCCACCTAGAAATCCAGCCGGGAGGTGGGCAGCATAGGGAGCTGGTGGCTCTGTAGCGAGACACCGATGCAGCTCAGCTTGCTAAAGTCAGAAGCTAGAAAGCACTTAAAAATAGAAATTGGATGGCCTTCCCTGACCCTATTAATCATCTTTCTCCCCAGAAGTGCAGATGAGACCAGCCTGGATTCCAGCTGAAGGTCTGCTCTTACCCAGTGGGACCATTAGTAAGGAGGGGAGGGAGGAGGGACTGCACCTTTGGGCAGAGATCCTGGCAGAGACGGGTCTGGTGCTCGGCTTTCCTTGTGAGCAGGCTCTCCCTGCAGCACCAGCCCCTGACCCTTGGGAGACCCACTCTGGAGCCTGGCTTGGGAAATGTGAGCTTACGAGCCCAAGTCCGGGCCACAGCTCTTCATGACGTGCAGGATCTCACAGGCTGGAGACCCTAATGGCATCTCATGTTTTCCTTTCCCTATTGCTTCACCTCTCTTACCCGGGGACAGTGTAAGGCAGCAGCTCTTTCTCCGTGGAGTCAGACAATATCCACACCAGCCTGCCCCTGTAATTCAGTCACTGGTGACAAAGGTATGGCGGAAGGTAGGGTGGAAATTTCCTTTTACAAGCAGATCCACCTGAGATGAAAGCTGATGTTTGTGATTTCTCCTTTTATCTCACAGCAGTTGTATGTTGTTTTTTTTTTTTTATGGCCCAGAGTTTTTGGCCATTTCAAACTCAAAATTCCTGGTGAAAACAACCAGAAAATGCGTTTGATGGTTTAACTCTTGACGGTTTAATTCTTGGTCCCCAGCTAGCATTAGCTGGTTTCAGTTTCAAAATTAGCAATTGTAATTGATACCTGAGCATGGGATAACTACTTCTGGATTGAGCTTCTGTCAGCCTTCATGACAGTTCATTCAGTCACAAGATGATTTATGCAAGCTCAGGGCTTCACAAGTACAATTTTCTGTTTCCCTGCCTATGAACTGCTTTTATTTTATTCTCTTTGCCTCTTATTCTAACTCACAAATTGATGCTCGTCTTCTGTCATTTATTTGTATTAGCTTAGGACTGAGTGAACACAACATTCATTAAGGAGACGAACACAAATACGAGGCATGTGCGCACATACATCTGGAGCTGTGGCAGAGGACAGAGCGAGTCCCCATCCCACGGCTCACGCACACACGAGTAGACTCATAATTCTTTAATCGATTCTCCCTTCCACTTCACAGATCAGGTAGAAGCCCTGGCTGGATGGGGATGCACAAAAAGCAGTTGGATTTGCTCTTCTGCATGCAGCATGGGTGCTGCCAGGGGGGCTGGACCCCGGAGCGAGGCAGGCAAGGTGTAGTGGGGCTGATGTGTGGGTTTGCTAACGAGCTGTGCCCTGGTAGACCAAATGAGAGACGGTCAGGGAGAGCTGCCAGGATGGTGCTGGCGAGGAGGATGACGAAATGCAGGTGTCTGCCAGGTTGCTAGGGGAGGAGCAGAGGACCACTGATGGGAGACGAGTCTCTCTTTCTCCAGGGCTCTCTGCAGGGCTGCTGTTGCAGTGGCTGGAGGCGATCAAAAACAATACCATGTCTGGGGCAGGACAAGCCACCTCAGGCGTGTGGGTGTTTGTTAGAAGCCAGAGCCGTCACGAGCAATGAGGTTTAGCTTTGCAGGTCTGTCATGCTATGAAAGCTGCTGCATCCCCGCACACGGGTCAGCCACTGCAGCGGAGTGGCTTTTACCACTCGGGAGCGAGACCTCCACAGCCACAACACTTCAGCTCAGTGCCCCAAAGCAGCCATGGGGCAAATCTTGTATTACGAAGAGGATAAAGAACAAAACAGAAAACAGCATCATGCCGTAGCGCCAGTCCACAGCCTGCACACCCCTGGGATCCCGGGGACATGGTCAGCCTCCCACAGCGATAGGAAAGCACCGGTCTGTAGGAAGGTCGGTGGATGACTGACAGTGCAAAGCAGCCTCTGTACGAGAAAGGAGTGAGGTGTGAGGGGCATGGCCTGGGTGGCTGCGCTTCTTTGGAAGAGGACATCACCTGGCACTAACACAAGTTAAAACAACCAAGAGACGCCATGCTCTTCACACAGCCCATAGTTAACCTGTGGAGCTCCTTACCATGTTTTGTCCTGTCTTCCATGGCATACTTGGCGTGCTTTGTCTTCCAGCTGCAGGCTTGCCATGGACAGCTGTGTGGTGTGCCAGCCGTGGGGCTGGAGCACCAGCGAACCTCAGAGGTGGTCGGCCGGCATCTTGGAGAGCAGCAGGGATTTCCAGGCTCGCCTCCAGGCAGACATCCAGCCTGCAGGTCAGGGCAGGAGGGCTGTTAGTGTCCTGCCCCAGATGTCCTTGGTTAGATGGTATGCAGTCTAGTAGGTTGGGAGGCTGGTGAGCATCTCAGCCCAGAGACTTTGCCCCATCCACCCTAGAGGACTAGAGCTGTGGTATGAAGCTTGGCTGGTGTGACTGCAGGAATTTATACCAGCCAGACTAGAGTTTCTGGCAATACCTGCAGGGTAGTCTGTGATGCTGGCAGAAGAGCTCTCTTGCTGGCTTGTTTTGGGCTGTGATGAGGTGCTGGGTAGGGTGGGGTGGTGTAAGCCATTGCCTGGACGTGCTCAGCACTGCGCTGAGGGATGGGGTGTGGGAGCACACTGCTCCCCATGAGGGAAGGCTCGTGCCCCAGACGCAGCCCCTGTACTCGAAGCCGCCTCGCCTGCCTGAGGCTGGGCACCTACGGGCTGCAGCGTGTCCCAGCTCCAGCCAGGGCATGCAGAGACAGACACTGCCCTGAAAGGAGTCCGGTGTGGCTCAGCAAGCAGCAAAGAAGCACAGAGAAAGCGCTCGCCATCATTAACACAAAGCCAAAAAGCAAATAAAAGGCCCTTTGTCCTTCTCCTCGTTAGTCTGTGTGTCTCCCCAGTGCAGGGGAAGTAATTATCCATTTCTTCATGCTGGTGTGGAGAGTCTCCTCTTTCCATCGTTGTGTGCCCAAGCACCTTGTCTGCAGAGTTGACATGCACAAGGGATTTCTTCTTGCTATCCCCATTCTCTGAAAGGGCTCTGTGTTGTGGGTTTTTGTCTGTCTTTTTTTTTTCTTTTTTTTCCTGGTGCCCACTCAATTAACCAAATAGGGGCAATTTTGCCTTTAGGGAAGGGATTATTCCCCAGGCGGTGAGCAGCAGCACTCAGACATGTACACAGAGGCAGTCCCCCCTTTCCAGGCTGTGCGAGGCCCCGAGCAGGCGGCTCGTGCTTCCCGTGCAGGGCTGGCCACCAGTGCGGAGTGGGACACGCTTCTGGGGACTCATGTCTCTGGCTGCCCAGCCCCACAGCTCTGGGTGCTGAGACGCCTCTCTGCCCACGGGCTCCCCTTCAAAGCAAACACCACACCGCCTGTGGGTCACATCCTCTCCAGTAACAGGAGAATCAAGGTTATCAAAATGAAATCTCTGTTCTCTCCCGCCAGCTGTGGCTTTCAGCAGGTTACGCAGAGGAGTCTGAATTCCTGTGGTCCAAAGAGCGGGAGGTGATTTCCTGGAGCAGCAGCTGATCAGCAGTGGCTGATGAAGGAGCGGCTCTGGCTGTGCCCGGTTTTAGCCCAGGTGGTGAATTGTGTGCCCAGCTCCTGGGCAGCGTGCGCAGCCCTGGCATGGGAACAGCAATGCGGCGCTCAGCAAAGGGGCTGAGCCTTGCATGGTGCGGGATGCCTCCCTGCTGCTTCTCAGGGACAGGCATCCACGGGCAGGGTGAGGGTGAGGGCTCACCATTTAAAGTCCAGTCCTGCACCGCTGGATCCAGATAGAGTTTGCTGGAGGCAGGACTGAGTCCTGATGTCTCCCAGGGGACTGGAGTGCCACCTGGCTTCTCTGCTGCGCTGCAAGAGTTTGAAGGGTGCAGACACAGCCAGGGGCTGCTCAGCCCATGCCAGATCCAGCCCCCCACCCCCTGCGGGGAAGCCTAGTCAGTGTAATCTCCGAGCAGCAAGGGCTCCGCAAACCAAGGCCACGCAAATCCTTGCACCTCTGTCTAAGAGCCGTTTTGACAGCCCTAATGGTCCCTCAGTTCAGCCCTGAGCTCTTAAAAAACACCTCCTATGTAGTGGTAATAACTAATTTGGAAGATGTTATCGAATTAATACTATTGATGTCCCCTCCTGAAGGTTGGGCTGGTAATAAAGTCATACAATAGTATTTATGCTAATATTAAAATTAATTACCTGCCATTTTTATGTGTATTAATGATTTGATTGTGTTGCTCTTTATAGATGTAACGGAAGGCCAGTGACTGATACATCTCTGTTCTTTATGAATGTAATTAAAAAGGAAGCACTTTAAGGCATTTATTCACAAATAACACCCACCAGGATCTGAACCTCGGGTGGTATGTATGATCCACACTGTTTATTAAATGTCATATTCACAATTACGGGCTCCCACATGATTTACATCAGGTTGCTAGAGTGGGACGTGATCTCTAGGCACATTGCTGGGTGAGCAACAAGTGGGAGTTGCAATGGGAGACGCACAGCGATGTAGGGTCGAGTGCACCGTGGGCAAGGAGCACAGCATCTTGCCTCACCTTCCTCTGGTCGTCTTGGTCAGTAAGAGGCTCAAAAAGCTGTTGGACGTGAGTGTCCTTTGACCAAGTGCTGCACATGGTTGTGCCAGGTCCTCGTTGCACAGCAGCACTTTGAGCATCCGCTGTGGGGGCTCGCTGCTCTTCCCAGTGTCGCCTGGGAGAAAAAAACACAGGGGGTGTGTCTGAGATTTTTGGGGTGGCACAGGCTGCTGTGGGCAACAGTGACGCTATTGGATCTGTGTGCTGATCCCTGATTTCTTACACTTGCAAGCCTGCTTCAGATATCACAGGGCAACCCCCTCCCGATACTAGACTTGGAGCCTGTTTGACTTTTGGATGCCCTTAGAGATATTAGCACAGTAAGAGCAACCCTGTTAAAGGTGACAAGGACCGCACCCCCCAGCTATTTCCTAAGTGCACTGGTATACACAATTCTTTCAAATCCTGTGGCTGCAAGATGTCTTGACCTCTTAGATTCAGAAACTGCAGCCTCAGAGCAAGAGAATGTCAAGCTGGATTTTTGCTGATGCGCTCCCTCCCCCAGCAGCCCCTCATCTCTCTGGCGTCCACCAGCCCACACTGGTGTTTAAGACATTTCACAATCTCCATATCCAAGGGGGACATTTAAATTCAATGGATCTGTCTGGGAGAACTTCCCCCAGCTCTGAGCAGGAAGGTCATCTCCAGCTTACTGTGTGTCACTGGCCATTTGGGGCTGGGCTCTCAAGAGTTTTTGTGCAGGAGATGCATCACTTGCGGGTTTCATCCCTCCGGATGACAGTGGAGCGCGCTGACTGCATGGAATCTGACAGGCAGTGCATCAGTACAGTTAAGCCTCTTCCTTCTGGCTTCTCCTCCAGCCATCTGACCGCCTTCTCCATGAAGATCTGAGATGTCACTGCTGATTTTTAGTACTCTCTGTTTATGGGTTGTCAGTTTTCCATTGGGGTTGGTTCCTGCTGCACAGGAAGCCCCCGTGCTCCCAGGTATGAGGAGGGCATTGCTCTGCACTCATCCAGCTGGTTCTGGCTCTCTGGCAGCACATCCCATGTTGTTCTTTGTTTGCCATCCCAACTGGGCCACATTTTTGTCCTGTCCGCTTGGGATACCTGTGGAGGTGGGCAAACAGTACTCCATAATGGAGTCTGAAAAGGCAGCACTTCCAAATGCTGTGAATCTGTGGGGTCTGTCTCCATCCACCCCTCATTCTTCTGCTCTCCTCGCACGCAGCCCACCGTGTCTTCTGATAAATCGGTGGATTTTTTTTTCTCATAATCTCTTGGTTTCTTTTGTCCAAAGGGGCTGGTTTTAAGACTGATATTTTCACAGCCTCCTGCAGCCAAGGTGTGAAGGTGAGGTTTCTTGTAGAACAGAGATGATGGCAGCCTTGTAACAAGGCTGTTTTCATTTGAGGTTGACTATCGAGACCTGGGAGCATGCAGGGCTGCATCCCAGTTTTGCTTGTTTAGGACATCTGGAAACCCAGGTTTGGAGCTAGTCCACCCCAAGCCTGCTGGGGATGCAAGTCATTGAGCTGAGCTTAACCAGACTCCAGGTGAGGCAAGAAGCACCCATGTTGATGTGGGGCGGTGGGACCTATTTCAGATGGGACGGGGTTGTCCCTCTGGGCTCTGCCCAGTGCCATCTGAGGCCACCGAGCAGGAGGAGGAGTTGCTCTGTACCTCCTGCTCTTACAGAGGCATCTCTAGAGCTCCTCCTCGTCATGCCTTCTGTTTCGGAAGATGTGTCATCTGCAGGAGTAAGAGCACAATTTTCTCTATCTTGAAGGAAACAAAAGATCAGAACAGGCTTCAGAAAAACTGCTTCTCAGCAGATTGAGACTCCGAAAAAAGAAATGGTTTCTCATAGAACTGAAGTTTTTTACTCTGTTTTAACCACTTCTTAATGTTCTAAATATATTTTAAGGCATTTTTTGAACTTACTCTGGGGAATTACTTTGGGAGGGGCTCTGACATAAGCCATTTGCGAGATCAGCAGGAATCTGTGATTTATTCTGGAGGCAAGCTTGCATTTGTGATGTTAAAACCTGTTGGAAAGTCACACCTATCTCTAATTCCCCTAGAAGATGTAACCTGTCCCCTCACCACCCCTCTATGCCGTGAAAATCTGGAAGCAGCAGAAATTGTCAGGCACTGCCTTCACGGCACATATTTCTGTCACTCGTGTCAGTTCACCTGAGTTTTTCTGCTATTGGCAACTGCGGTTGTTCCTAATTTATATTAAGTAGTGACTAGGCATCCCAGGCAAGATCAGGGCAGTGATGCTGGTAGGTACCCCCACCATGAACGATGTGCAATCTGAACAGATGGGCAGAGAAGCAGGAGACAAGCCGTGGAAGATTGCTTATGACCTTTCATTTTGAGGCAATGGTGTATAGTTGCTTATGCAGAGAGGGAACAATATTCTCTATGTCTGATTAGTATTAAATATTTCACAACTCATGAAGTCCCGGCGTGCATTAGCATATGGCAGAGTTGCCTCAGTTTTGGCTACTGCGAGAGGATGACTAATTAGTAAGACATTTTTATGTATGAAAGGAAAAACATTACAATCCTTGCAGTTGGCAGCATGCTGATGTTTTACATTTCTGTAAGGAATAGGAGGATATGCTCATTGGCACACTTCCCTGAAATGTTTACCAGTAAACATTTATGCTTGTTTTCTTAAATAAAAAAATTGTATATTACATGTTAGAGTAATAGCATGTTGGAAATAGGCCCTTTGGAAGGGAAATGGGATAGTGTGATCTCCTGCTGCAGAAATGCACTTCTCTAACTTTAAATGAAAATATACAAATTGCTAGGAGGAAAGTTAAGCTTGGAAGAGGAAAGGAAGCAGGGAAGAGATTTGTAGCAGAGCCATTAAGAGCATTACGAGGTGGAAATGGAAATGCAGGTGTATGAAAGCACCAGAAGCAGCACTAGAAAAGGGATTAGGGGAGTGAGCCATACTGATAGCTAATGACAAGACTGACAGCCGAACCAAGAGGCACTGCCAAGCATGTGGCTTGTATCAAGACCACATCACATACCATTTGTTAGCGGAGAGCCTTCACTCCAGTAACAGGAAGATGGGACTAGGACAACTCATCATATGTGCATTTGTCTTCCCATGGTCTCAACAGGAGGGCAGATGGTGCATGAAGATGCCCAAAACCAAAGAACAAAACACAACGGACAGCAACATCATCTGAACACCTGAGACTTAGCAAGCATGGTCCTGAGACAGAAAATCCCCCCACAATAAACGTTTGAGTCCTGAAATATGTAAGAGGGCTGTGTCCTGGGCTGCAGAGGCTGTGGGAACAACAGAGCACAAATTAACCCTGGATGGGGACCCTGGACTCACCCGCCCCGAGATCCTCCTGCAGCTCTCATGCTTTTCCAGCTGCCGGCTCCTTTTGTGACCCCACCCTGCAGGTCCTCGCACCGGCTGCTGAAGGAAGACGACTTTCTGTGCAAACTGAATGGAGGTTCAGCTTATCCGAGCCCTGTCTCCTCACAGCCTCCTCGCTGGTTTGGAGTGCATCAAAGAAAACCTTTTTTTGATCCCTTCCCAAATAACAAGATTTGCTTTAAAGCAGTGACGTACTGTTACAAGGATGCTCAGGATGGCACAGGCAAGCTCCAATACCATATGGCTTGTGAAGTGGAGAGAGGAACAACAAACAGCAAGACTTACGGGACAACAGATCCCAGAACCTGGGAGAACCACCGGCACCCTTGTCAACAGGAGAGGACTTTCAAATCTCTCCCAGAAACTTGTTAAGTCATGTGCTGAGGGAGATATCTTGTCTTATGAGCTCCATGTGATGACCAGTCCATCTTCTCTGTCAGTGATCTGATCTAGGGTCAGACAACACCAATGCCTAAAATGGCATCTTCTCTCAAGGTAAAGTATGTCTAAACTTAGTTTCCTGAGACAGAAAATGGTCAGACCTCCAAAAGCAGTTCTGCAAAGCTCTGAGCTGCCAGGACTGTTCTCCACGCATCAGCACCCGCATGCACCAAACGTAACGCCTCTTACCCATGCCTTCATGGGTAACTCCTGGAGCTCCCAGCACCTCCCCTCAGCCACCTGCTTTCCAAACCCGACTGTACCGTCCCAGAAACATTTGGCTGATTAAATCCACTTCACTGGATTGTGACAAATCGCTTGGATCACCCCAGAAGAGCAGCTGTCCATCCTGAACCCTGTCCCACTAAGCTTTGCCATTTTGCAAACTGCCAGTGGGGACTTTTACATCATTGCTGCAGTTCTGAAAGTGTGCTCGCCCAAGAACTACTTCTGGGAGATCCTTTCTGCAGGACAGTTACCAGCAAGCTAGTTTTAAATATATCTAATGACGACTGTCTGACTAATTTTGCATGGTACCAAGATTTGTACCAAAACATCAGCGTAGCATTGAGTCAAATTCCCCGAAAGACTGCACGTATCTCTAACAGTACAGTTGCTTTTACCCTTCAAATCTTTTGTCCCTTCAAAAGGATGAACATATGTAGGTCACACAGGCAGGGAGGCAGGAGACGGGGCGTGCAGGGACAGCGGTCTGAGCGAAGTGGGAAGGAGCTGTGTGCACCTCTGAAAGGAGTGGCGTGCTGGAGGTGGGAGCACGCCTGTTGGGAGAGGAGGGACCAGGGGCAGGCAGAAGCACAGGCCACGTAATAGCACAGAAATATTAGATTCAAAGGTACTGTGCTTTTGGGTTAGAAACGTAGACAATTCCCTGTCAGTTCAGGCCAGCACAGGAGCATGCACAGTAATGCACAAGGTGGATAGAGCAGGTAAGCCCTCCAAGCTCCCCACAGAAAGCAATCACAGAAGAAGGTCCAAGGGAAGATGCACATTAGCCACGGTCTTGCCAGAAGACTCAAAGCACCGGAGGCCAGCTTCAGAGAGGCCTGGACCAGGAATCCACTGCAGCTGCCCGAGGGACCACCAGTTCATGTCTCCAGCTCATCACCACTGAGAAACCTATCTTCCTGCACAAACGTCACTGCAGAAATATCCCTTCCCTTAGTGCCCCCAGGAATTTAGCAGCTCTCGAGGTCCATGTGCAAGGATTTCTCTTCGCTTGCTTCTCCCTTGTTGAATAAGCCGTGGCAAATTAGGTCATGTGGAGCTAAATTGAGCATTAACTGTTCTCCCTTCAGAACTACTGCTGCAGCCTCCCCGGGGAAATAAAAACTGTTTCAAAATGTGACTTGGATCAGATTGCTTCCCCTCTAGTGCTGGAAACCTCTGGGCTTTCCAGACATGAGCGGCTGGGAAAAAGCTCCTGGCAAAGAGCAGGGCTTTGGGGAGGCATAAGGACGAACAAGGGCAGGCAAAGGGTGTTGGAGCCTCCAACCTCCACCTGCAACCTGCACGTTGCTCCCCACCCCGCAGCTCTGCTGCTGCACCTCACGGCTCTGCTGCAGCACCTGCTGCCAGCTCCCTGCACACCCAGTGATGCCTCTTCATGCAGAACCAAACCACAAATTCCTATTTCAGGCCCTCAGAAGTAAGTGTAACTCAGAGACAAAAGGCCGAGCGCTACTGAGATTCTCCTTCTGCTGTGACCTGCCTGTTCCAGGGAGGAGGTGCAGAGTCCCCAGCGCCACTGATCTGGCCCCGAGTCATCCTCGTCCCTGCCGCCCCCCCTGCTGCCCATGTAAGATGATGGGTGGGGGCCTGGGGTGTGAGCGGCACAGGCAGGGCAGGGACGTGGGGCAGGGTTTCGCCTTCACATCATTTGCTATGCAGGCAGCATCCCTGTCTGAGCTGACTCCCTGGGCTGTCCTACAGCCTCTGGAGAAGAAGTCCTCTCCTAGGTCTTCAGCTGTGCTGTCCCAGCTTGCCCTCTGAAACATGTTGCTGAATTGGTCCTTGACAACAACCTACAGGATGCACAAGTAGGTAGCTCAGAGCATGGGATCAATCGCCTTCATGATCTCTTACAGCCCGGCTCTCTCACAGCTGCTGCAGGGGCCTGGAAAAAGCTTCTGAGATGCTGGAGCAAGGCAAGTGCTCCAGAGACTCTCCCGCCCCTGTGAAACTTTGCATGGATTTGACCTGTGCTCGAGCCTCCATCCGTGCTCACCACACTGCTGACAGCTCAGCTCTTTCTCGTACAAGCATCCTGCCTGCGCTGCCTGGCAGCAGGAGGCAAAGGCCCCCCCCCCCCCACCATGGGGGGCTCCGAGTCCCGCGCTAACCTGATGCCTGGGGCACCCCATCCCTCTGTGTCACACGGGACCGCCCCAGAGATGCCTGCTGGGTACTCCTGCCCCACAGGAGTCCGAAGTGCTTCACAAATCGGAGCTGCACAGCAAGAGCTGTGAGCAAGAGCTGCTCTCCGTCATGCTGCCTTCAGATCAGTCATTTCTGACTCAGACAGGAGAAGAAGCATCTGCTAAATCAGACACATGCAAAGCTTTCCATGTGTCGATGATTCAGTCCAAGGCTGAGTGCAAACGCACCGAGCTTCAAAGGCAGCCGGATGGCGCGTCATGGGACGTGCAGATGGAGCAGTGAGGAGGAACGCGTCCTCCTGACTTTGAAGGCACCTGGGCTGGGGCTGGTGCAGCCTCCTGTCTCTCCTGGAGAAACCCAAGAACTTTGGGATCAGTATTTCCTAGGCACAGCTCAAGCGGTGGTGGGCAAAGGGTGGCAGAGAACTTCTTCCTAGGACCTCAGGGGCTACTGTGAGACAAGGTGAGAAGTTTGATACTGTACGAAACGGTACCAGCAGGAACAATGGGTTAAAACTTGGCAAGGGCTGAGTGCCAGGGAAGGGCTCCAGGCAGTGAGGTCAGGCTGTGTAGGACGGAGCCTTTGGATACACATGCCAGCGTCACTCTGTGGGCTCTTTTTCCCTTCCCACTCTTTTCCCAAGCTGCCCTCTCCAAAGGGCCTGTCCTCACATGCAGGTTCGATGGGTATGTTCCAGGTTAGTTAATGAAACCCGAGAGCTGGTTGTGACTGCTTTGGCATCAACGAAATAACACTCTCCTGTGTGTAAGATGGTGATAAATTCACCAGGGTCAGCTTAGCTTGATACAGGCTGGTCATCCTCTAAGCACAGTACCCATCCCCAAACCCACACCACTGAGGTAACTCCCTTTGAGGTAAATTGAGCTTTTGTGGGGCAAAAAGGGCAAAACTCACGGCATTTACAGAGCTGGGTGCCTTCTCTGAGGGGGCTCTGCTGTTTGTCCAGGTAGCCAGAGGAACACCACTTCTCACTTTCAGATGCTGTGTGTCCCCTTTCCCCCTGCACGATGGACCAAGCTAACCTGGCCCATCGTGCTCTGATTCATCCCCAGTTACATACTGGGCTTCACCTGGGGCAGGGGGGACCCAGGGCTCTACTTCACAGGGCTCCTAGAAATCCTGCATAACAGCTTCCAACCCAGGCATCCGCCTGAACTGATAACCGGGCAAAGGGTGGTTGTCAGGACATATTACGCTGCTGAACATCCCCCTGCTCCAAAAACCACCTTCCCTGTAGCTCAGCTCTGCTCCTGCCATGCGGGATGGGCTGCAAGTCACCAAATCGCACCGATGCCCCAGCTACCACCCTCCCCGCAGGCAGCAGAGCCTTCCCTGCACAGCACTGGTAGGCAATGGCTAGTTAATGATGTGTAATTTACTGCCCTAGTGTTTATTGCCAGGGGGAATTATCCAGATTAATCACAACTGCTACTACAAAGTTCTGTAATAAAAACCTAAATGAAATAAAAGACGGTCAAGTGATTCATCGATGGAAATCCCTCCCCTGTTCCCAATGAAAGTGCTTGCTGTAATCTCCGTGGCATTGTTTCTTTCAGTTCCCTGACTTTAATTCGTAAAACACTGTTACGGCTTGGAGATATCTTGCAGGTTGGGAGAGCTGGGAAAGGGATAATCCCTGCCAGGAAAATGGCAATGAACCCTTCATGGCCAGCGAAGCTCAGGCAAAGCTGAACGGGAGCTGGTCTGTCCGTGCAGCGTGGGGCACGCGAGAGATGTGACCTTGGGCTTTCCTGTGTTGTTGGACCCGCCAACCTCCCCAGCCGTGTCTTTTGCAGGAGTGCTGGCCCCGAGGCTGGCTGGAGGCGACTGTGCCCCAGCCGCTCTCACCCCAGGCAGAGCTCAGCCACGCTAAGGGCTGCACGACCTCCGGAGAGCACACCGGAGTCCAGGGGTTTCTCTCGGCGGCCGATCTTCCTGCAGCCGCTCTGCAGAAATAGCCAAGGGAGCGGTAAATCAGCCAGCTCGTCTCTGGCGGCATCCAGAGGACACCAGCACCAAGCCTGGCACTACCTCACCCTGCTCCAGGGCCATGTCTGTCCCACGCCATGCTAATCGCAGAAGCTAAGCTTTGCAATAAGACTAAAACTGTGTATCATCTTTTCTCTTCTAGTTCTTTTCAATCTCTTTTGTAGCATGAAAAGGTGGGCGTTCTTCATCAAAAAGATGTGGTTTTTGATGGGGCACTTCAAACATTTTTTTCTCAGCTTCCAGGTGCTTCCTCAGTGACAACTGGAGGCTGTTAAATCCTTTCCAGGTGGTTGTAGCAGGTTGGAAAGCTCATGTGTGCCTGTAAGGGGCAGTAAACAGTACCTTCTTCCAGCCAGCATGCCTGCCAGGTTTGCTGCTGTGGTCCAAAACACTGTGTTTTACTCCAAAGGAACCTTACCCAATGTCACACCGCTGATGGTCACAGCGTGCCGTATTGCCTGCTGTGTGCGTCTCCTTCCTCAGCCCCCCAGATCAACGGTGCTGAGAGCAGGACCCTGTCCTGCACCTTTGCCCTGTGCCAGCACTAGAAAAGGGGACCTGGCAGCATGACCTGGACTCAGCAACTTTAATGTGCAGGGTAAGAGCTGCGGCTTGGGTCCCACAAAGGGGTGGCTGAGCAGAAGGCTGGATCCACGCAAGCTGTCGGCAGCTGGAAAACAGCCTGCAGCTAGCCAGGATTCCCCTTGGGAAGTGTCCGCCTGATGCAGGTTTTACTCGTTGCCTGAGATGAGGAGCAAATTCAAGCTGTGTATTGGGAAACTCCACATGCCTGGGGGACCGCAGGAGCCTGTCCCACTTGGTCAGCCCACCGGGAACCTCTGAGAGGTTCCTGGAAAACCCTTGTGTTTGGCTCCTGCCCTCACAAGCTGTTTGCCAGCAGCTAAGAAAGCCCCTCTGCCAGTCAAAACCAGAGGACTTCTGTGCTGCACAGAAGAGGAGAAAACCCTGAGAAAGTGGTCTAGGTATCTCAAGAAACAGCTGATACCCTCTGAAAAAAGATTGCATTTCTTCCTGATGCTCTTCTCCTGATCCGTTCCTCACTCCCTTTTAATTGCCATGCTCAGGCACCGACGAGTTCATCAGAGCAACAGCACCCATGTGCTCTTGGCAACTCGTTTGATGGGAATTTGGAAGGAGTCGCAAGCGCTGGCCTGGTGGTGAGGTTGGTTGCTCAGGCTGGTGTCTTGTTTGGTTGGCTTCTGGGGAGGTTAGAGACAGCTGAGAGTTAGTGCAAGGCTTTGACCCTCCAGGTTAGGCTGAGCTGCCGTGGACTCACAGGCAAAAGCATCCTGCAACCCTCTGGGCTTAAGGTACTTTCTCCTCTGCCACTTGACATGTGCAGACAGCAGGAACCTTCTGGGACTTATCCCCTTCCCCACTGTCCTCCCTTCCTTGGGGAGGTCATGGCAAAGAGGAACCCAACGGCTGAACGGGAGGCCAACGAGGCTGCCTAAGAGCAGGCAAGCCTGGAGCCTGGGCAGCAGCGCTGGACCTCCTCTTGCCTCTGGAGTGCCTCCAAGTCCAGGATGTCTGTTGGATTTGTCCAGGGCGCCCAGCCCAGCAACTCCAGCGGCTGAGCAGCAGAACACGGCCTTGGCAGAGAAAGGTCCCTCTCTCCTCATCCTGAAAGTAGGCAGTCATAAGTACCCCGGGGGACATGGCTGAACATGCGTGGCCTGTCGGAAAAATATCCACATTTCCTAAAACAGTCTCTTGGCCAAGGCTGAGATGTACTTTAATGAGACTTGAGTTTGAATAAAGCTGGTTTAAACAGATCATTGGTTTACTTAGTTATACAGTGCTAAGAATGAGTAAGATTCCAAGTTTCTGCCAGAAACAAATGTATGTTTGCACAGATTGAAAAGGTTACCTGTTTTCACTCCATCTGAGATGGGTTATTTACTATAAATATGTTTGTACTGGAGTTGTGAAAATTAAGGCATGTTGATTGAAAACCTTACAGCAGATGTTGTCTTAGCATCCCCCAGGAAACTGTCACAATCGTCTTTTCTTAATGTGGAAGTCACACTTGCTTCAGAAACAGTTTGGGAAATGAATGTTTTGCTGAGGAGAGGTTTGTGTTATGTTGCCAGTGGAATATCGTATTCCTGTTTGATGCATTAAGCAATGTGTAAAAATTTAATCAAAACTGCATTTATTATACATGATAGCAAAAAAAAAAACCCCAAACCCAGACAGCAAGGGCTTCTGCTACTCATTAACTACCTTAAAAATGACTGAAGAGAAGAGGGGCAAGTGCCTGTGCTCAGCAAAAAGACTTGAAAATAAGAGTGCTGTCAATAACATCACTGACCTAAAAAAGGGTTTGGCATGGGACCACGTGTGAGCTCCCACTGATGAAACGTAGTCCTTAGGCGAGCGGTCATGGATAGCCGAAGGGATCGTAATGCGCTTGGGATCTTTATCTACTGGGGTCCCTTCTTCATACAAGAAGCAAGCTGGCTGCAGGGAAGCCTGTGCTGCACTAGTCTGTGCTGGCTTGCACTGCTGGGGGCAGGGGTTGCTCAATCTGTCCCCACATTCAGCTTTTTCTGCGGTGGATGCAGCAATGCAGCAGGGACGTGGCAAACAGATGCGACTTTGCAGGTAGCTTCTGCTCTGGAAAAGGCAGAGGGTGCCAGCAAGCTGAATTAGACGCAGGCAGCTCTCCTCCCTGCCTCCTGGGGACAGCGGGGTCCCAGAACAATGTTCCTTTGCCGGTGGCACAGAGAGCAGCAAGTGTCTCTGTCTGCGGGTGACGCTCCAGTCCCAGTCACCAGGTCCAGCGGGTCCTCTGATGGTTTTCCTCGCTGCTGCTGGGCCAGCGGCCTGCGTTGGGGGGTTTAGCAGTAAAGCCGTGGTGCAGCAGTTCCTCGTGATCTTACACGGCTGCGCTGGCTCTGCCTCAGGCAGCAGGTCTGACGGCGTCGCAGGGTGGAGGTGCGTGCGGCTGACCAGGCAGGAGTCCCCAGGAACTCCTGCAGAGCCTGGCCGGGGAGGTGCCCAGGTGGCATCCACCACCGTGTGGTCCCCTCCACGTCTGGTGGGCGTAACCTGCCCCATTACAGCTGGACAAGCTTTCACGAACCTGTGCAAGACTACCAATTTTTATTTCCATTTTATTTTTCCGTGGCCTGTATCAGCCATGACTCCCCTGTCTGGGTGTCCCTGGTCCCTGCGGGGGAGGAGGGGGTGTGTTTAGCTGATGGGTGGTGTCAGATGGATGAAGGGGGGCTGCTGCTTACAGCCCCACCTGAGACTTTCCTAGCAGACAGCAACCCTCAGCCTCCCCCCGGGCGTGACAGGGGATGGGCTGGCTGCTCCTTTGCTTCTTTTAAACGGGTTTGGTAAGGGTCTCTGAAACTGCAGTTAGTAACTGTGAAAACAGTATAAAACCAGGAAGGTAATAACTACTATTTCAGAGGTTGCAGCCACATGGAGACATGACAGCATCCATTGTCAATGGAAAGAAAAAAAACGAAAAACAAAAAAAAAAAACCCCAAAGAGGATCCAGAATTCACCCAGAGCAAGAAGCGCCGAAGCAGAGTGAAGCAAAGGAGCTGGGGGCCTGGTGAGGGATGAAAAGCTGTGCTGAACTGCAGGGTGAACTGAAATCTGAGAGACCAGGTGCTCCAGGGCAGCTACTCCGGCAAGATGTGACTGTCCTGGCCACGGGGAGCAGAGCATTACCGAGGTGCTGGTAGGAGCCACGGCATAGCAGTGAGCATGTCCATGAGAGCTGCAGACCCCTGGAGCGGCAGGTAATGATGCTCCGCGGAGCTGCGTGGGAATTCAAGGCTGGAGTAGTAAAGCTGAAGATGTGGGAGCAGAGATGTAACTGAAGAGATCTTGCTGTGACCACTAGAAGCACGATCATGCTGTCTAAAGAGCCTCTTAAACGAGGAGGTGGGGGGGCAGAAAAATAAGAAATCTCTAGCAATGGTACTTACAGGAAGGTCCATGACAAAGCAGCGCTGAAGGCCTGAAATGTCAGGAATTTCAATCCTGCTGGTGAAGGAGAGGAATGTCCCACTGGTTATCTGCCACAGGTGAAGTTATGTTGGTGGAGCCTTGCCCAGCAATGGAGAGAGGAAGCTATAACAGCACAAGCACCTCCCTGTCAGTCCTGGAGATAAGTTAGCACCTCTGCGGTGGACCTGGTGCTGGAAATGTGTCTGCGTTTGTTCTGCTTGGAAGAATTGCAGCTGGCCCTGAATTTTCCCCATCCTGCCCTGGGCTGGAGGAGGACACCCTGAGCCTTTCTGGTGGTGTATGCATCTGGGAGATACCATGCCAGCCCCTTTGCTCTCTGCCCCTGAGATGTGAGGCTGAGCCAGGGTGCCCCACAAGTCTGGATTTTCAGGTCAACCTAATGTTGGTGCCTGGAGTGTCTTGAACACCGGAGAGGAGCCAGCCCCCGCTGCCCAAGTGCGGCTGGAAGAATTTTGAGCTGCCTCTGCTGCGAAAAGCGTGGAGGGATGCTGTAGCCCTGAGGCACAGCTGGAAGGACTGCTAGGCTCTCGGATGCTCTGCTTGCAGGGGGAGTGAAGGCCGTGCCCAGTGCAGGAGCATGGGGATGCTCCTTGCTGTGTCACTATTGCTAGTTGCTGCTCGGTGCTGAATGAGACCCGGGATTTGGTGGGGAACAGCTGGGCTGACCTGCAGATCCCACCCCATGGGGTGCCTGTGGGGACAGGAAGAGAAAATGAAGGTGGGGGGAAATAGGAGAGACCAACCTGGCTCTGCATTGCAAAGCAGGCACAGAAAGAGGAAGCCTGGGCAGCAAAGTGCATGAAATCTCCTAAAGCAGCTGCTGGTAGGTGCCCACCGTTGGTGGGTCAGTCCCAGCGGGAGGGGATGGGGCTGACCACGTGAAGGAGGCTGGAGAGGGGCAGGCACAGGCTTCCTACAAACCTGGGGACACCAGTTTTAGAGCAACCCTGAAAGCCCCGGAGCTGCTGACAGAAGCCAAGCTTACAAGACTTGTCTGTAAGGACACTGTGGGCAGCGGTAGGAGTGGCTATAAATCCCCTTTTTTCTAGCCTGCTTCCAGAATTGCTTTGCATCTTCTTTTGAAAGAGTTTCTGGTCTGAGGAGCTGCTCGAAAAACCCTGCTCCTGAGTTTGCAGTTCTGTTTGATCTTTTCAGGGGTCCTTTTGAAGGAAAGGACGGATGTCCCTCAAAGCCCTGCCCTTCCCAGTGTGTTGCCACGAGGCCAATGCACTGTTCTGGCACAAGTTTCTTGGGAGCAAGGGGCACCCAGACAGAAAGTGAAAGGCATATGGGAGCTTTAGGCTCAAGAGCTTGAACCATGGTAGGGCAAGGTGCCTGACCACAGGTGGAAACGCTGTGCACATGCAATGGGACGGAGAGCATGGGGGAGTCGCTGGGCACGTTTGGGGAGTTTTTGTGAAGGCTTCTGCTACATTTTAAGGCTGGGTTTGATGCAGAACTGCTATTCAGGTTCAAAAGCTTGTTTCCACATAGAGAACAGTGCATGGGACTCGGGCAGGGGGAAGCAGGCTGTAGTGGGGGGAGGAAGATGTGCATGGCAGAGACATGGGTCAGTCTTTCTTCTGGGAGGATTTCCTTGGTGAATGTCCTTGCGCTAGGGTTGCCCTGTTGTTTCCTCCCCAAAGCTGCGTGGGTGGTGAGCATGGTGCAGGGGCCACCGTGAAGGCAGGAGACCACAGGAGGAGTGGGCTTGTGCAGCAGCAGGGGCACAGCCCCCCTTCCAGTCCTAGCACAGTGATTGCCTCGCTGGGGACAAGGAGCAGAGCCCCAAGGAAAGCCATTCCCGGGGAAAAGCCTCCCTGGATTTTCTGTCTCTTGCTGGAGGAGCAAGAGTCTGTCTGCAGCCTGTCTGAGCAAGGCAGTTTCCTGGGGAGACCTAAGCATGCTCACTCCATCGAGGGGAGCTTGCAAAGGGTGGGGACTTGCTGCCGGGAAATGCTTTTCTCTTGCCGTGCCCTGCCGTGAGTGGCCCAGCGGGCTAAGAAAAAAAGTGGGCAGGTTTTTATGGAAAGGGTAAAAGTCTCAAGTGCAGATGGGAACTCTTTATGGAGCAAATACAGGGACCAGACTTTGTGTCTGGTGCGCATAAATATTGTTGAGGCTGAGAGTTAAAAGCTGTGCCTGGCTGAGTGCAGCTTAAATGGCTCTAAAGAGCCACGACGGCTCTACGATCTCGAGGAGTCAGTCTGCCGGAGGGGATGGGGCAGCACTAACGCTCTTATGCTGTGTCCCAACATAAAGGCTGCACTGAGTCAGATCCACCCGGGGAGGCTGTCGGAGCCCCCTTCGTGGGACGGTGATCTGTCCCATCATCTTAAATAAACCCACTTTGCATCCGTTCATCTGCCTCCTCTCCACGGCGCGTGGTTTGGGCTGCAGCCCTGGGTTGGCAATGAGAGCAGTGAGCGGAGAGGAAAAGGCTGGTGTCAACAATGCTTATAAATTGGATAATATTTGGAAAGAGGCAAGGCGGTTAAAGAGATTTTTTTTTCCCCCCCAGCAGTAAAAATTACATGGTAACAAAAAAAAAAAAAAAAAGAAGAAGAAGAAAGAGAGAAATGAAAGGAGAAAAGCTGGTGGGAGGAAAATGGATCTGGAAATCAGCTGTCTCGGTGTCAGGGAGAAATCGTTTTCAGAGAGAAAATTATTGCAAAATACTGCATGAATAGGATTTTACCCTGTCAGACAGAAAATAAAGCTAAGGGAAAGGCTGGACTGGTTGCAATGGTAATTGATTTTGACTGTAATTTCGTAAGGGCAGGAACTGTTGGAGCAGGGCCTAGCAAAGACTGAATTCTCTCGCTTGTAAGAAGAGCTGGGTGGCATGCTGCTAGAAAATGACTTATTCCTTGAAAAATGGTGTTTGAGTAAAGTTATTCAAATATCCAAGGTAAATTGAAAAGTGTCACTGCTTAGGGGAGAGCTGAAATGTTTAATTTTGAGATTTTTAAAGAAAATAATCCCATTTTTCTTTTCAAATTAATGTTCTGAAATGCGGTGTGGGTTTTTTTTCAGATTAAAATGAAACAAAACCCCTCCAAATGAAATAAAAAAGCTTTTAGGTTCAATAAGAAAATTGTAACATTTTCATTTTGGAGAAATCCAGAATAGGTTTTATTTATTTTCTTGGTTTAATGCCAGACTGAAAATTAAATACATCGCAATGCTCTGGTGCGTGTATGCTGTCAAAGCACGCAGGGGGGAGTGGGTCAGTTGGGGCTTACTGTGAAGTACATGAGACCTTTTTGTACTGAAGGGGAGAAAATGTTGAAAACAGATGTGTCGAGAAATTTATGAGAGGTTATTTGTCACTGGCTGTTGTAGGCACTGGCCATAATGTCAAGCTTTTCATTGGAAAATCAATAATAATTTTGTCCCCTACGTATTAGCTGCAGCCAGTCGGTCTCTTGCAGACCGGTGGAGATGAGCTGGTCTTCTTAAGTCATCTTGATTTAAACACTTGGAAGGTTTGGGGGAAAGGAAAAACTCATTTAAAAACAACACAAATCATTTTAAAATGCGGTTATTTCTGCAGTTTTTCCCAGAGAACTGCCTTGCACCCGCCATGCTCGGGCTGGATGTCCGCTGGGGACGTGTGAATTAGTCTCTCCTGACTCTTTTTAGCCTGATCAGCCTGTGAAACGCGGTGTGCGCAGTGAGGTCGTCTGTCCGTCTGCCGGCAGCTTGTGCTGACACGGGGCGGATGGAAAGAGCGTGTAAGTGTCTGTCCTTGGCTACACAGCCATGTCCTAGAAAAATCTGACTCGCCCAGACGGGCTCCGACTGCTCGATGAGACGGAAAATCACCGGGGAGGAAGCGGTATCCGTGCGAGATGTTTGCGTGGATGGAGCAAGCCGGGAACACAGGAGATGGGGAAGTTTCCAGCCATCAGATCACAACAGAAAACAGCCTCTATAGGAGAGATGTGGACAGCAGGAAGGGAAAAACTCCACTGTTTCAGAGAAGGCATGTGGTAACTTCCTGGTTAGAAGGTGTTTGCAGCGGCAGGACTCTGGAGTCAGTCTTGCGCAGGGTGCTGCTCATTCGCTTTGCTTTTTGGACCTTTGTTTCTGTTCTTTTCCGTATTTTGCCTCGAACCTGCGTTGACATCGAAATGAGCAGTACTTCTTGACAGCTACCGACTTTTACACAACAATTGTTGGGTTTGCTATTGTCTGTATCTGCATGGCAACGGGTACAATTTTCCTTGCATCTAATTTCAAATGATTGCGCATCTCCACACTTATCCCCCTTGCTTAAAATTAAAAAAAAAAAAAAAATCATACAGGTGGTTAGCTGGTCTGCAGGGGAGGGTCTTTCAATTTAATTTTGATCTTTGTGCACCCACTCACAGCTTCACAGACATCTCGGACGTGACATTTTAAAAGCTGTTGCTGGTGTGCAGTGAGAGAGAGCCACTCTGTGCAGCAGTGCACTGGTTTTTGCATGCCTACATGCATGATATCTTTTTTAAAGATTAGCAAAACACGCAGCTTAAATCATGGCGGGGTAGTCAGAGAACATGCAAGCCTTCACAGAAGATGCCATGTGGCTGGCTGGCTCTCAGTCGTTTTTCAGCGTATGGGAGTTTGCCTTGGCCATGCAATGATGCCTACAAAGGGGCGTCTTAGAGAGACGATCCTTCTGGAGCCCATCACCTTCTGCAGACATCCAGGGTGAGAGCTGGGTACCAGAACATACAGATTTGATATTACTTGACATGATCTGGAGTGTCCCAGTTGGCATCCACTGCCTTTCCAGGAGCCTTTGGGTCTCCCATAGAGCCCATGGAAATGGACAGGATATCCTAAGACTTCCACAATGGCACAGGACGCCTGTATTTTGGTACCCAGTGTTTTCTTGGAAGTAAGGTGGCCTCTGGGGACCCACAGAAATTATTTCAGGATGCTGGTTCATTTAAGACTTGCCACACAACTTGGTATTGGTGTCAAGTGGACGTGTTTTGAGAGTGGATCTAACACACACTGCTGAACAGTATTTTGCAGTCGCTTTGTTTTTTATCCTGGAGATGGCAGACATGTTCAGGTTCAACTTAGACTTTGCCCTGTGAAGTCAGGTTTAATACCTATATTTGCTCCTTGTTTTATAGGGGGATGCAGTTCAAGCATGAATATACTGCCCTGCAGGCTGGTTGTGCTTTCAGGTCAGGTAGTGTCTGCTTTCTTAGTACGGATTGTCCTGCCAGCCTACAGAGGAATAAGGTCCTGAAATGTGGCGGTGGGTTGCCCTGTCTGTCCAGGCTCTCAGGCAAGCCACCCAATACGCACTGGTATAAGTGAGCTGGAGTTAGTCTGTAACAAAGGTCATTATTCTTGTTCAGAAGAAAAATAAATGTCATTCATCCCTGAGCTGCTCCTTCTCAGCGAAACCCCCAGGTAATACACACCACCACAGTGAGCATCGGAGCCGTGAGAAACCCACCTTGGCTCCAGCACACTCCTGGACACCACTGCTGGTGGCACGCGGGCTGCAGACGACCAACAGCTCATGGTGCTGGTGGAGCAGGATGAGCCCAGCTGCTGCTTTGCCTGATCTGAGGGCTTCAACAGCCTCCTCTGAGCTGAGAACAAATCCTGCTCCAGGTCACAGGAGCAACCTCCTTTCTCACCCACCTTTCTCAGCACTTACCGCTCCCTCCCATGGCTGGAGCTGCATGTGCTGCTTTCTCATTAGCCAAGTGCATATGGACAATGTGGTAACTGGCCACGAACGCACGAAGTCGTCTGCTTTTGCTACTCAAGCCTGGGGCTTGTGATTAAATCCCAGCTCCTGGACTCTGCACGAAGCTCTTGTCTGTGTCTCATGCACACCCACATGCCTGTACGCTCATGGCCGTGGCACAATGTCGCTTTTCTGCCGTGCACTGCAGTCTCTGGAGATCAGCAATCCCAGCAAGAGACCGTGCCTATGCTAGGAAGCTTTGATGGAGGCAAGGGAAGAAATCTAAGCAGTAGTAACAAAAAAGAACAAGATATCCCAGGATACATGCAGCACTCCGTGGAGTTAGTCTGACAGCCTGATGACAGGGTAAATATCACTTGTGGAACAGGTCATGAAGTTCTTCAGCAATGCTCTCAAGTGTTTTTGGACCCTGACTGCCTGCAGGCCCCAAGGACGGTACTTCCTTGGTGTACAGTACACGACCAGTGGATTCCTTTTATATTCCTGACTTTTTATATTACCGTATAAATGTAAAAGACAGCAATGTATGCTGTTATCCAGCTGTGCTCAGCCAGTCACACCATCTGTCCCTTGCCCTGGTAATTTTTTAACCAATCCCAACTGGGCTCAAGAGATTTCCTGAAGTTTTTTTGAGCGTGCTGGGAGCTGAGTAGGAAGTCCATCTCTGCCCAGCTGCAAGAAAGTCCACCCTGCGAGCTAGCTGTCTGTCTAGTCTGGTGGCCAGTGGGTCAGCGTGTGCAAAGCAGAGACTAGCTAGACATGACCAGCTCATGCGAAGTGGCTTGGTTAGCATAGCATCAGCGTGTTCTGCATTAATCCTACACTGGTAGAGAGTGAAGAGCTAGCGCAGATCAACACTTCCAGGGCTAATTTATGGAGGCAAAATGTAATTAGCTGGGTTGAAAATACTGAACTAAGACCTCAGGATGTGGCAGAGGTGCTGCAGGACTGTTACAATCCATAGGGAGGCCTTCAGAGATGAGTTACGGGGACGGCGCCACGTAACGCCGGGTCAGCACTGCAGCGCTCTTGCTGCAGTGGCGTGCTCTGCCTTGGGGATGGACTGTGCAGACACGGTCATGACTTTCTCCTGCTGCCCTTTGTAACAGGGTCACGGCGCGGGAGGGGAGAGGTTTTGGAGAAGACACTTGACTGTCTCCTACTGTACTTGGACACTTTGAAATTCTGCATATTTGAATGTGAAGCATCATGATTCTCACATAAACTCTTTGCATAAAATATTTTGACTTTCAGTCCTTGCCAAGTTTTCCCCCCCCAAAGGGGCTGTTGCATGGCATAACAGTGACGGTCTTGCTGAGCACCAGCCTCGCCATTCCTTTCAGACTGCTCCACTCCTCTTCCTCACTGGTTTTGGTGTCAGATCTGTCGAGTTTGCAGGTAAGAGGATGACCCCTGTAGCTGCTGCTACAGGACCTTTTTCCTGGGACCTGGGAAACACACCAAGTTCTCCTCTGGGTCCGTATTAAGATGTTTGTGTGAATTTGGCTGTGTCTGCACATCTAGTTGGGGAAAGCGATGAGGCTGGGTTGATGCCTTTGCCAAAGACCCTTAACCTCTATGTGGTTTACCTGATTCCAGCAGGAGCTGGAGGTATTGCACCCTGAGCTGGACCTACAGTCCTGTTGAAGGCACGCAGGCCAGAAAAGGCTCCATTCCCTGCCTTACGGGTGGGCATCTATATGGCTGGCAGTGATAAAAAGAAGGCATGGTCTCACTCCGTGAGGATGCTCTTCTTGTTGCGCAGTCTCCATCCTTCACAGACGCGTCCTTTAGGGGGGGGGTGCGAGCCCTGGCTTTTCACTGCCAGTGGTTACACGCTGGAGAAGTAAACATCTACGCTTTTTAATAACGGGCAGTAACAGATAGACAAATTTCCCAGGGCTGGGACGGCTTTGGGTGTCTTCACTGGATGTGAGCTTGCTGCTGGGAATGAGGCCATTTCTGTAGCAAAGTGTTACATAATGCAGGTATTTTTAGCATTTCTAATTCTGCTCGTCACCACTGGTTGCGAAGGATGTAGCAGAAGAGAATCGGCTATGCCAAATGACCAGTAATCCCTGGATCTCACTGGAGGAGGGATGGAGGACCAAGAGGAGCAAGAACAGCACTGCATTCTCCAGTATTTAAGTTCCCCGATGCTGCTGAGCTGCAAAGAGAGCATGCTGGGCACTGGCACTGTCTCTTAGGCTTCTCATGTGGTTTTTCCACTTGGCAATCTCAGCACAAGTGCTGGCTTAACAGTGTCATTTTCATGTCTTGCCCTATGAGTCTATCCATCACGGCATAATCTGCTAAACATACTATTCTGGGTGATTTTATAAGGTGCTGCCTTGCTACATATTATGGATGTGGAATGTCATCGGTCGCAGTGTAATTCTTCAAGATCTGATGGTTTGAAAAAGATATTCTATTTATGCTAGAGAATGTGTGATAAGACATTGCTATTGACCTAGAAGATGATGGTAATGCTTTACCGTGCTGGTAAGTACAGCACACAACACACTCTGACACATAAGGCGTTACTGCACTAGTGAGAGAGATGGTTATGCACTCACAGAAAGATTTCATAGATTTCACCAAAGTGATGATCCTGTCTGCACACCATAATGAACAAGCATCATTGCAAGGGCATGGATATGGCCCTAACTGAATCATACAACTAAGCTGACGTGTTGCAAAAAGTAACCAGAAAAAATTAAAATTGCAGTAATTCTGGCCTGTGGAAGGGCATCATCTGTTTGCAGACCTGCAGACCGGAGGCGCCTGCGTGAGCGTCAGTGAAACATTCCCAGCAACGCGGTTGAAATGGAGTTATCAGGAAACTGAAGCTTTCCCAGTTGGCAATCACTGTGTTGTTTGTGCCTGACAAACTGGCAACATGTGAGTAATTATCTAATTAACCTCAACCCGGCAGAGGCAGTGCAGGGGAAGTGACACATCCCTCCCGCTTTATTAAGAGTCACTCTGTTTCCCAGTAGGTTTTGGCAAACGAGGAGAAACACCCTCCCACTAAATGTGGTAGTGACAGCTGGTGCTTCCTGATGTTGGGGATGCTGGCTGATACGGCTCCCAGCCCTCTTCCAGGACCAAGCCTGAATCCATGCCAAGAGCCAGCCATTTCAGCTGCAATACTGTACCCGGCTCCTATGGAAAGAGGCTGGTGCAAAGACTTATGAGACTTTGTAATCTGAGGGGATAATAATGGCACCATGAATGGCATTGCAGCCAGGGTGCTGGCTGGCTGAGCGCTGAGAGCTCTTACCAGAGATAGCACAGAAAAAGAGCATCTGAAGCAGTGCCGTGGCCCAGTTTTGCGTGTGTTTGCAGGGGCTGTCTCCCCTTGCAAGCAGGAGCCACCCAGGGGTTTCTCTGGAGACTGGCCAGCCAGGCAACGCACGTGGTAGCCATGTGTCGCTGGAAGAGAGTGCCAGGCCCCGGACATGAAAACGGCTCTGATGGAGGAGATGCTAATGGTGACCTGGAGAGCAACGGTTAGGAAAACGATCTGGTGTGGCTAGGAGCAGCCAACCTCGGGCTTGCCAAAGCCAGGGGCACTGTAAGAAGGTGAGTCCCAGGCACGTGGAAGAATAGGACAAACTGTATCTCAGGCACGCGAGGCAAAGAGAATCCACCAGATTCAGAGATATGCTGGGTGTGAGGACTACAGCGTAGTGCAGGTAGAAGATGACACCGATGTGAGAGGCAGGGGTAAATGGGAGGACGGGAGGGTTCACAGAGACCGAGGGGGGTGTTGATGGTAGGGTCAGGGGAGATTGGGGCCACTGCTGCAATAAAGTGTCACTGGAGGTGAGAGATGGGGGAAGACATCAGAGAAAAGGCCAAGGCTTCAGCTGAGATGAGGAGACAGTTGGGACCCAGGGGAGGTTGCAGAGCCATCAGCAGAGATGTATTTTCTGCTGGGGCTGCCAGGCACAGGCAGAGACGAGAACAAGAACAGACCCTGTGGGGCCTGCTGTGAAGTCGGTGGCTGGACAGGGACACGCCGAGGAGAGGACAGAGGTTAGCGGGGACACCAGATGAGGTGGTCACAGCAGCCAGCGGAGGATGAGATGAAAGAAGGGCAGCATGGCTGAGTGTTTCAGTGGACCCAAAGGCAGGAGAGGGGCTGGAAGAGGGGACCGCAGGCAGCGAGATGGATGTGTGCCCAGGAGGCTCAGTGAAACCAAGGCAGCTGTGGAAAAGAGCCGAGCCAGTGGGGGCTTTGAAGGCTGGTGAAGCTGGAGGTGATCCTCGTACAAGTGGGGACAAGCAAAGAAGGCAACAAGCAGGGAAGGAGCTGGGAGCTGGAGTCTGGGTGGCCAAGGGTGGACCATGGTGCAGGACGTGGCCTTGCTTTGCAGTCAGGCAGGGTGAGAGAACTAAGAGCTGGTTTAGGAGCAATATACTGAATGAAATTTTTCATTTTGATGTCTTAAGAAGTCTTTAGTTTACATACATAAATGCGCACACAAAAAAGCACTTATATAGAAGGCTTTGGGATTTTCCTTTGCCTTCCTTTTCTTTTCTTTCTGAAGTGAAAGAGGTTTGTTTGGGTTTTTTTCCTTCTTTTTTTATCCCTGGAGAGAAATGTTAGACATGGAAAGCAGAAGGAAAAAGGAGACCCAGAAGCTTTTTAGGCATAAAGATGAAACCAGACAGTGTTGTTTTAACAGAATCATGGAAAAAATCAGGTTGAAGCAGACAGTGTTTGTAGAAGCATAGGAAGTTCTGGGTGGAAAGAGGTCTCTGGGGGGCCTCAAGTCCAATCCCTGGCTCAAAGCAAGGCAAATCTTAGAGCCAGGGCAGGGCTTTGTCCAGATAAGCTTTGAAAATGTGTTTGTAGATGAATGTGGGTGTTGGAGATTGCATCATGATGACTTAATAACCTTGTGTTTAGCCTATACATCAAGTTTCTTGGCCAGTGGCTGCAGCTAATCCCCTTTTCTCCTACATCTGAGGTTCTCCGTTGCTTTTCAGTTCCTCTGTGACAAGTTAGGATCTGCTGGGGGTAACGTATACCTGCAACATACGGTAGGAACCTTCTTCAGCCCATGCCAGGGTGAAGCAGTTGATGTGCAGAGCCCAGCTTTGTGCTTGAGCAGCCAGTGACATGATGGACCTGAGGACCTCTCTGCCCAGCACTGTTTCACCATAAAGGCAAGTGATCTGTGACTGGACCTGCCTTTGGTTTGGGTTGGGGAGAGAAAGCTGGTTTGGGAGTATCAGCTGCAAACTTTGCATTCGTTTTGCCAACGCGCAAGCGAGGTGGGGTTGGGGGAAATTGCTTCTGAACCCAGCATTTAGACCTCTGAAATGTGTGGCTAGAGCCTGAGGGTCTTGTCTGCTCATAGTCGTGCAGCGGTGACGCTGATATGCAGTGATATGAGGCTGCAGGGACTTTCAGACCCCGGCGCAGAGGGGACACAGCGCATCAGCATGAAGCACCTTCACACCACTGTAGCAACAGAAGGGCTTGTACCAGAGCAATTCTCAGTGAAAAAGCCCTTTTTGTTGGCCTGGTCTGTCTAAGCATTAAAAACTGTGTGAAAAGCTGGTTCTCAGAAGGTGATATTCCCTGCCAGGAGCAGAGAGATCCCCAGAGCACCTCCGCAGGTCTGTGTGCATCAAAGCCTCACTTCCAGAAATGAGGAGCCCCACGTTAAACCCGGGCAAGCAAATCCCTGCAGAGCAGCAATTGTTTTAAGCAGACCTATCAGTTGTGCAGGGTATGCATGAATGTGCTTGAAGGAGTGTGAAGGAGTGCGGTGAGAGACTGGCCTTAATGAGATTGCAAACACCAGCCAGCGCTTACCAGCTCTGGTGATGCTCATTATTGCACAGTGCAGTGTCTTGCAATAATTAAAGCATCCCTACCACGTTGTGATTAATTTCTTTTCTAATTGAGTTACGTGGTTACAGCTTGTTATTTGTGGGTAATTAGCAACTTTTTCTTCCTTTGTCTACTTAATATCTTATTTATGTTTGTGCTATGTTTCAATGGCACCATGGTCGCACAAGTGCTCCTCTCTCTGTGAACTACATGAAGGATCTTGGGGGGACATGGGGTCCCATCCTGCTGCTTAACTCTGGAGGGCTGGCAGAGCTGGACTGAGGCAGGTTCACAGGGTGCTTCCCCAGGCAGATAGACCATTGCAGAACTTTCCCCAGCCCTCATCTCATCAGATTTGAGGTCTGCTGTGACTGTGTGAGAGCTGCCCCCATCTCTCGCATTGCCTGTGCTCCCCGGACAACCCACCACCTCTTTGGCTCTCTCCCACCTTCCCCCTGGACATGCGCTGCTGTTCCAGCGATACCGACCATCAGTCCCGTGGCTGCACCACTGTGACCCAAAGCAGATGACACTGTTGAAAAATCAGGGTCCTGCTCTGAATAAATGCAGGGTCCGTTCACTTTTCTCAAGCCTGTCTGCATCCGCCAAGTGGTGAAAGAGAAGTTCACTGGTGATTCGTGGAGACAAGGGAAAACTACTGCTGGGTTCCTCCTGAACTGCCACTGTTTTGGGGTTAGCAACCCATGAGACCATGCCATGGGCATCTCAAGCACAGCAGCAGCATCAACAGCTGCAATGTGTTCCTGCTCTCTGACAGTCTTTTTGTTCTTGTAAGTGAAACCCAGCTTCGCCCCTCGCTGTGGGCCCCAGGACAGCAAGCAGATGAGTGCATCCAGGCTACCCCCCAAGAGCTACTTCACAGCCCCAGCCTTGCTGCTGGCTCCCAGCTCCTGTGCTGGTAGCAGCTGTTTCTCTTTGGAAACCGTCCTTGGAATATATTTGTCTCAGCTGAGTGTACACAGGCCAAAGAGATGTTTGTCTGTGCCTAAAGAACAACTGGCCACGGTCCGGGCAGATTGGAGAAGCCTAGTGCTTGGCTATGGAGCCCCTGTTGGGTCTAGTCTCAGTGGTTGCCTCTGTCCTCCCATGTTGGTGGGGCTCAGGCACAAGCCATTCAGGGAAACGTGTGTACGGACCTGGGCTTGCTCCCAACCCAGGGGCAGGGAGGATGCTGTACCAGCCTGCAGCTGAAGAGAGTTAGTGCTGTACTGCCAGCACAAGACCCTTCGCCAAGTTGTCCTAAATATACTCCCCTAAATACACAGGCACTGTTGATACCAGCTCTCCCTTTTCCCAGTTCTGTGTATTTTCTGTTTTCTCTCCTGGATATAGCTCAGAGGAGATGATGCAGCCTTTTCTTTTTTTTTCTTCAATAGCCAGCTCCAGATCAGTTATCTGACAGAGTTTCCACTGGTCTCTTTCCTGTTTATCTCTGAATGAACATGAGCATGTCTCTAGGGAGAGCAGCAATGGGCAGCAAGCTTCAAAGCAAGTGCCAAGGGGCTAGGGGTGACCGTGCCCCGAGATGGGGTCTGTAGGGCAGGAGAGCTGGGGATAAAGCACATGTTGGAGGGACCAGGGTTGGCCAGCTGTAAAGGCAGCGAGGGGATGGTGATGGAGCAGCAGGTGTATGGCGTGGGCAATGCTCCTGCCTGTCTCTTTGAAGGCTTTTTAGAGTTTTCTTGGTCTGCATTCAGTTTCAGAGCTACTGTGACCCACTGATCTTTTTCTGCAGGGTGGCTCCTAACTTGCTCTTACCCAGCCTGCCTCTGTGCAGCCAGGTTTTCCCTTCCCACCTGTAAAACTTTGCCTCCTTTTCCATACAGTCACACCCTGCTCTTTTCTGAGCTTTCCTGCATGTTGTTTTCCTCCTGCCCTCCAGCGCGCTTGCACCTCCTGGTAGCCCACACAGTCTGCCACGTTAATACGCGTGCCCTGATGAAACCATTGACTCCTGCAGAAGAGCAGATCTCAATAAAGGTGTGAGCCAAGGTCAGAGATGTCTCAGTGCTGCCCCGTCATGACATGTTTATCTAGGAGCTTGGCCTTCTGCGATGCAAGATCTTAACACAGGATTTAACATAGATTTGTTAATGTGTCTCCAGACGTAGCTCTGAGAAGCGTCCAGAGGACTCTGCTGTTGACAGAAGGGTGGCGGCCTGGCTGTCCAGGGACATGGGTAGGGTTGGTTTTTTTTTTTTCCCCCACTGATGAAAAACCGCTTTCATTATCTCCTCATTTATTTAATTACAAACTGGTGCTGGAAAAAAAAAAAGAAAAAATAAATAGGGACAAATGCAGCTGATTTAGCCTGAGGGGCTGAACACAAACTATATGTTTCATTAAGGAACAATGCTGCTGTGTTGCTGTTAAACCAACCAACTTTGAAGACTTATCCTTTTGGATGAATAAACACTACAGCCAAGCGACTTGTCCCAAGAGCAGGACACACTCCAGGGAGGAGTCCTCAGGCTTGATCCATCTCCCCCAGGCACGCAATAGTCACAGAGGGAAGGGACACGGGGAAGTCTCTGCTCCATCCCCTTGCTCAGAGCAAGGCCAATTTTGAAGTCACATTCAGCTTTGAAGTGTGATCCTGATGCCTGTTTAAAGTCTGGTCCCAAGATCCTTTAATGCATCAAGACCCACCCACATCAGAGACTAGTCTGAGTCTGCGAACTGGGGAAGATCACACAGCCCAAGTCCAAGCTTATGACAGCTGAGACTGAACTGGTTTAGCTGGGAGCGTTGCCTGTGAAACGACTGGCCAGGGAAGGCTGAGCAGAACTGGGCTCAGGCAGCAGCTAGAAAACCCTCCTGGTGAGAGTCCTCCCTCTCGGCTCTCTGCTTCTCCTTAACCTTCTTGCCTAAACCAGCAAGAAAACCACAGCCCCAACTTGAGCAGGTCTGCTGCTTCCCTCGGAGAAGTCCTATTGCACGCTCCATCGTGCCCAGCAGGTCTCTCGTGGGTTTCCTGGGCAGAGTCACCACAGCACTGGGTGGCCATCAGCATAATAAAAAAGTAGCCGCCCCCCCCCCCCCCCCATTTTGGCCACACGTGACTCAGCCCGGCCTCAAGCATCTAAAATCGTGTCTAACAGGTATGTTTCTGCTAGTGACTGCAAGCTGGGAACTGGGACTCTGGACATGAGCATCCTCTCCTGCTCGGCACTGCCACTGCACATTTTTGAGCTGGACAGGAGGGGACTGTTTCTTAGTACTTTGGGATTTCTTGCAGCAAGCAGCTTTTTGTCCTTGTGTCAGGGAATATAAAGTCCTAATCTTTCTTTGCCAGATGATGCATGGGTTCGTAGGCTCTTCTCCAGCCCTTTCTCATCTGTCTCCCCTCTGAAGGAAACAATCAGTCCTTTCAGACTCTCTTCATGGCAGAATGTTTCTGGACGTTTATCTTCATTGGTTTTTTGCTCAGAACCACTTTTCACCCAGAGACATCCCCTCTGGGAAGGGGCCAGCTGCGCCACACACAGCATTTTTCCAAGGCTGCCTCCTTGGCTGGGGTAACAGCTTTTGCTTTCTTGAGGATTCTGCTGTCTGCTGTGAAACATCACAGAAAGGCTCTCACCTGCTTATATCCTCTCAGACTTCACCTGTTAGAGCCTCTGGAGTATTTATATCAGATAATTTTTAGCTACTTTACACCCTTCAGTGTCAGGGTAGCTGCTTTTCCCATGGTGTATTATTATTCCATTATTTTCAATAATAGATCAGTAATGGAGCCATTACTCAACACAGCTGCCATCTAATTGCTATGCCGCCAGGCTGGTCTCTCTCCGGCTGAACTCTCCCTCTCCTCGGCAGGTTATTGCAATGCTCCTCCGCTGCTCCGGCAAAGCACCCTTCGTGGTGGGCAGCCTTCTTCATGGGGCTTCACGGGGGTTTGTGAACCCAAGTGATCGTGGGATCAGCCACGATGAGCGGAAACATGAGCAGAGGGTGATCCACCTGAGCTTTCACACATGCAACCTGCTGTAAAGGGGTGCGCGGGATTTAAAGTGCCTCTCTTTAAAAAGAGGAAGGACTGTGCAAAAATAAGGATGGATGCGGGACCTTATTTAATGCCAACCGATCAGCTGTGGCTGATTGAAATGCAGCTGTGCGTGAGTGGTGGTGGGGACGCTGACTCTTCTTGGGTAGCCTTGGGGCACCGTTGGCTCCCTGCTGAGGCACCCCTGCCCCCCCAGTGCATTCCCTTCCACTCCATCCCTGTCCCCTCTTTGACTGGAGCTCCCAGCTGGGATCCAGCAGACAAACGGAGCTCAAGACAGATGTGCCCAAGTCCAAGCACCCTGACCGGAGTCAAACCTTTGCTCTGGGCTGGGAGCATCAGAGCACTGTCCCCGTTTCAGACCAGATTCAAGCGTGTGGGCACAGTCAGCCTCGGGGGGGGGGGGGGGGGGGGGGAAGGAGGGAGCCTGTGTGCTGGTCAGGTTTGCAAATCCATGGATGTGCCTATGCCATGGCTACTGCTGTGCAAGGCAGCGAGGCTGTCACAAGCCTGAGAATAAAAGAAAGAAAATTTTTCTTTAAACACAAACCCTTGCCATAAAAGATGAAAATATTAACTGAATGTTCCCAGAACTCTGTCACTATCTGCATATTTTAATGAGGAAAGTTACAGCTATGGCTCATACGGAAAAAATGTCTCCTAATCATTTCGTGGCAGAAACAGTACTTCCTGATCTGTGCTTTTTTGGTTTAAATATCATGCCCCAGTGCAATGTCATCAGAAGAAGCCAGAGTGGTTAAAATACGTCCAAGTCATGCTTGCCAGTGCAATGAAATCGCCCAATAATAGCTCCCTGATTTCCTTTCTCTGTCTGTGCCATTTTTATTCATTGTGTTTATGGGGAGTTTACAGCAGAGGGGACAGTTGTTCCCCAGACAGGCCCCAGACACAGCATCAGCTCCAGCACTGCCTCTCTTACAAGTAAATAAACCCCACTATTTTTCTTTTTTATTCCCTTTTTGCTAAGGATGACATAAACATCCGAGTAACAGCCTTCTATTAAAACAAATGTTTGCTGAGCTGAAAGGCCTGACTCGGTGGTGAATTGCAGCAGGGGAACAGGCGCTTGGGCTGGGCTAGCTTGAACACGTTGCTTGCGTTGTTGCAGGCGGGAGGTGCTGAAGAGGTTGCTGGTCTCAGGAGGAGGTTTTCAGCAAGTCCCATGGGCAATCAGCAGGGAATCAACGGGAATTAGGGTGCTCCACGGGGATCCCAAAGGGATCTGTATAAGGCTCATCGCTATTTCCATCAGTTATTTGTGAGGTAACATAGAATCGCTCTTTCTAAAGCAAGCGGCTGACACAGATCATCTTGGCAATGCATAAAGGATAGTTCAGGACAGGCACAATGGGACAGTTTGGATTCCCACATAAGCTGGTTTATTCAAAAGGCAGCACAGACCCGTCACACAGCCAGGGCTCGCTGAAAAACAGTGAATCTGGAAAGGTTTTAGAGCCACACTGAGCAAGCAGGTTTCTGGGGGTTCATGGTGCAGTGCTGTAAAAAGCAGCACCGTGCAGAGGGTCTGTAAAGCTGGGACTGAAGAGGCAATTTCCCTCTCTGTCCAAAGGGATAAAGTTGGGACGACAGGACAGGTGCGCCAGAGCCACAGATCAGACATGCTGAAGACTCCAGGGTTGATTCACGGGGAAGTTAGGGACCTGGGAAGGATGCAGAGGAGGGAGCTGCCCCGTCGGAGCCCACGAGCCCAGCCTGGCCCTTCCCCACGTGCAAGGCTGCATCTTGGCCAGCCTGCCGCAGGCAGCACCCCGGCAAGCCCTGGATTAAGTTTCCCCCCCTTTTTTTAATTTAAAAATACAGATGCCTGAAAAATGTATGTGCAGCTTCAGTGAATCCTCCGTCCAAAAAGCTGCTGAGTGGATAAATGGTTTGAAATGGTTTTTACAAAAACTGGGTCTTGGCATTTTCAGGAGAAGGAGTTCCAATGTCTTTTCATTTTACAAAGTGCTTGAAAATGAGTTAAAAGATCAACTGAAACTGAAGGAAAATTGTTTGAAGTTCTCTAAATATGTGTGTGTATATATGTACACACACACACATAGAGAGAGAGAGAAAAAGGGCGAAAGAGAGAATTCTGATTTGAATTTTTTTCTTTTTGCCTTAGGTACATTAATTTTATTTCAGTTTTTCATCTGGTTTTGTAATAAGGCTTTTACTTTTTTTAAAATTTTTTTGAAGATGTTTCTGGGATCAGGATACAGCTTTGTCCACTTCTCAGCAGCCTGGGGAGTGGGGAAGGAGACTGGCACAAAATCTTGAAATGCCCTAAAGTTGGCAATGATAGAAAGTACCTGGACTAATATTTGTGTGCTAGGGAAGAAAAGAAAATCTTTGTGCAACATGAGCGTACCCAAAATAAAGGGTTACACCACAGTGGTGTGACTATGTCACCACGTCAGGGAGGTGTTTTACAGCACAGGGCTGAGGAATTTTAGCTACTATGTTATTTCCTTCCTAGCTAATTCGTCAAGTCATTAATCTTAACAGACTTTTATCGTCACCTGATCTGACCTCCTGTGTAAGGCAGGATGATAAATCATTCATAGGCAAACTCTGGTTTAGTTACGTTGTTATTTACTGAACAGCTTCAATTCCCGGGGCTCAGCTTGGGTTTTTCATGCTGTTCACTGCGAGCATCCGCCGGTCCCGGTTCGTGCTGTTTGACTGAGCCTTGCAGGGCAGAAAATCATTAATGAAGACTGCATTTTGGGGACCGGAGCAGGGAATTAATTTTTGGCCAGATAGCAGTTTCTGCTTACTTTTTAAGACTTTGGCTCTCCGCAAGCACCTTCTGAAGTACCAGGCAGCTTCCTTGTAGCGATCGCAGACCTAGAACTAGAGGCACTAAGCCTGGGATTTTGTGTAAGGAAATAGGCAGCTACTCTCGCCCATCCTCTCCATGACTGCCTCCGAGGCCTCTGCAGCACCAACACAACAATTTCTCTCCCCGTGCTGTGCAACGCGTGGCTTGTGCCTCCCCACGCTCGGTGATGCCTCCCCTGCCCTGCGACCCATCGCTCCCGAATCGCACCATCACTTACGTAGGTTGAGCAACTTTGGTGGATGGGAGGGATTTAAGTCCCACATTTTATGGTGAGCTAAAAGTGGGAATGTGCTTTTTTTTTTTTTTTTAACGAACAACACTGTGATGGTTTGTATCTATTTAAAGCACGTTTCTTCCTAGGAAGCCAACATGGCATGCTGTTAAAAACTCATGTTGAGTTTTTAAATGGGGAAGAAGATAATAATGTAATATGGACGTTTCCTCGGCTGCCTCCATTTGTACAGTCCTGCTCTATTTACTATCCTAATGCTGTGCTAAACTATTTTACCGCCATCTGTTTTCTTCTGCATAATTTCATTTAAATTCCCAGTCACTGGGTGCTGTAGGTGTATTAAACATGCTTCAAACTCTCTCTGCCTTTGAGAGCTCTTTTCTCCCTCTCTCCAGCAAGCCCCTCTCGCTGTCCCTGCTCCTGGGTTCAACCAGGCTCAATGGTGCTGAAGGCAGAGTTAAGGTGAGAAGAGACAAGGTCACCAGAGGCCTGCAAGAGCAGACAGGTGGTAAGAAGCTGTCTGACAAGGTCACTGCTTTGGAAGGAGCCGTCTCTCCTCTCCAGGTGCACAGACCCTGGAGAGTGCTCTTGGCTCAGCTGCATGAGGGTCCAAACGTGGGTCTCCGCATGACCCGTCCATGCCAGCCCCGGGTGACTCAGTGGGACAAGGAGCAGCCCAGCACTCCTCCCCCCCCGCAAGGAGGTGATGGCTGATCACATATTCCAAATGCCTCATTCCCCTTCAGTACTCACTTTCTTGCACAGGAACATTTACCCTTCTCCATCTATGCTGCATACCAAACACGCTGTTTCTGCCTCCAACGTATTCAGTTCAAGGTCTTTTCTCTAATAGCCTCGGTTTTACCTTTTCGAAATAGTTCCAAAGAGATCTCGCTCATGACTCGGGAGGTACGAGGGATGGTGCACGGCAGTGCCATCATGGATATGAATCTTAATGGCAACCTGCAAACCTTCAGATGGATCTGAGAAAGGAGGAGATAATGGTGTCCCAGAATACACCCCTCAGTGTTACGTTCCCATTTGCCATTAGTCCTGTGCACACTTGGAGATTAAAAAGAGGCCAGTCTAATTAAAGCCAATATAAATTTGGATCTCCTAAAATATGACTGATTAATAATGTATTATGCTCTAGCAACAAAGAGCTGTAAATTACCCAGGCAGTGGCACAGCCGCCAGCTTGCTGCGTGCCACACTAAGAGCTGCCAGTAATGCCTGGCTTCTAAATCATGTCTGCTTGGGTTCATCTCCAATAGACTAGAAAGACTTAATTCTCTGAGTTCAATAAATAATGTGTCTGTCTTAAACACAGCAAGTAATTCATTGCCTCCTGTGTAACTAGTAGCTCAAAGATCTTCATTTAAAGCTCTTTATGGAGGAATGAATCTCTCATGTGTTAGGGATGGTTATGGAGTCTCTCATTTTCAAATTACTGGGTAAAACTTAGCCCCATTTAAATCTGGCCATTAATTAGAGGAAGTAATTGCTGCTCCATGTCTCTTCAGTCACTCTGACGTGAAAGGAAACAGTCATCTTGGTTTGGTTGTTGCTGGACAGATGCCCATGGCACTTAGCTCTAACTGGGTCCCAACCCTGGAGAAGACGGGACTGAACAGAAACAGAGGCTTTTAGGCTGCTTTTCACATCCATCCAGTTGTGATGCCTAACTAGCTCCAGTGAGCCTCAGCGCACACCCCATGGGCTGGGAGGGGTGGAATCCACGTTAATGAAAGCTAGGTTTTGGGCTGGTTTAAATTAGCACTGCTGCCAAGCAAGAGGAATGGGCTGGGTGGCGATGCCCTGCCTCTGCCACCCCAGGAATCAGCCCTGCAGAGCCCCCTGTCCCCATGGCGAACTGACAAATCTGCAAGCACATGCCAGGGAAGTGTCCGACACGCATCTGCAAAGGTCTCTAATGGTGTAATGAATCCCTCTGTGCCACCATGGTATGTGCCGGGGGAAATGGCACATGGTCTTTTGCCTGCAAAGGACCGTAACACACAAGCAAAATTCTTCCTCATCTTAACAGGATACTGTGTCACTGACCCTCAGGGTTCGGGATCCCTGCCTGCTGCCCTCCCCGTGCTGTGAGGTCCCTGTTACAAACTCCCCACCCGCACCACAAGCTGCGGATTTCCACCCCGGAGAAGCAGCGTGGCCGGAGCCGCCGCCGGCGAGAACCTGCTTGCCCCAGCCAGAAGAGCCTCCTCCTCCGCCTGCTCTTGCACAGGTTTAGTGGCAGCGCTAAGCCCCTGATTTGGAGGGCTCCATCCTGCTTTCACCAAAGCACGCAGGAGACATCTGCTCTCTGAGTAGCCACAGTCTGGTTTGGGGTCAGGTTTCCCTTTCTACAAGGTCTTGCACAGTCTGCTTTTAATTCCCACGTCCCTGAAAGCCACCTGGATGCTATTACAACACCTTGCTGCTGAGGAAGAGTGAAAACATCCCGCTCACCAAGAGGATTTACACCCTTTACTACTGGTGCCTGGAGAGACAAGGGATGAATGCTGCTTCCCACAACATGTGCACAGCAAACGAGACTGGCTGCGGATCTGATGCTCTATTTAAGGAAGATGTATGCTCCAGCTGCAGGCTAACAGCTCTTGGCTTGGTGATATCCAGAGACCAAGTATTATAAATAATAGGAGATTAGCAACACTCTGTTAATGCTTCAGACTCCTCTGATGTGTTTGTTAATGTCTGCAAATGAGCTGTACTCAAGTGTTTAGCAACATCAAATTGCAAATGTCACCAACAGAGAAATCTAAATCTTTAACTGATTTTAAAAGGCTTTAAAATTGCAGCGCTCCCGTTCACACACAATTCAGAGGAGCGTAAATAACACACAACTTATTTTTACGCTTCACCCTTCATTTGGAGCATGACAAAGGTCTGCACAGCTTAGTGCAGAAACTGCAAGGGGAAGGAATATTTAAAGAGAGATTCAGCGGCGGGAGGCACACGGCAGCTCCTGGGAAAAGGACGCCTGAGCTGTGTGGAGGAGGGAGAGGTACAAAGGAGCGGAATGAGAATACGAGAGGTGATGGAGAGGAGCCGATCCCATAGAGCAACAAGATCAAGGAGGGTTTGAACACCTAAGGCACCATTTGCCTTTTCTTGCCCTATATCCTGGCGGTGGTTTGTCAGAGCAAGGGCTCCCCGTGCTCTCTGTCGAGTTCAGCAATTAAAAGAGAGGAGCAAAAGGACAGTGTCCAAAGTCCAGTGTCCAAGTCCAGGTAAGCTTCTCCCAAAGAAGATATCCAAGATGGGGCAGAAAAATCCCACACCAGATGTTCCCATCTCCCTCCCCCCTTATGTTTTTTCCTCTGATTCTGGTAACTCTTGTCCCATGCTGGGAGGATGTGGTATGCCAAGTGCCAAGGGAGAGAAGCTCAGCCGAAAAAATCTGGGAAGGTTTCTGGCTACCAGACAGGCTCTGGAGGGACTTGGTAGGAGTCCAGGAGGCTGCTTGGCCACTGGGGGAACACACACAACCCTCCCAAAGACACTGCTCCCCCACCAGAGAGTGCTTCCTAACAGCCATCATGCCCTGCAGTCAGATGGCAGCATGGCATTGCCCTGCTCTTTGGAGCCAGGGACCTCCAGGAGTGGGGATCCTCTCCTTACCTCTCTTATTCCAAACATCCAGAGACCAGGACTGGAAAAGGCATGTCCAGGCAGTTTTTAGCATGTGCTCTCTCCACCTCCGGCTGTAGCCACTTCTGGGCTGTGCTACGGCTAACTACTTTCCTGACCTATGTATCTCCCCATGACCTGAACCGGGGCGCTTTCTTTTTCCCGGGAGGACATGAGAATAGCACATATACTGGGTGTGGAGAGCTCCTGTAAAGAGCTCCACTAAAATCTGATTTAGGGAACAGCGTATTACTCTGTTGAGTTCAATAGATCAAGCTGCCAGGATTTACTCGCTCTTGGGGGGAAAAGGGGGAAGGAGATCTAAAAGACAATCAGAAGAGGTAACTTTATGTGTTTTTCTTCAGCAGCCAAGGCTTCAAATTCCTCCAGCAGCAGAGCTGTGGATTTCAGCACCTGCATCCTCCCGTCACAGGGGGATGGACAGGAAGGGTGCTGAGTGTGCAAAGCTCTGCCACATCCGTCACTTTGGGAAATCAGAACAGTCAAATTTATCTGGCAGGCTGATGATTCATTAATGGAGAGCATATTCAGCACCCAGGCAGCAGGGAGATGAAGGAGGTCTTTGTTATAGGAAATGACTTTGTCAGTTGAGGTGGGGGAGATACTTACTGAATCAGTTTTCACCAGTGGTTATAAAAATGTGTTTCATCATGATCAGGCTGCTGTCTTGTCTTCCTCTCCTGCCACTAACACATGCTGCTGCTGCCACTCACCCTGTTAATCACCCCGCTGCTTCGTAGCCTAGGAGCGGCTCTTGCAGTCTTTTTATCTCCTGTGGTTGCACGGCCCCACCAGCCCTCTGAAATGCCAGTGCTACACAGGCCTGTGGGGACTGCCTCCGCTCAGAGGTACTGGCCAGGAGCTGCGTTCGGGGCGTGCAACAGCTGCAAATGTTGCTAGGATCATGGGATCACAGGATAATCCAGGTGGGGGGGGACCTCTGGAAGTCTCTACTGCCTCCTGCTCAGGGCAGGGTCAGGTATGGGGTCGGACCGTGTTGCTAGTGAAAGTCTTGGAAAGCAGACAGATGTAGGACTGCCCTCGGGAAGATAGGTCTGGATCAGCAGTAGCCTGGAGAAGTCGTTTCTTGGGGGACCCAAATTTCGATGCGTACCTTTGGTAAGAAATGGATGTGGGCTGATGCACGATGGTCAATTTGCTGGGATTTGGGGCTGCAGCTACTAAAGGGAATTGTTTGGGCAGGAACCAGCAATCACCTTCAGCAGTTTCACCCCAGAAAGTGGCTTAGAGTGAAACGGGGTTTGGCCAAATGGTCCTTTGCCAGTGGAAGGGAGAGAACACTGCCTGGGGGTGTGCTGCAGACTTGCAGTGGGAGAAGGAGGTTTGGCATTCAGAATAATCTCCACGTGCTGAAAAAATAGTCCAAAATCAATGATAGAAAATTCAATAATAACACGTGCAAAGCACTGCACTTAGGCAGGGGAAAAAAAAACCAGTGCAACAAGATGAAAGGAGGAATAATTGGCTCTGCAGTAGAACTGCAGGGCTAGCCTGAGAGAGCCTGACCTGCCTTAGAGGATGTCTGGGAGCAGCAAGCTTCACCCAAGGCTTTCTTATCATGGACTGAGTGGTCCTGTGTGGCAACAGCTCCTCACTAATGAGATGCTGGTGGCTGTGGTGTCCAGCTGGGGGAAGGCAGTCTGGGCAAGGCTACGCTCCCTTGCACTGCTGGTGCTCAGGACCATGCGAGAGAGCCCTGGAGAAACGGTGGGAGCCAGAAGGTTTGCGGGAAGGCTGAGAGAGCAAAGTTGGTTCAGTCTGGGAAAGCAAATGGGGAGACCCACAGTAAAAAAATTCTACTGTGTCAGCGATTGCTGTGACAGTAATGAATTAGTTCCTTTTGGTCAACGGGAGTCGGACAAGAGTAACGGCATCGGGGGATACTTCAACTAGCAGTGGCAGGGGGAAATCTCTCTTCTGCCACGGGCTGGGTCTGGCTACCTGGGGGCAGAGGGCTCTGGATACCAGTGATGTTCAGAGCTGTCTCTGGCGCATCCCGCCTGGGAACAGCCAGGGAACGAAGGTCTCGTCACTGTGTGCTGGTAGGATGTACGAAAACAAGCCCTATCACTTCTGTAGAAGTTGCACCCCTCTGTTTCCCTATTTATTTATTAACTGCCCACTCTTTATTAAACCAGCCCTCCAGGACCGGGGCAGCAGTGCCAGAGGCAGGTTTGAACACACGTGGGGAACCCCCTGCAGTCCAGGGGGGGACGCAGCGGGGCTGGGGCACCCCCTGTGTGTCCCCTCCTCCTTTCTCTCAGCACCTCCCACCCTGCCCAACCTCCTGCAGCACACTTCAGGCATCAAGATCTGTTCTCCCTCTGCACCAGCTGAGCTTGCTCAGCAGGTCCTGTGGACCGTTCTTTGGGAGAAGGTGCTGGAGGCACCTTTTTTGGGAGCTGTTTTTGAAGCTGGAGGACAGTGTGATGAGTATGACCAGGAAAGGGAGGCTTGACACAGCAAAGGCTTTGCAGATCTCCCTAGCCCATCTGGTCTGGGCTCCCTGTCTTTGGAGGATGGTGTCGAGACATTTTGAGCTGTCATTCCAGCAACCCACATTTTCACTCAGCCTGCCCCTGTTTGGATCTCTTTCTTGAGAGCTGACTCAGCAGCGTTGGAAGTGAAACTAGAAAACAAAAGGAGTTGATTCTGTCCTTTGAGTGTAGAGAGAGTGGACATTTTTCCTCTTTCCCCAGTAAGGAGAACTAGCCACATCCCGGATCACGTCCCTGTGAGCCAATAGCTAATGGCAGAGGAACAATTTCACATACAGACTGTATCATCTTCACAGATGACTACAGGCAGCCCCACGCCAGCCATACCCCGCTTGGATGTTGCGGCTAAAATTATCTCCAGGCTGAGACAGAGCCTGGTGTCAGCCCAAATAAACAACTGGCACAGCAGAGCCCAGACAGGAGCCACAACTGCTCCTCATCTGTCACGCAGTGGAGTGACTGTGCAACGCTGATGAATCTTGGCTGCAGAAATGCAAGCTCTGACGCTAAGCGGAGGCTGGAGTTAATGAATGGGAAGCAGGATTCAATGTGCTTTAGTGTCTGTTTGAAGAGTCAGGAAATACTGGGACTATTTAATTGAAAGTAACTGTGCAAAACCCAGAATTAATTCTTATTAAACATCCACAGTGACATTTTCTTAAGTGGAAATTAAACATGGATTAAGGTGAAGCCTCCTAAGACTCTCCCTGTTGCGACCAAGAATATTTTAAGGCACCAGACTATGTTACATTTGAAGAAATGAGCTGATCTTAATGCACTCTTACATTTTTCCCTCTCTCTGTCTTGCTGCTCAGGCAAGCAGAGGGAGCTGGAAGTACTGGAGTGCTAAACAGAGATGGTCTTAAATTGTGTGCCTCCTCCAAGCTCTGGTGTCCCACCCATGTTTGCAATGGGAGAGAAACAGAAATGCTTTGTGAAGGAAAGCCTAGATGAAATGAGAAAGGCCGTTTTCCCCTGCGGTTCCCCAGCGCTCTTGCCCGTATTCAGGAGCCCACACTCCCCAATCACACTCTGGGAAACCAGCAAGAAGTATTCATCACTGATCCAGAGAGGGGGGGATGGAGATGGAGCTGTTAAACCCTCACACCTGCAATGCCAAGGCAGAAAGGCATCCATGGAGTGAGACACAGGTGTCCAGAAGCAGAAGGTAAACTGGAAGTGAAACCTCCATTTCAGACCTGCAGTACTGCCTTCTGCTTCACCTGGGCACGTTTACAGAGCAGAAGCTCTGCTGGTGTGGTTATATTGGCAGCTGACTAAAGATGCTGGCGCACCTCACCCGTCAGCATGGGCAAATAGCAGGTAGTGCAACAGCGATCAGCTCAAGGAGCCATGGGGCTACAGGATGGGGTGGGAGCTGTCGTTAAGTGGAGCCCCACCACCATGCCTGTAGATATGTGTAACGGTCTGAGGGGTTCCCCACTGCTGGTACTTTTTGTGTAGTAACAGCAGCTGAGCAATGCAGGAAAAAGCATCTCTGTGACAGGCTGGGGACTCCATTCACGCGTGCAGCATCTGCAGCTGAATCCTCGTGATAGCACGCAGACCTGCTCATCCTCCACTGCCTCTTCTCCAGGGCAACTCCTGCTGGCAGCAGTGACAGGGCACAACGAGCTCCTCTCTGGGTATTTTTATCATATGCATTTTAGCCACCAGCAAAATGATAGGCAGCTGAATCTTCTCCAGAAGCCTTCTGCTCCCTGCTTGAAGGTGGTCTGCAGGAAGGACTCTGTCCACACGGACCAGGCCACTTTGGAGGGTTTCACACCTCTGCCAGCGTGTTCCAAAAGGCAGTTTCCTCCTGAGGCATGGAGAAAACCTCCCAGGTTTGCAAGAGCACACAGTGCCCAGCCGATCCCGCAGGACTGACTGCTCCAGGTGGACTTTTAGGGGTTTGTAGTCAGCCTGGTCTCTGTAGTGCATTGTGAACTGGGGCCATTGGGCGGTCTTTTCCAAGCCCTTCTTGTTCCAGCTTCTGGAATGAAAGTTGTGGTTCCGCCTGTTACCTCTGCCACTGCCTCTGCTTCCTTGGAAAACAACTTCCTGGCTAAATCCTCTGGAAGTTATCTTTACTATCATAATCCTCCAGCTAGTTGTTTCTATATAGTACCACACAACACAGCTTGCCCGGATGAGCCGACACATCCCACGAGCTAGCACCCCGCTCCCCATCAGCAAAGCTCCGCTGATCAGCCGGCAGCAGCGCGGTTCCTCCCAGGCAGACACGCGGGGGCTGCCTGCTCTCGCTGCCTGCACGTGGAAGTGCTCCTGCCTCCACCCTGGAGATTCTCAGCTCCAGCAGCCCTTGCAAGAAGTCAATGGCTTTGTAGCTTGTGTAAACCTGGTTAGCCGGCAAGCACAGTCTTTTCTTGCCCCCATGTCCTGGAGGATCTGCGCTCCTTTGCCTGACTGCACGAGCTGTAATCAGCCTCGCCGCCTCCCACATCAGACCCCCCCAACAGCGTCTGAAGCTCAGCACCGAATCCACGGTCTGGATTTGTCTGCCCTGTGGTTTCCCTTGAAGCCGGATCAGTTTGAGACTGCAGTGCCGAGCCTTACCCGATGCCAGCCATGTGGAAGCACAGCACTGGAAGGCTTTGAAGGGCCATCAGCACCTCCGCCCATCTCAGCAGAGGTTGGACCCCATCTGAGCTGTCAACATGTTTGAGAAAGAAAAAAAGAGGGTGGAAGAGTTGCCCAGAGGGATGCAGTGTCACAGGAAAGGAGCTCAGTAGGGGACCTTGAAGCCTCCATCGAGCTGGGTGAGCTCTGGTCACTGTCTGTCAATGCACTGGGCGAAGAGCCAGGATGGCGCAAAGGCTGTCTTGGAAACAGAAGCGAGACGGAGAGCACTGTCCTATTGACAAAGAGCATAACCTGATAGAAGATAAAAATTTGGCTGGAAGTTAGAAGTTAGTTCTTGCCCATCAGGGCAGGAGAGCTCCTATGGGAGTAATATGGACAGAAACCTGAGGGTTTTTTATGATGGAGCTTATTAAGTTTCTGAAAGAGGTTGTATGGCACAGTGCCCAGAGCTGGAAGAAGATGACTGCCACCCACTATCTCCTTTCAGTGCCAGGCTCCTCCGGTCCTCCCTCAGCTTCCAGGTTTGTCCATCTCCTTTTCTCATCCAGCGCGCTATTCAATTAATTAAATATTCTCTCCTACAGATTGCTGGCTGAGGGTGACACACGTTTAATGAACAGCTGCAGGTCCCTAATCACATTGGCAATTAGGAATGTAATTAGAGCACTTGCAAACGGTTTTCATGCTGATAAAACATGACAGAATAAAGCGTTTTCACTCACTGTCAGCTGCCAGACAATCTGTTACCCATCTAATGGCAATTTAATTACAAATTCCTTCAGTACCTTTGTTTCCAATCGCTCAAGCCCATGGCTTGACTGGGCAGCCCTTGGGTTCAAGCGCAATGCTACCCGACATCATTGGTCTAGAGCTGTGGATGGAGAAGCCCAGGTTAAGAGGAGGGGGTTTAGGAAAGCAGGTCCAAGAAGCTGGGCTGAGCTAAAAAAAAACCAACGGGAGCCGCTTTTGGAGGAGGTCCTGGATGGCATGACAGCGAGCAAAACGAGGGCAGGGCTGGAGCACAGGACAACCCCCCCTGCCACCTGAAACGATGCTGATTTACCCTGGGTAAAAACATGATGCTGAGAAACATCGCGCTGGAGGTCTTTCAGAGAAGCAGTGAAAGACTTGCTTGTGGGGACGTCACAAACAGGGGTGAGATCCGGCTGTAAAAGCTTTTTATTTTGGTAAAGGCTCTTTTCATTTCTTCTTCATTTCAAAGAGTTGTCTGGTCTCTTTTGTGCAGTGCTGAAACCTGACCCTCGAACTCATGAGTCCCTCACACGGTGCTCAGGTCCCAGACAAGGGCTGATCAAGCCCTCCCTCCTGCCAGCCTCCAGGGATTCATGCCTGCTGATCAAACATGGCTTTTTTCCTATGACCCCATTTTTAGCTCCTGAACGCCCTTTACTCTCCTGGGCTTTACTGTGAAGTGCAAACCCTGCTTGCTGTGAGCTGGCATAGCCACAGGATGGTCTTTTTCTTCCCAGACAAACCCCCGGCTGAGCTGAGATGGTATTTGGAAGTCACAAAGCTCCTGAGCCAGCACATGGTACTCCCAAACTGTCCGACCGCGGCTCTCAATCCCTTTGTGCGCCATGCAGCATGATGTGACAGTCCTGTGCAAGGGGCCGCAGGGAAAGGGGAAGCCTCAGCTGCAAAGACCTTCAACCGGGTCTGCTCTGAGTTGTGCTCAACTCTGTGGCCACAGCTATTAAACTTGAAACGCTGACCCTGCCCTGGTGGTATCTTGGCATTGTCTTCAGAAAAAACAAGCATCTTTTGTTCCTTAAAGCCTTTCTTGAAGCATCAGCTCCCATTTAACTGGCAGTGAGTGCTCATGAAAGAGAAAGCAAGGACAGTGTGGACAGAAGGGGCTCCCATTTTAAGGGGATTAAGGTGAAAAACAGGTTAAACACATCACTGCAGCCTGTACTGAATGAGTTGGGGGCTCTTTTGGGGAGCTGCAGATGTGCTGGGAGGAGTGTGCAGAGGGCATGTGGGAAGCAGATCCCATCTCCCATGGGACTGCATGCACGGGAGGATTTGCTTACCTTGTCTTCACTGAACCACAGCCCAGGGAGAGAGTCCCACCTGGCTGAGGAGCCCTTGAGGATATAGGTATTCCCCACGATAATATAAGAGGCATCTGATGTGCCCCTATCATCAGGGATACTTGGCAAAAAAGCTCCCATCCCATTAACCAACCCCAAATTGCTCCAATGTTGCCTCTCCTGGGCAGGCACAGGGATGCAGTAAAACAGCAGGCAGCATCCCAACCTTGCCCACCTCCCCAGGCCAAGCAGTGCTTGTGGCCATTTCCACACCTGCTTTCTTGGACCTTTGTGGTGGTGACTTAATTGGGAAGCGCATGTGGCTGTGAGCAGTGGTATTGGGGCTCAGCCGTGCCATGGGGCCACTGGGCCAGCCTGGCTGGGGGTGAAGAGCAGGGGCCAGGGCTGCAGAGTGCAGCCGGAGGGGCAGAGCTGGGGGGCAGAGCTGATTAGGGTTATAAAATATCACGAAGTCTGGAGAGGAACAGGCTTGCAGAAACAGAGACTTTCCTCCGGGCATTTGTTGCTGCGAGGGCAGTTGTGTTTTCAGCGTGTGCGCGGGTGCGGAGGGGAAGGGGGCTCAGGCTCCATCATTGCATGAGGACGAAGGCGCAAGGGTGTCTCAGTCATCTCAGAAGATGCTGCTGTGTATTTGTGCAGTCGCTGTGCACTGCAGAGCTGAAATAACACTGTAATTTTGTCATCAACAGCACTTCCCCTCCGTTCTCAAGGTGCTCTGTAAATGTTAAGAGTTTGTTTAATTCATTATCAGGCAGAGCAGGATTAAGAAGCTCATTTTACAAATGAAGACGCAACTCGAGACAAGTTATTCACATCAAGGTCACATACTGAGACAGCTGGGAACGGAACGGAGGGCTTTTAATGACACATGAAGGGCAAAGATCTGACAAATGACTGGCACATTTTTGGTACATAAAATATCAGAGCCCAAGTGTCATTTAAAACATTGAATCGGCCGAAAGTGGTGATGCTTCCTCGTAACCACTGGTAAACACAGCGACTGAATTCACAGCTCTGATGGGCCTTGGAGAAGGTCTGCAGGTAATTTTTTCACTGTTCTCAAAACTTGCAGCTGATGTTTAATTTGGCTGCATACATGTTAAAAATGCACCAAAGCTGCACAGCACGCTGGCACCAGCTGCACAAGCGTGGCCAGTGCTCCCAGCCTGCAGTGTGGCCGTGGGCAACACGGGGCGACCTGATGCTCTGCTCCGCCAGTCCCACCATCCAAAGGCTTTTTCCCTTCAGATCGCCTCACCAATCACTTCTGCCCTGACAGCTCAGTACTGGCTCTGTAGTTGCAGGTAATTAATGAAGGATTGTCATGGCAAAGGTACCTGTATGTTAAAAGCAGGATAATGATGAAGCCTCTGCCACGAGGTTCCTGAGTACCCAGGCAAGGGTGGGGGCTGCATTGCTTGGATTCAGGCATGACACCACTGCATCCAGCTGATCAAAGGCAGCGAGTTGAGGCGGCACAGTCCCTGTCAATGAGCAAGCCGTAATGAGGATTTTCACGTGGATGGCCTCAGCCTGCTTATCTTTGTAAATCAAAAAGGGCCAAACTCAATCCAGGAGAGACAGGAAAGCAGGGGCTGTGCGAAGAGAAGGCACTTGGCTCAGTGTGGTTGACAAATAGAGGGAAGGATGTGTTTCTGGTGCACAGTTGCTGAGCGGTCAGGCAGAAGGCCGTGGCCACGGCGGGATGTCTGTGCTCACAGGCTGTGCCCTGGGGACTACGCAGAGCCTCCGTTTGGTGCAGCCGTGGGCGTGCTGTTGCACACAGAAGCACCCACAGGAGCTGGCACTGAAGTGCCTCCCAGCTTTCCCATGGCTCCTCTCCCTGTGCCCTGGGGCACTGCCATCCTCCAGAGCGTGGGCAGGGCTGGGGGACTCCGCTGCTCTGTATGACACTTGGTGGGAGCTGTGATTCAGCTCTGGGGGTCCTAGATACCCAGGGCTCAGGGTCTTCTTGTTCCCTGCCCCGTCCCCGTGGCTCTATGTTCCTTTCTGGCTGGGTGTTTACTTTTAAAACTCCTGGGAGCACTTGCCTCCTGGCATCCTGCAGCTGACCCAGTTCTTGCTCGTTGCCATGGAGAACTGGACTCATTTCCGTTTAACAGGCTTTGTGCTGCTCCTGCCTTGCACACGAGGACCAGCTCTGGAGCAGGGAGGATGTTGCGACGAGCCTTGACGTGGTATTCCCAGGTGATGGGGCCAGGTTAGCTCTGCAAATACCACCGAATGGCTGGAAGACAGTTCCTGGCTGCCTTTCTCCAGGTGGGTCAGCACGTGTTTCTGCAGCTATCATCTGTCACATCGGTAATTGCTTCCAGCGCTCTCTTGTAATACAGCTTCTGCCACCTGCGCGTCCTGCCATGTGGTTACCACTGAACTTGCACAGCTGATGTCTGCTGGCTTTGGGGCTGGTGCTTCTGGGTGATACTTAATATTTTATTTGCAGTCCCCTGGGACCCCAAGAGGAAAATAAACATCTTGTGGCTCCTTATGTTGGATCAGCCGATGCACTGCTCAGTGGTTCAGCTGTGGCTTGTGATCTTCTTCCCAAGCAGAGGACAGGTCCCGTAGCATTGTCTGCACAGAGGCATCACCACCAGTCCTGTGCCAGCCTCACCCCCGTCTCACCCCCAGAGACTGGTACCCACTGGTGGTGGCTGAGATATGCTGGTCTGTAGAAGCAGGAATGCCGTTGCCCAAACGCTCCTTCGCATCCCCTCCCCGTGGCAGCTCCCTGCCATTTTTAGTCTGAGACACAAAGGGCGGACGATGTCCTCACCCCCTGCACCCCGCAGCACGCTGCAGTTGGACGGGATGGAGCGTCTCTGCTGCTCTCGCACCCGTGTAGTGCTGGCCGGAGAGGACCGGCCACCCCAGGAGCACGGGTGCACGGGGCAGAGAGCTTCGTGCCCCACTCCATGCTGGGCACTCTCACACCCTGGCCACCCCCTGCTTCCCTGTCCCCACTTGGGCCCAAATGCCAATAGACTTTAGGTGACAATCTCTGTAAGTCCCCGTTTCAACACACCCTTTAAAATTCAGAAATACTTCAATAAAGGCTTTCTGGTCTCATTTCAGGTATTGTCGATCATTCCGTAGCCACACCAAGAGAATATTTCTGCAACATGTTAAGCAATGCTTTGACGTGTCTAATGATCAAGAACAGTCAATTTTAGGGGCTGATACTTCAGATGAGTATTTAAAATCTCAATTAGAGTTCTATTAAGGAGGACTAATTTGGGGCCAGTTCAGACAATGTAGCACAGACACTATAAATCATTTACCCCATGCAGTCTATGAATGGCTCAGGGGTGTAATTTTCTGTTCTGTCCACTTATTAAAATGTTGGGGTTTTTTTAACCTGGAGTGAATTCGCCAGTTAAAGGAATTTTCATCCATGGATGGAGGGACTGCAGCTTTGTATTCCTGGCTAGGATTATCACATCTCAGTGCAAGCTATTGTTGTTAGTAGACAGGAACAGATGAGGCAGTCTCTTGATGTCACTTGCTATATAAAAATAGTAATTTGCCCTGTCTCTTTGCTTTGCGGCTTCCCAGAGAAGGGGTGAAGCCCCAGGGCTCCCATGAAGTCAGTGGGATTTTTGAGCTTTGGCAAGGGCGTTTTTTTTAATTTCCTGTTTCATGAACTCCAGAGGAAATAAAAAAACCTAAAAAGCCAACGTCAACCTTCCCCTCAGCCCGCCCCAAAATGTGCCGCTAGCCCTCCCAAACCCATGCAACAGCTTAGAAACCATCCTTCTCCTGCATCCCCCCAGAGCTTGGGGTCTCAAGATGAGAGCCGCCGGCCCCAGAGCCCTGAGCATCCGTGCCATGAGAGTGACCTGCTCTGGGGCTCTCGCCTCCTGCCCTGGTCCTCCAGGACCCATCCTTGCAGACCCAGGCTCTTGACATCTCAGACCTCTCTGCACTGTGCGCACACACCTTGTCCGGGCAACGTCCCTCGAAGACATGACCTTAGCTACCTTCATTACGCTAGCAGTCTGCAGGCTGATTTTTCCTCTCCTGGCTGACTCAAGGAAGCAATTTCTGGTTTGATTTGTGGTGCTTGTGACATTGAAGCCTTGTGTTTAAAAGTGCATTCCTGGAAAGTAGTGGCAAAGCTCATTTCATCTTCTCAGTGAAGTCTTTTTCTTTCTATGAAGCAACCTGCCATGTCAGTAATGGTTTTAAATTGACTTTCACAGATGCCCATCAACAAGAGATATTGTTTCCTAGAAACCAGAGGTTAATGGAGAAAGGCACCAAATAAAGCAAGAAGAAAGAGGAAAAACTCCTTCCTGCTCTCTGGCTAGCACCAGCTGCTTCGTAAAATAAAGATGACCAGCAGTTACATCCTTTTTACAGGGTAAAGCTTCCTTTGGCTTCCAGGAAATGTGGATAGAGAGCCCTGAACAATCCCCAGCTTGCCGAGGGGGATGAAAGGAGCATTCCCGTGCTGGGGCTGGCTGCACTCATCCAGCGGTTGCCCTGGGACACTGGCTGAAGGGTGAAGCAGGAGAAAGGAGCGTCCCACGATGATGACTCCTCTCCAGGGACTCTGGGCACAGCCAGAGGGCACGAGAAGAGACACTGCCGTGTTTCTGTCCAGGGCAGCCATCTCAATACAGGCTGACCTCTTACCATCTACTCTCCATTTGCCGCACATCCCCCCCTTAGCCTTTCCTGTTACCCCTGTCTGGCACCAAGTGGACTCTGTGCTGAGCCACACGATGCAACCTTAGCAAGAATGAGCCTCCTGCTCTGCTGCCCACCGGGACCACGCGTTGGTCTTGTGGTTTATTCTGGAGACGCGGGTTCAGGGTCAGGCTAATGAAGCTCAGCTATGAAAAGTGTCAGAGGATAACGTGTACCTCCCTCCCACCTCTCAGACACGTCTCATTTCCCTGATTAATGCAGTCATTACATGGACAATAAAGCAATCTCCGGAGTGATGGTGTGGAGTTTCCCTTCGTTTGCTTGTAGTGGAAAGATGGGGAGGGTGTGATTCACAGCACCCCTGAGACCGTCGCTTTCCGAAGGCTTGCATTTCCCAGCAGCTCCCAGCCCTGCCAGCTCTTTAGACATCTGGATTAGCATTCATGCTTTGCAGTGCTGAGGCTCATTCAGCGAAAGGGCAAGTGCCCTGTTTATTCACAGCAACACCCAATCCCAATCTGATCCACCAAAGCTGTGATCCCTGTCAGCAGTTAATCTGCTCCACAGCATGGAAGGAGCAGCGTGTCTTAGACCACATCCATGCACAAAAGGATCCCTGGCTTTCCTCCGTTGCAGGTTCCCTCTGGAAGCTCTTGGCCTCTGCATCGCCTCATGCACTGAAGTCCACAAATTGGTCACGGCTTGAAGAACTCCTTAAAGTTGTTATTGTGCCTGATAAAGGAGGCAAACCAGGAGGTCTTTGCCCAAACCCTGAAATTATTGAGAGGCAGGTTTTGAAACAAGTACAAAAAATTATTTTTTTCTGATGCTGCTTCACAATGCATGGACCCCACTGCTGCAGGATGAATGCAGGAAGAGGAGTTATTTGTGGGTGGAAATCACCATGCAGAGTTAGCCTAAAGCAACGCAAACATGACTTCCAGCTCAAAAATGTCTCTGAGCTGCCGTCTGCCAGAGCCTGGGAGGACACACTCGGTACCTGCAAACGAATCCCAAAGTGCTGCTGCGGAATCCGTCCTGGAGAAGGCTGTTAGGCCTGCTGGAGCTGTGGGCAGATGGCTGCTCCTCTTTTCTGGCAGGCTTCAGGTGGGGATGGCAGACAGTAGCTGCAGGCAGACACAGTGCGGTTCAGCCGCTCGCTGAGCGCAGGCTGTGCTTCACAGCTTTCTTCTTCCTCCTCTGGGTAGAGTCGAATGGGCCCATGACTGCTTCTATCCACAGCGCCTCCGAGACCCTCGCTCCAGAGAGGACACGTTAATCCTCTCCCCAGAACAGGAAGGGATCAAGGTTGCCCACGACAGCTGGGACGGGAGCCAAATGTGGTTGTCACAGGTGGAAGTGGATTTCACAGGCTCTTCTGAAACTCTGTGAGGCTGCTACGTCTCCGTGCACTTTGGTGCTTATTTAATGTCAGGTGAGCTTCAGTGGCTCATTAGCGAGTGGCTCATCAGCGAGTGGCTCATCAGCCATTGCCCGTGGCTTGCTGTGCTCATCTGTAATGAGGACCCATAGACAAGGGCTGGCTGGTGCCTCTGACTCATTCCATGCATCAAAGGGGGTGCCTTGCTTGAGGCTGCTAGGTCTGGATGAACCTCTGAGTTCCCTGTGACTATGAAGAAAACCTGCCGGATGGTCAGAAGAAATGGGAACTGGCTGGCTACAAGCAACCCTAACTCCTCAGGAGGCATTTGTGCTAGTGGTACATGTGTACGTGGTGGCAGCGAGGGAGCTTAGACACCACCACAGGTCATCTCCTTCCAGACCCTCTGGAGCATGCAGAACTGGCACGTGTGTGCTGGAAACAGCTGACACAAGGAGGCATCGTGGCTGCTAAGGGGGACATAGTTACCCCCCACCCCCCCCTCCCGGGGGGGCTGTGGGCATCCTAGTGTATTTCAGATGTGTGTGGAAGATGGTATGCACATGCATTGGTTGAATTGTCCATCCAGGGAGCTGCTTTCTGCTGAGATCACTGCCGAAGTCAGTGTGATGAGGCCTCTAAAGGTCTCCAAAGGAGGAAACACTGACGGGTAGCCTGGAGCCAACGGTGGCTTGTCCTCTCCCTGTCCCCACTGCTGGTATGGGAGCATAAAGTCATGCTCTTATTGCAGTGGGTGGATGGTCCATGCTGTTGAGTCGTCATGAGAGCTGGGTGTGAGCCCAAGCAGAATAACCTTCTGGAGGGTCTAGGGGCTCAGCTGGAGTGCAGATGGGGCTGTATAGAGCGTATTTTCACTGTAGTTTTGGAATTTTCACCGAATAGGAAAACAGGCAGTGCCGAGAGCGGTGCCTGGCATTTCCCAGGCTGAGGCTCTGCTTTCTGCTGTTTGATTTCTGATTTGTAGCCATTCGGGTAACGTTTCTGCTTTGGAAGGTTTTATTTTTCAATTTTAAAAAAAAAAGGTCCACATGCTCAGTCAATCCCAGCAATCACTGCAGTGAGCATTAAACACCATCTTCTGAAAGTGTTAACTGCTCCGAGAAATGCAGAACCCTGCACGCTGACTCTTGACGACAGTCGTATTAGCCTTCCTGTGCTTAGGTGCCAGCCCTCTGCAGGGCGGAGATAATACGGCTGCAACCCCTGGGGGCTCTGGAAATAAATGAATATTTGTGAACTGCTCTGCTATCGCAGTACCCAACACCATAGAAAAGTTCATGTGGAAAGGACAAACTCTGCTTTCTGCACAGCGTGGGAGTGCTGAGGGTAGAAAGGTTTAACAGCTGCTTCGTTTCAGTGAGCAGCTTCTCCCAAGGAAGAAATTCCTCTGTTGAAAAAGAAAGAGCCAGTGATCATGTAGTCCAGGTAGCATCAGCTTATGCACAGGAGGGGACACCCAGGCCTCTTGGGCAGGCCTTAATTTTGACTTTGCAATGCTACCATCATTTTCAAAGCATTTTCTCCTCTCTCTCTTTTCTCCACACCAGTCAGTAGAGACAGAGCTCTGGAAAGTTGGCAGGGAATAAATGAAAGTGGGTGTGACTCACGCTCCAGCCCATGGCCAGTGATGGCAGCCATCTCCTAGTGCAGGGCCCAAGCTGACTGCAAGGACTGAGCCATTGCTGCAGAACTGCTTTGCTCTAGTGACTAAGTTAGGACATAGCAGATCCCTGCAGGATTTGCCTCTTATTACCCAGGAAGTCACAGACAACAGCTTCCAGGGCTGGAGGCTGAGTAGATGGAGGCAGGTTCTCCAGGTGGTCCCCAGGCAGGAGCAGCGCCATCCTCATGCTATGCTGTCTGTTCTTGATGTCCACTGAGCTCTTCTCTTGGTGTTTCAGACACATGCTGCCATGCAGAGAAGAACTCTAGCCCTCAGCTTCTGCCCTGAAGTCATCACCATCCAAAGAGAAGGGACATGCAATTAGCAGCCTCGTTGATTTATTTAGCATCACATGGGCAGGCTTTGGGTTATCCACTCCAAAAGCGAGAGCTGGATTGCAGTTTGACTTTCCACTTCTGAACTGCAACTCCTTTAATCTAATGCGAGACTAACAGGCAGAGCTAGCAATGAGATCTGGGTTGTGGACATTCGTACCTGGTCTGCTGTGAAGCCCTCAGACTCCCATGCAGGTCTCCAAGAAGACACTAGGTGGAGGTACATGAATTCAAGTCCAAGCGTCAGGGTGTCCGTCAAGGGCCAAGTATTATTTTCAGAGTGTGTCCTCGCTTTGACAAGTGGCTGGAGCTCAGGAGCACCTGCATATCCCTACTGAGACCCCACACACCTTCTGTCATGGGACACGCAGCAAAACAGGCTGGCTGGAGCAGAGTGACAGGAGGATGGATGAAGGGGTTGGGGTTGGGACAACCACCTGGCAAGCTGCAGATGGTCTGGGGCTGTCTTGCCCTGCCAGGCTCTGGGTCAGGGAATGCCAGGTCTGGAAACGTAGGCTATGACCCCTTGGGGCTGTGGCGAGAGCTTGTTGTGGGGCTCTGGATTAGTGGGGTCTTCAAGCTGATGGTGCTTGAAGAAGAAGGAGTGGAAGAAGCAGGAGCATTAATGTCAGGCCCCAGCAGCATTACAGTTGTGTTTGTCAGCAACACCACGCAGTGAGAGCAGAGGCCTGAGATAATGCAAATGCCACAGATTTGTCCCATAATGAAAGCAGCTGCTCAATCTTGAGGTCAGTTTCCATGTGTTGGTGGTTAATGTTTAATGGGAAAAAGCCTAGAGCAAAGGAATAAAGTAAGAAATATTTAATTCTACAGTGTTGGTTTGCATCATATGTTTTCCACTTAATAAATATTTTAGGCACTTATGCTCAACAAAGACGGGCTCTGTCTTCCATGGGCTTGTGTGTCTTTGCTTCCCCTTGGCGAGGCAGGTCCTGGGCTCCCAAACCTCTGTCGATGCCTCTTCTCCAGGCAACTGGGGGGAGATTTCTGCCCAGTGGCCCCATCTCAGCCTGCAGAGCCCCTGCACAAGGTGTAGCTTTGTCTCAGCCAGGAGAGGATGGGGCAACGCAGGGGTCCCAGCCCAGCCGGGGGCCAGTGCTGTATGGTGTGTTCCAGGGGAGACCCTGAGGGATGTTTTACCCAAATACAGCCCCACGCGCTGGCAGAGCCTCACCTCCAGTGACAGGCAGCAGAGACAGGGGACAGGGAGGATGGGTCTAGAGCCAGGGCCGAGCTCTGGGGCTTGGGCAGGTGGCTTGAGGGGCTACGCTGGAGCAGGGGGACATGGGGAACGCTGGCATGGCCCTCCCACGACAGAGGCACAGACAGCAGAAAGAGAAACTGATACGCAATGAGGGAGATGAGCTGACTGTCAGTCACACTGTGCTGGGGCAGGGGCTCCTCTGCGGAGGGGAGAGATGTCACGGCTGGTGCTCAGCCCCACCATATGCTCAGTCCAGCACCACAGTGAAGGATGGGGTCAGCCTCCATCCCTGTCCTCCCACAGCTCTTGAGGCACTGGGGGGGTGTGAGCAGGACCTGGGCTCAAGGGCAGCAGAAGCAAGGCTCCAGCAGTATCTGGCTGGCACTCAGAGATTTCCAGCAGTCCCTGTGGCCATCAAAGGCTCGGGAAAAGGAAGGCTGGAGCACTTGGTGTCCTGACGACCTGGACAATGTGCCTTCACATGACATCCTCTGGGGGCTGACAGCAGGGTGCAGAATATTTATGTGTATGGACTTTTTTGGATGGGGCTGTAGCATCCCACGTGACCTGCCACCCCCACAGGCTCTTAAGTCTGAGCTGCAGTCCAGGACAAGAAATGCTGCTGTTGGATGGTACCACGTATGCCCCCGCTCCTGTGGACACACAGCCATATGTTTGGCAGGTCCCCCTGAGCGAACGTGGCAGGTAGCGTCATCCCTGGAGAGAGCAAACCCTCCCATCATCTTCTGCTGAGCTGCCCCAAGGAGCTTGCTGTGCTCTCAGGGGCTTCGCCAGCCAGGACTCAGCTGGGCTGGCTTCTCATCCTCGTGCCGGGTTATGTTTGTAAACATATGTATGTAAAGGCCTTTTCTTTTGTGTTGTTGATTTATTGCTACACCCATGACTCGGTAACGCTGAGGTTCATGGTTCATTTTGTCAGAGGTTTGGAGAATGCCAACCGTGATGGCCAAAGAGAGCATCCCAGGACCAGGGATGTCACAGATTGCACAATCTCCGCCACACACAGACATATCCGGTAACGTATATATATTATATTATATTTTTTATATATATATATATATACACACATTAACAAAGAAGTTGCAAAAAAAAAACCCAACAAAAAAGGGAAAAAACATAACAGGAAGAACAACCCTCCCCCGAAACAAAACCAAAACAAATGTTACATATGGAAGAGGAGAGTCCGATGGGTCGCACGGTAACCAGGAGTTCACCACATCCCAAGTCTATACAACGGAGTCACCAGGAGCAGAGGATCCAGCAGCAGCACCCAGCCCCACGGGAAGCCCTGCCCCCCCCCCCCCGGCCCCTCCACCCGTGTCCTGCCCCCCCCCCCCCCCCCCCGCAGGGGCCGTGGGAAACGCGTTCATTCATAACCCAGGGCTGCAGAGCCTGCAGGGGCTCGGATTGGCTGAAACTACTGCTGTGTCATCATACACCGGGCGGTTTTAACCAATGGGATCGCTCGCTCGTGGGCTGGGGGCAAAGGCTGCAAAGCAGCAGGGGAGCATCATTCACAGAGCAGGGACAAGGGACGGGGCCGCCTCCCCCACCTCCTGGTAACACTCGGGTGGGTTTTGCTTTTCCAAAACCAGGAGAGGAAAGTGTGGGTGACTCGGAAAGGGCTCCCATCCCCAGAACTGCCCGCTCGGGGTGCGGGGCTCCCCTGGGCGCGCCGCCACGCGAGCTCCCCGCTTCGTCCTCCTGCCTGGCCCGGGTACGAGACGTGTGCGGCGGGGAAGGAGGATCCCACCGCGATTAGTGCAATTTCATTAGGTGCAAATGTCACATTAATGGCTCGTGTGCTCTGAGTTAATGGATGCGCTGAGTCCTCTAGCAATAAGCCAGTCAAAGCGGTACCGGTGCCAGCAGAAAGCTTGGCACCTGGATTGCAAACACTAAAATCCACCTCCAGTGCTTGGGCATTTGTTTGAGGTTGACACATTATGAGCAGCCCCGGATGGGACCAGCACACGGGGAAAAGACTTTAATGATAGTCCCACGCGGCTTTGAAAAAACATCCTACTGAAAATGGCAACTTATCCTCTTAAAATTAATTGTGTTTGTGTGCTTGGCTGTGGGGAATGGCAGACAAGACCCTGCTGCGTCCCCACCCGGCGCTCTCGCACGCTGGGGCCAGAAGAAGCAAATAAAACCACTCTGTCTGCTCGGGAGGGATGCAGCGCCCGCCGCAAGCCCCTGCCAAGCACCACAGGAAAGCAGCCTGGATCAGAAGCAAAATCACCCTCAGCTTGGCTGTGCAGGTGGCAGATCCCTTCCCCGCAGGTGACACCCGCCTCCCTTCCCACAGCATCAGGCAGCCAGTCACCAAAAATATCAGACAGGTAAAGCGGAGAGGTGCTGTGCTGAGAAACAGGCTCTTTTTATACACACTCTCCCTGGACAAAGCTATCGCCTGGCAGCTGCCACTGCCAGACTTAATGACAAGTGTCCCCCAGGCTGGGTGGCCGGCGGGGAGCACCCACTTTTGGACAGGGCCAGGTGGCTCCAGCTGAGTTCAACCAGCCTCTCCCGCAGCCCTTGTGGGACAAGCCTCGAAGTGCTGTCACCCTGTCTGAACCGGCCACCTATCCCTCCGAGGCTGGGCTTTGAGGTAGATCCCTATCAGCAAGGTCCAAAAAAAGAAAGGAAAAGGCTGGCAGAGCTAGGAGGTCTCAGCCTGACGGTCCCCGTGCAATGTCACCGAGGCACCTGACAGCCCCACATCCAGAGGAGAAAAAGGGGTTTTCAAACACCACAGATCAAATCTCAAGCACCAGCCCGTCTTGGGCCACCGTGCTGCCTGACCTCCTCACTTCCCCCGGCATCCCCGCCACGCCGTGCTGCCTGCCGCAGGTGCGACATGGACATCCGCACGCCCACCTGCCCCGAATCGTGCCACGGACCCTGGCTGCAGGTGCCCGCACTGGGTCTTTGCTCCCTGCGACACAGGGACCGGTGTGCCCGGCCCAGCTCCTCCTGGCTTTTAAGCAAATGTGGAAACTAAAGCTTGGCCAGGGGACTTGGTGCTTCTGGTTACTGGGAGCACTGGTGGCAGCTGAAGAGCTCCAAGTAACCAGGGGCTGGAGCCCCTGGGACGGATTCAGTCCTTTGCCACAGAGCAAACAGGACAGCTCCACGCTCACACCACCATGGTGGAGAACAAACCAAGAGCCAAGATTTGGGGTCATAAACTGAGATTTTGGGTCATAAAGCACAGAAATGGTCTTTGGGCAGGACTTGACCATCTGCTCAGCACAGAGAGATGTGTTTTTTATGCAGGGACAGCAGACATGAAACTAATGGAGGTCTACACGGAGCCGCACGTGGTGGGGCACAGCTGGCCAGACCCTGCATTGGGAAGGAGCAGCTGCCAAACCTCTGTGCCAGGGGCGAGACGCTCCTCGGCTTGCTCCTTAAGGATGCGGGTCTCCCTGACTCCTGGTGAGTTCCTGAAGGAGGAGACAGGGTGGGGTGGGGGTCCACAGCCGGCTGCTGTCCTCTGTGGGACTGCAAACCCAGCCAAGCACAGGGAACATGGCCAGCAGCAGCATGCACACGGCCGGGAGAGGCAGCGGGACCGTCCTTCTTAGCGCTGCCTTCGCTCTCGCAGACCATCCACCACATCATAACCACCATCCACCACATAACCAATGCCAGCGCTCACCAAGTGCGAGGGGTCTATGCAATTATCTACCACACCAGAGAAGCTGCCAGACTTCAGCCAAACAGAAAGTTCTTTCCAGAAAACGATGCTCAGGTCCCACCTGGCTCTTGAGACAAGCTACCAGCTGGCTCCAGAAAGGCAATCCCTCCTGCTCCAACCCGCGCCTTGCGGGGATGCACAAGACATCCCTCTGACCACAGCAGCGCCTCAAAAGGTCACCCAAAAACCCACCCCAGCCTTTCCAGCCCCCAAGGGAAGACAAAACCATCCAGGTGACAATCCGCTTCGGGAGAGATCGGAGCACACCACCAAGGCGTTGCACAAGCCACACTCGCACACAAGCGGAGCTCGCCAACAGGAGTTTATTTTCAGCCGCAGTTAGAGGTTCTTCCTCTTTCCCCTTAAAAAAAACATTGAGCTGCGTGTGGGACGGCGCTCGCTTGCTGGAGTGTTACGGCTGCACGGTGGCTCTCTGGCACGGCTGCCGGCAGGCTCCCGGCGGCTGACTCTGACCGCCGGCACCCACCAGCATTGCTGGTGCCACCGTGGGGCACGGGCAGGGCTGGACAGACTAGTGACAGGCTTTCATCCCTGATACGTACGGGGACTCCTGGGGCCTGCAGTTACACTCCTGCTGCTCTGGGTAATCTATGAAGTCTGGGGCAGGCAGACCCGAGAGGATCATCAAGGATTTGTTCCAGATGGTGAAGGTCGGACACACTGGTAGGATGAAGGAGACTTCAAACGTGTGGAGGTGGAGGGAGTTGGCCGGGTCGTAGAAGGACAGCGCATTGTTGTCATAATCCAGGAGGACGCCGAGGCGCTTCATCTGCGGGTGTACCTCCACCAGCATCTCCTTGTTGTTGTGCCTCACCACGAAGTTGTTGTTGCAGCGGGAGAAGACCCAAGACGAGGAGTTCTTCCCGATCCACTCGTTCTTGGGGGCTGACTTGTAAGCCACGCCAATGGCGTACCTGGAAGAGAGGACAAGCTTTGCTTAGCAACCTTCAGCGTCGGCACAGGACAAAGTCCAGCCCCGAGGGCTGCTGGCACCCCATGGTTTAAAAGTCTGCCTGACTGTGAAAGCAGCACGGCAAGAGCTTTACATGACTGAAAAGCTGCTTGCAGAGGCTTGGCTGGGGAAAAGCATCAGTCCCTCCCCATACAACCTCCTGCTGCTGCGTGGGGCGAGGCAGAGGTGACACAGCTGGGTGCTTTCAGCAGGAACCATCCATTTTAGCCCCATTGTGCTGCACAAGCAGCTTTAACAATGCAGCAGCTTGATAATGCTGCTGTAATGCCTCCCGGCTCGGCTCGGTAGCAGAAGCTTTCTGGGGATCTGCCTGGTAGGGGCTTTCTCATAATAAACCCCAATTGTTTCACTTCTGAGCATGCTTTGTGTGAAGGCATTTTTCATCCTGGGGGTGGATGGGAGGCTGAGCCCGATGGGAGTGAGCACTGGGAGCAGTTTCTGAGCTGGGGCTGCTGCTGTGCTTGCTCCTTGAGGCCCCCTTCCCCAACAGAGAGGGGAGACAGGCACAGCCAGAAACCAGAGCCAGCTCTCTGGGTCAGGGAGAGGGGTTTTCTCTGTTAATGACCTCCGAGCATCAGCTCTGGTGTTCTGCCTCAGGCAGCAGCTGCAAGCACAGGGTTCAGGGAAAGGCAAGAATTGACACCCCTCTCCTCCAAACCCCCGGGACAAAAAGCTCCTGATCTGCTCCCCCTGCCACTGCAGAGCAGAGCTTCCAGCCCACTGTGAGACCTTCCCTCCTGGCTATGCCTGAAGCCCCTGGGAGAAGAGCATCAGTTCCCTGAAGCTTGTGGTCATGAGTTAGGGGGCATGAAGATAGTGTGTGCCGTGTCTCTTTGGGTTTTGACTGCTGCCACTCTCAAAATCCCTCTGGTCAGTTGTAAGAACCAGCAAGCTTTGGTCAAGAGCGACCAGCTGGGGAGAGCAGGATGGGGGAGAAGGGCAAAGCCAGGCGACGATCCGTTCCCCAAACCAGGCTGGCGTGCTCTGTCTCCCTTGCGGATCTCTTTGAGGGAGAGGAGCCGTGTTTTGCAGTAGCACTCAAATACCAGTTCCTCCTCGGCTGGAGCTCCCGGAGATGCACGTGGGTTTCTAGGACCAGCCGAGTCCTCGTTACACACCATGAAGGAGGCAGCACATGAACAGCACTGGCAGTGTTAACCCGTGTGAAAGCATTGCCCTGCCTGCAGCGACAACGAAGGGATGGGGTACAGCGGGGAAGGGCTGTCAGTGTCGGTGCAGAGGCTGAGGCATGGGGGGACAGGAGGTGGCACTGAAGGCTGCTGAGAGCTGCAGGTCCCACTCCGCCTTTGATCAAAGCATCCTTGCTACGAGCCTCACCAGGACACAGGGCTCCGGGCTCGCTCTGAGTCACAGCCACAGCTGACTCAATTAGCTGCCTTCCAGCACGTGGCAGTGCCCGTCCTGCACCTGAACACACCCCTCCGCAGAGCCCAAGGAGCTGCTGTGTATTTGAAAGCTATTTCCTCCTCTGAAGTTCTTGCAGTATTCGGTCATCAGCAAAACAACGCCTGGAACAGATCCATTTCTAAGAAACAGCTCCAGATACAATAATTGCTTGAGAAACAACTGACAAATCAAGTTGCTGAAGTCAGAAACTGCTTTTTAATGAAGGGTACGCTACCTTGCATCCCCGACTCATCCCTTCTGCTGCTGCCTGCATGCGTTTTGCAGGCAGGGGTTTGGGTTTGAGGGCAAATCTGGGCTGTGGGTGCCTGCTGAGATGCAGTAGGGAGGTGCTGTGGGGTCAAGGATGCTCCTTGCCACTACTGGAGCAAGAAGCTGTACTTGGGGCGGTGCTTCTGTGCAAGCATCTCTGACAAGGGCGCTGGGGAGAAGGCAGTGGGCTGCTGGGGAGGAGCGGGGCTAAAGCAATCCTCATCCTTGTAGCCCCTGGGAATGCTGCCTTTATCTCCCACGGAGCACAGGGAGGCTTGGCTCTCGCCCTCCCACTCTCGCAGCATCCACCTGTGGAGCCTGGACCAGAGAACAGCCATGAAACCTCAGAGAGCAATCACTGCAGAGGAGGCGCTGCATCCTGGGCTGCCGTCGCTCCTTGTGCTCCACCAAGCCTGGTGGCCTTCAGCAGATGCCAGGTGGCCCGAGGTGGGGACAAAGCTCTGCGTTCCTGCCAATGGGAGGGAGACATGGACTCGTCCTCCCTCAAGAGAAGCAGCTCGTGGCAATAAAGGTGGCCTCTCCTGAGGCAGAGCCATGCAGCAGCAGCACAGGGTGATGGAAAGCAAACGGCGAGCGAAGCATCACCCTCTGCTTTGCCCCGCTGGCCCTTTTGCCATCACAGGTCAGAGATGTACATCCCTATGAGTAGGGGGACCCGCTGCTTGGGGTTGTTTCTTCTGCCAGCCTGCAATGTTGGGGTATGAATATAGGGTGAAACAGAGTGAAACAGGCATGGGACAGGCTCCCCATGAGCTGCCTGCCCTCACAGGGATATTTCAGTGGCTCGCCAGGCCTTTGTAAACCTCCCCTGGAGACGTGCCTGTCTCCTCTGCTTAGCCATGGTTCCCCTCTGCTTAGCCTTCCAGCTCAGACTTTATAACCACGTCTGGTCCAGCTAAGTGGGACCTTGCACGAGGCAGCCCAGGGGAGGGCACTGCACATGGGAAAACCAGCAGATTTAAAGCTCCGTGGCACCTCTGCCCTGCCGCCGGGGTGAGGTTTGAGCCCTGGCAGGCATTAGCAGGTTCAGTAGGTGAGGGAAATGAAGATACAAGCTTCACCTTGCAGCCTGACTGGATTGGACTCAAAAGCTTCTGGCAGAGAGGAGAACCTCATAAACCTCTTGAAAGCCACAGCCACCCAGATTTCAGGTCTCGGCCACCTCCCTGCCCATGAGCAGCTCTGCCAAAACCCTGGTATTTAATCCTAGCGTGTCCCACAACATCTCTGCAGAAATCTGAGGGCCTCTAGGAGAGGGAGGGAAGAAACAGTGCTGCCTACCAGGTCGAGGATCCCACCACCACCTCCCAGTAGTGGCAGCCACTGTCAATGAAGACGTTGCCTGCTGCGCCATAGCATCCTGTCCCACTGAACCTCTCGGGCGTGTGGCTCTTCTTCAAGGAGCTCTCGTCCTTCTCCATCTGCAGCCCGTCATTGGAGATCTTCAACTTCTTGTGAGCCATCTTGGGGTCCAGCTTAAAAGGCTGACCTGTTAGAAGAAGACACACGGATTAGGATTTATGTTTGTTACCATCACCGTGCAGGCAGAACATGGCAGGAAACATCTGCCCCAGGCTCTTTGGACTTCCTCCATGAGCCAAAGGTTCCCCCACCAGCCAAGGACACTGGATTACAGATGCCCAGTAAGACGCCGAGGCACATCCACGTGCCTTGTGCATCTATTGTCACAGGCTGATCCGTAAGCCATTGCGCCCTGGGCTGCTCCTGTGCCCCTGGTGCCCGCAGCAGCTTCCCCAGCCCTGCTGGAAGGAGAAAGCAAGTCACTGCTGCCCACGCTTGCAAGCAAACCACCACCCCCGGCACCGCCGGCGAGACAGAGGGGAGCAGGGACAAGAGCAGCACCTGCACTTTGGGCTTATTCCCCAGCCCGGGAATCACTCACCTTCCCGGACCAAACAGAGGGAAAGGAGGTGAAACTCGAAAATGCAGAGATAAATGAGCTGAAGAGAGTGAGCTCTGCCCCCAGGGAGGATCCAGACTTGGGAGCAGCCAGGCTGGGCAGCATGGCACATCGGGCAGGGCTGTGTTGTCCTGGCAGGGATCCTTAAGTGAGGGGCTGGGAAATGTCCAGGGTCTCCTTATTGCACATCACCCCCTTCAAATGCCTCACTCCCCATCAGAGCAACTCCCTTTTGCCCTCTGTTTATGATGTAAAATGTTGTGGCAGAAACAGGGGGATGTTTCCAGGTAATGGAAATGGCACTGGATTGGCATCCATCAGGATGCATTGCGAACCAAACCTAGGCAGGGCATGTAGCCTGAATTCCTGAATGGATCCGTACTCTATTAGCAGTAATGAGAGTTATATCAGCACAGGGAAAGGAGAACAGACCCTTAAGTGCTGGTATAACAATGCTGAATCACAGAAGCAGTACTGCAGCATCGAGCACGTCCCTGAATCCCCATCAGCAGCTGACGCAGACTGCTCTCCATAGTGCACAGGCTGCTATTACGTGTTATAGGAAGCACGCTCGAGTTTTTCCAGTGCTTCTCCACTGCCAAACAAGGTCTCACCACTTGGAGAAGGCAGTCTGGGCTGTGCACACGGTGGTGGAAGCAAATCAAAGGCATCGGGTCCAACCTGTGTTTAGGGGAGGCTGAAAGGGAGGTGTGAGCACAGGGCCAGCCAGTGAGCGCATGTCCCGGGGCTTCCTCCGCAATTAACAGAATTGAGTTTGATGGATTTTGCAGATCTTTAATGCTGGCTTGAAACCCAACTGCAATTCCTTTGCAACGTTACCAGCACACAGAAAGCCAAACTGTTTCCTAATTGACACACACTGGCTGTCCTGCTCACTTTGATAAAACCCTCCTGAAGATCTGCAAGGCCAGGGGAACATCTGCCCTCCCTCACGTTGATAAACACCGTCTCTTTTGGGCACCAGCTCCACAACACATTCAACAGCGAGCGCTAAGGATTTTTCTGGAAGGCTCCAATTTTTGGTGCCACGCAGCCTCACTGCAAAACTGACCCTCACTGGCTCCCGAGCCCAGGTCTTGTGCGTGCAGGGACACAGGTGGGGATGGGGTCAGAAAAATACTTGCAAACACAGACTTACTCAGTATGGAGAGTTGGGGGATTTGGTGCACCTTCTGCCTGGGCTGCTCATGGGCAGCCCTGCCAGCGATGCCCAGGCTGATGCCCAGCCCCTGAACCCCCCACTGCCCTGCCAGAGCAGCTCTTCTGAGCCAGGTTTAGCTTTTTTTCAGGGGGGAACTCACAATCCCTTTTGCTTCAATGCTTTTTTTTCTCCTTTAATAATTTAGGGTCATTTCAAGACCAGGTGTGCAAAGGAGAAGCCAGAAGGTTGCATTTTGAGACGCCTGAAACAAAGCCCTCCATTTCGGGGTGGCGAGGTGAGAGAGCCAGTGTGTTTGGGGAGCCTCTCTGCTCCCTGCTCCAGTGTTTTCCCGTCACTCTCTTTGCTCTCGGTTCAGGACAGACTTTGCCTTCTCTATACACCACCATTTTTTTTGTATGGCTAAATGGGTTTGCCCAGCCCTGAGGATCTCTTGGTCCATCTCTACATGGTCACAGGCTTCAGGCACAGACTGTGCCTCGGTTTACCCCTCTGTACAACACAGGAGCATCCCTGGGGGTGCTGAGGGCTGGTGGCTGATCCTTTCTGGCTGCTGCTGCAAAAGAAAAGCTGCACCGGGAAACTGCTGCTCCATCCCCGCACCCTCCTACGGGGAGCACGGCACTCATCTCCAGGGGAGCGGCGGCAGGGAGCCCCGCTAAGCCTGTGTGGGCACCGTGCCGTCAGGAAGGGGCTGAGTGTGGGGCAGTGGGGTCCCACGAGACCCGTGGGTTTTTCTATGGAGAGTACCAGCAGGGGTGGAAATCCTGCACCAAACATTTCTGCAACGGTCTGTTTTAGTAGCGCTGATGACAAAGTGCGACTGATGAAGGCACTGGATGGCTGTGGTGCCAGCTCTTCCGAGCCGCCGAGCCCGGCTGGGGACACCGGCGAGCAGGTGCTCTGCTCCGCTGCAGCCCCTCACCACTGGCACCCGCGGGGAGCCCGATGGGGCGAGGGACCGCGCATTAAAGACTGCTGCATAATGCAGGAAGAGCAGGCATAAAATTAAATTGCACATGCAACATAATTCTGGTGCTTTTTAAATCCTGTGCTCTTGGCTTTGCAAATTTAATGGTGGTTTGCTTGGTTTTTTTCCCAGAGGTTTTTCCATCTGTAATTCCCTATTTTTTTCTTAAAGGGAACTGCGAAGTGGAGTCCCGGTATATTATCGGCTGCACGTGAACCCACATCAGTTCAGTGCAGCTGAGCTAAAGCAGTTGCTGAGCAGCAGCGACAGCGATCTCCTTTCCATGGGACAGAAAAAAATCCTCCATGCTCTGCCCCAGACCACATCACTCTGGGAGAGATGTGTAAAACGATGGGGCTGCGTTCAGCTCCTGGCTCTGTAGGTAACCCCGCACGGTGCACACGTTGGCCATGTGCCTTCTGCTGGGCAGGGCAGCTGGGACCGTCACACCAGGGCCCTCAGCACAGCTCAACCAAAGCTGGGTGAACTCCCCAGCACTCCCCCATCGTGTGCTTCCAAAGCACAGACTTCATCTGACCTCCTTATTTTTCAACGATTTCCCTCTAGAAGCCCCCAGACTATCCCTGTTTTTGCAAACAAAACCCCAAGGTGTTGTAAAGAAGCAAATTGAGTTCTAGTGGTTTTTGTCGCTGTGAGTTTTCATGCAAGATACAGTAAAAAGCATATAGATACCAGATAGGATTTCTATAGGGATTCATCTACTTTAGCACACAGCAAACTGAACAGGGCAGCTGCAGCAAAACACCTTAAATAACTGCAAACAACTTTAAAACCAGGCTTTGGTACCTGGAGCGGTCCCTGGCCTGGCTCGGGGGAAGGAGCTGCTGACAGACTGCGATGCACAATGAGCTGTACTCTCCTGCACGCTCCCGTTTTCGGCTACGGACACCGAGTCTTGGTGAGGAGAAACGCCCACGCCAACGCTATGCAGTGAGGGGGTTTCCAAGCCAGGGCTAGAAACCGTTGCAAACAGCCGGCAGCACTAGCTACAGCAAGGCTGGAGAGCTTTCAAGTGTGACCCCATAATGGAGCTCATCCGCGCTGCTCTCTGATACCTGATGGTAGCTCGTGTTGATTTTCCTCAGAGCCCAATTTGCTAGATAATTGAGTTGAGAGGCCTGAAAGTAAAGCTGCAAATTGGGAGTGACCCACCCCCCCGCTTTCCTCTAGCTATTTTAATATTTCTGTAGCTATCTTTTTCCAGCAGTAATGCAAAGAGACAAGCTTTGAGGAAGGGAGGTATAAAAATACTCGGCTCTGTCAGGAAAGAGACAGTCACAGCCCTTTTCACGAAGACGACCCCTTTTTAAGGTCAGTGTGAACAACTGGAATCCAACCCTTGTTGCTGGTTTGTGCTGGCACATCCCAGCCCAAGGGCTGGAATTGTATCTGCAGACAGCGTGCTGTGATGGGCAAGATGGGCGCTAAAAAGCACACAGGCTGGGTTGCAGAATCTTGCTCAGGACAGAGGGCATTTCAGAGGACGCAGCTGGATGCCTGCTCCCATCTGACCCCCTTCCCAAAATACCACCCTGGCACTGGCAAACAACACGGATTTCACAGACTTTCAATGGTCCCAACCTCAGCTGCCTCAAATCCCCAGCGCGTGAGCCCGGCAGGGTCCTCTGCATTTGCGGCTGCCTGCACCATGCACCCCAAACGATGCTGTGCTGGACGAGGGAGGTTATGGGAAGATGCTGGAGGATTCATGACTTGAGGACAGCATGGCTGGGAGAAGCAGAGGTCTCCTGACGTGGGGCGGGTAGTGGCAGCGGGTCTCAGCCACCACGGGAGAGCCCAGCCAGGTGAGGGGGCTGCCCCACAGCTGCGGGATGCTGCCAGCGCCCCGGCTGCACTTCTGTCCTGCGGGCAGCACAAACCAGAGGTGAAGGGAGAGGAGAGCATTATGTTTTTCACAGGCAAGGGAAGACAAAGCAAGAGAAAAGAATTGCTTGGTGCTGCTGGGCTAGATGGAGATGCCAGTGTGCCAGCCAGGCTCCCTCCACGAGATGGACACTGCTCCGCAATGTCTTCTGGGGGGAGGCTTCAACTGCGCAAGACGGAGCGTGGGCAGAGCAGCCTTCATGTACCCGCTCCCTGCCCAAAGCCTCCATCATCTTCCCCTTTGCTCCCAAGTCAGTGCACCTCTCCAGCTCCAACACAGCCCTGCCTGGCAGAGAACCGGGAGTTATGGCAGTTTCTCCCGTCAGTTTTCATTAACATATACATCCTGGGCCAGTTACTCGGATAACTTTTATCTCACAAATTCAGCTTGCCAGAACATTCCCTATAGCCTTTTGCTGGTTTATCCATCCATGGTGCCGGCATGGGGCTTGAGAGCCATGGGAAACCAGCCAGCTCCAGGGCTGGACACAGCAAGCTGCACCCTCCGGGGTGTTTATCAGCTTAATTGAGCTTCCCTTCCCTGCAAAGTCTCGAGCAGTGCAGCGTCTGAGCAGAAAAGAGGAAATCCTGGCTGGCCTTGGGTGTGTGGGAGCAAAGAGGGAGGAGGGGGCAGCCGGCGTTGCCGCTAGGAAAATGTTCAAGGTTAATTAAGCAGGTCAGTGGTGTGCCGGGAATGGAGATGGGCAGAGGGGAGGTGCTGGCAGGCGGGAGCCTGTACCCCCTGCCTGTGGGACTCCCGGCGTCTGCCCAGCTCCCCTGGGCCTCAGAGGGCTCCTGCCACCCATCAAGGTGAGCAGACGCACGGGCTCTGGATGCTCCTGTTCGCCCCTTGCTCCCTGGAAGAGGTGCACGAGGGAGGGCGGCACGGAGGCAGGAGGCTTACCCATCCTGGGTGCAGATAAGAATATTTAGTTTTCTATCTACCTCAGCAGTAATTTGTCTGCAAGACAAGGGCTGTTAATGGGGCGGCTACACTGCCAGATTTTCTTTTCTTGATGCTTCATGGGAGGAGTCAATTACGGTGAAGCTCAGCAGGTCCTGCTAACCATGCCAGCTCCAGCGTGTCAAAAAAGCCATCCAGAGGGACAGCCAAGACAGGGCTGCGTGTTGGTTTACATAACAGCTACAGAAATAACTGGACCAAGATCCCCCAGAAGCAAGAGACAACCTCCGACATTCAGCTGCGTGGATGAGGAGCAGCAAGCCTGCTCCGTCGGGTGGGTCGGTGCAGCGGTACCACCGGAGCAGCACCGCCCCGGCTCGTGCCCCGCGGTACAGCAGCTCCCTGTGCACCCTGCTCCTCCCGCTGTGAGGGCAAGGGGACGGGGCAGAGCAGAGAGGGCAGACGGCAGGTGACCGCGTTCGGCTGAAAGCATGCTGCGCAGAGAAAGGCAGGGATGGATACGTACTCCCGCTCTCAAGAAACAATCTCTGTCCTCATTGCAGATGTCCACCATGGTCTGCCCAGCAGAAGAGCAAACCGAGCCACAGTAAGACACTGCCAGCCCTTCTTGCTCTTCTCTTCTCCCCCTCAGCCTGCAGCAGCAACGTCCCTGCTCTGACCAGCCATCTAAGATGCCACCTGCGCCCCATATTCAGAAGTACCCGTGTACAAAACCTGATGGACCTGTGACCCTGCAGCTGGACTATCAACCCGGTCCATAAGCCCTCAGCCAGCTGCCCTGTGGTCAGAAGCAAACAAGCTGAAGAAGGCTGTGGGCCACAGGACGCCTTGCAGACTGAGCTTGACAGTAGTGATTACTGTCCTCCCATCAGACATCACTTTGAGGAAGCAAAGCTGCAGGACTGTAATGTTGAGTTGTCAAGTCGCAGGAAAGCAATAAATCCATCCAAATCTATGAATCTTCCAACAGACGCCCTGCTGGGCAGCGAGCTTAGGGTCATCCTGCTCCTTAGAAAGCATCTGCACTAACACAATCCTGTCGTTAACAGGGACCTCGGAGACCATCGCTCAGGCAGCAAACTTGTGCTGCAGCAAACCCACTCCTCCGGCTGAGATCAAACTGACATTTCAGATGGGGTGTGGACGTGAGCCACCCCGTACAACACAGGAGGTCTCACCAAGAGATGCATAAACCAGGAAGAGACAGAAATGTGAGTGAGAATAAGACCAGTCTGCAATGGTCAAGGCAAGGACTGTAAAAACCACTTTCCCTGCACTTCATTTACTACCAGAGCTGGGACTGTCCCTGTATTCTGGCACGTTCATCCACTTTTGGACACTTGCTAATGAATAAGACCTACTCAGGTCCAGACTCAGCAAAGGAGAGTTTCTCTCTGTCACTAAACCAAAACTATTCTCCCAAGCTCTTCTGTCTGGGCAGTTTGGGAACACAGATTTAGCACCAGCACTGACAGCACTAATGCTGCGGAAATCAATATGTGTCCTGACACCGATCTTCTGGCGATGAAGGAATCTCTCCAAACATCACTTCAGGAGCAGAAAGAGGGCTGTGAAATATGCTAATTGGCCCATCTCCTGGTCGGGCTGCTGACATTTCTGCCAAGGTTACAGCAGTTGAAAAGTGGGCACTATCTTCTAATCGCCCACTTGAAAAGGAGAAAACCCTGTTGACACATAACGACAAATACAGGCAGAAGAAACGGCCAGCGAGGACGTGCTGGGGGTGCAGCACAAAGCGTCTGCACCTTCAGCCGGCACCACCCCTGATGATAAGCAGCTAACACCCCAAAGGAGCCCTCGTACACTGAGGCTGGCCACAGAAAGAAAATTTATGAATATATATTATATACATATCTATTGCTAAATCAAACATTCAGAAGTTTCCCTAAACGCTTTTCATGGGCTGCAGATAAATGCTGAGACAGTGGCAGAGAGGAATGCATGCCCATTAGTGCCCTGCGCCTCTCCCTCCCATCGCCTGAGCAGGAGGCGCTGGGATCGGTTCCTCGGTCATTCGGTCGTGTGAGAGGAGCTCCTGGCACACACAAAACTACGGTCATACATAACCACTTGTACAGCGCTTCAGGCGAGGCTTGCTTGAGATTTTAAACATGCAGGAAGCTGCTGCAGACACATCCCTGCAACAAGGGGAGTTCAAAACCTGATTGGGCTCTTATTTAATCGAGTTCATCTCCGAAGAGAAGCCTTCAGCAGTGTGCCGGCATCTCTGATGACTGACACTCAGTTAAAAAAACAAAAGAGCAAGCCCCGTCCCCTGGGAGCTGCTACTAAAGCAAACCGCCCTCGCTCCCCTCTGTGCTGCTGTGTCACATCATCGCTCTCGGCTTGTCAAGCCACCCATTTCTTATTTCCAAAGCGAGCGCCTTTCAAAGCACGGGGAAGCACTTAAAAACAGCAACCGCAGGAGGGATACATTTTTAATAAACAAGGCAGAATTGGATTGGAGTTTGCTTCTCGGCAGCTTCCGTCCAGCCCCACTGCTACACTGCCTTACTTAATTTCATTTGGTTTAAAGTCACACAAAGAAAACAAGGAGGTGGAGGCGATAAATCATCTTGAAAGCCTAGTCAAGGCAGGAGCGATTGCAACGTTGGGAAAGGAAACAGAAGGGAGGGTCGTGCTCGCCAGGGCTGGGCAGGGACAGCCTCGATGCGCATCGGAGAGACACGGCGACGGAGCAGGCAGCTGTGGGCAGAAGCCTGGAGAGCCGACTTATTTTCTCCCTCGACATTTCACGCTGTCTCTCCTGTGACGTCCCCCCAGGCAGTCGGTGCTAACGGCCCCGCGGTGTTTGCTGCCCTTCAATGGGAAAAGGCTTCCCTCCTCTCACTGCAAACCCAGAAACTCCCTCCTTGCCGGGACGGGTCCAGCTCCGCTGCCCTCTGATTTTTGATCGAATCTCACTCTGATTTCCCTAGACATATTTAACCCTCCTTGGCCGTCCCCGGGGCGATGTGAAGTGCAACTTCTTTTCTGCTTTGCATGTGGCTGCAAAGCCCCATACACTGCCACACAGACACTTTTCAGTCTCCTTATGGCTCCCCAAAATTGCGACCCGCTGTGAGCAAAGCCATGCACAAGCACACAATTGCCCTGGGACTCCATACATCAGTCCCAAAAAGCCCAGTGATGTAAAGTGACCAGAAAGATGGACCTTCCTATCTCCTAAAATCCCAGCCGTCCCAGGGACCTGTAGGGACGGGCGCTGACAGGAGCAGAGAGCTGATGGGAGCTCCAGGCACTGCGTGAGGTAGCAGGAGACCATCCCTCGAGGCAGGGAAGGAGCTGAGACACCAAGTAAGACGGTTAAATGATTTAAATAACCCAGGGGTCTCCATCACGCTGCCAGCAACTGTGGGCTTGCAGGGAGCGGCTCAGCCATACCCCTTCGGACTCGAGCACTGATGAAGCTGCTCTCCCACCACCCATCAACGCGAGGCGAGCGCCCGGGCACGTACTGTTTGTCTTGAGCCTGGCAGGTTCGCTGTTTCGGCTGCCTGCCTGGTTTATGGCCTTGACGAGGAAGATGTAGCGGGTGCCGCTCTGGAGCCCGTGGACGGTGTAGTGGTTCTGCTTGATGTTGGGGACAATCATCCAGCTGTCCATGGAGTTGTAGAGACCTGTGGTACACGAGAGGGGAGGGAAGATTTATTCACAGGAAAGGACAGAATACAAAAACCACGTGCTGCTAACGCAGAGCTCAACGACCATGCATCCCTCAGGCTGATTTACCGTCTGTCTGAGAGTTAAGAGCACCTGCAGGAAAATTTCCACAGATGATAAACCCCAGGAACTCAAAGAGCCTTTTTTATTACCACATGAAGGCAATGCTTGGTAAGACAAAGCCAGGGTGGGGCACTGGCATCTCAAGATGCCGCTGTGGGAAGTGATGGGGAAAGGGTGCAGAGAAAGAGGAATTCAACTGGTGGCACCTTCCAGCCAGGGCAGATGGCACAGTGCCTGGGAAAAGGTGATGCCCACCATCATCCTCTCTCATTTCTTTGCTCCTGCAGGACAAGCTCCCTGCTGCTCTGGGGGCTGCAATATGCAATGCCAGCAGCAGAAAGGGACATGTTTGCACCCTAATCCTCCTCCTGCACGGCGCTCAGTGCTCTGGCGTGGGAAGCAACAATCCATGTCCAAGGGATGCTGATGCTTCGGCTCCCTGTGTAGACTGGTATGCAAAGTGGTTCAAAGAAAATTACAGCTCCCAGCAAAGGGAGCAGGATCTGGACACTTGGAAAACATTCAGGAGCCTAAACTCTTTCTGGAAATGGAAAGGAATTAAGAGCCCGAAGACCATGGAGGCGCTAAGCCCTAATGCTGCGGCAGTTTGTGCTGCCAGAGCTGCAGGGCCCAGCACGTACTGAAAATGTAGTGTTGTATCTAAGGTGGGATGACACAGCACTCCAGGAAAGGAGAAAAGCCCTGCATGCTGCCACAGATGCTGTTACTGCCACTGGCACGGCTGGGGTGAGAATAACCTGCAGTCGCACAAGTACCTCGGGCAGCCAGCGCTGGGGGAAAGGACGCTGAGGGTTTCGGGAGCAACCTCCAGCGCTGGCACCAAGGGGCCGGGGGCAGCGAGTGCCCAGGACCATCCGCTGCAGCACAGAGAAGCTCTGGGCTTTCAGAAAATGGCTTGGGGGCAGCTATCACGACACAGGACTGTTGCTTTAAACCAAAAGAAGAATAAGGAGGAAGCTCAGAAGCAGTAGCTGGAGGCTTCTCGGATCCAGTGGGTCTGGAGGCGAAAGCGAGACGATACGTGAGGAGCGGGTTGTGAATTAAGGGTGACTGGAGGAGGGTTTTTAGCCTCCTATCACCAGCATACGTGTGCATGGCTGGAAGGCAGGAGCCTGGAAAACATACCAACCTCCTCTTTTAAGGTTTACATTGGGGTGTTTATTTATCTCTGGTGGCTCACTCAGCCGGAGGACAAGAGCAGGTTGCAGTCATTGTCAGCCTGGATTTGGTTTAAAATATACGTGAAAATGGCCTAGGGGAGCAGAGCAATGTTATTTGGAGTAGAAAATAAAATTGATGTGATACCTATTGCATCCTACACGCAGAGCTGCTTTCATCGGAGCACACAGCTTTCAGCCAAGCACTGGTAGGTGTTATCTCTCTGCAGACAAGGATGAGCTTTGAATCCTTCATCGGAAAGGACTAGGTGGCTGAGAGACAACAGTCTGGGAGTGATTTGGCCTCCCAAGCAGGTTTCTTTCCCAAAACAACCAAGAAGGGGTTGGTCTTGAAGTCTGAGGGCTTCTATCCTTGCCAAAGCTTAAAAAAATCCTTTTTATTCCAGCTTTCGTCATCCATAAAATTGTCCAACTCCTGCCGAGCTCTTGGCTTTAAAGAGAGCATGAAGGGGATGGCTTCCACAGGCCAACTGTGTGCTCTTTGAAAAGGTATTTCCTTTCATGGGAAGCCTCCTCGTGCTCCTGCTAGGTGAGCCCTAGCGCACTATTTCCAGTGTCTCTTCATGCATGAGTTCAGCCAGGACTCAAATGGCTCTCATCACCCAGACCTGACTGTGTTATTTCAAGTGACAATATATTATTCATTTTATCCTCTGAGGTGTTAATTGATGTTTTCTTTACTCCTTCTATGAAGAGCTACCAAAGACAGCCAAAGAAGACACTCCTGATGTGTGCCCCAGAGCTGCCCTTGCTGTTCGTCACCCCTGTGGTTTCCATAGCCCCCATCTTCCTAACGCCTGTGCCAAACCCACACAGCCCCCAAAGGTGGGTAGGTGACTAATTCCCACGCCCCTCGATGGATTGGACTCCAAGCCACGTGCCCAAAGCGGCGTCTGGGGAGAGGTGGGAGCCAGACCCTTCCCCGAGGGGCCCCGGCACAGCCCCAGGGCAAGGGCACAAGTTGCAGCGGGAGAAACCTGGTTAGATAAGGAAAAATATCTTCTAGCTGAGGGTGGGGAAGCACTGAAGCAGGGCCCTGAGAGCTGGGGACTCTCCATCCTTGGAGATGGTCAATGGTAAAGAAACAAGCCCTGAGCAACCTGACTGAGCTCTACGTCAGCCTGGCTTATGCAGAGTTGGTGCAAAGACCTTCAGGTGTCCCTCCCCACCTAAACAATTTGGTGATACCAGCACGGTCCACGTTTCTTCCTCAGCTGGCAGATGCAGGGGAGGTGGAGGCTGGTGGCCATCTAAGAACAGAGCCAAAGAGGTTACTGAGCTCTCCCAGGCTTTCAGAGAAGAACAAAATGCTGGAGACAACATGTTGTGGCCGGGGGAGGAGAGGAGAGCTGAGCAGGGGAAATCTAGCTGCTGTAGCACTTGGCACCCATAACTAACCTCTGACCGAGAGGAAATAAATCATCTTGTTTTCCAAAATGAGGGCAAAGGCTGCTGGCCAAGGCTGGGGATGCAAGTGCTATCCAGCTTTGAAAGTCGCAAGCAGTAACTTTCTCTGGCAGCTTCCTGCATATTTTAAAGTGCACTTAACAGCCTTCCTGTGCTGCGACACTACGCTTCCAGCACCGATGTCTTCCTGACCAGTGAGATAAACTGACAGCGGCCCAAAAAGCCCACTCTGAAGCATTTTGTCAGCACTTCCTACAACAGTGAGTGCTACTAAGGAAAACCAGGAATAAAACTTCCTTGCAAGAGCCATGCTGTGGGGATGCTGTGCTCTTCCAAAGCACTACCTCAGGACGGACAAACTGGAAGCTATATTTTTGTTCTCCCATTACAACATCCATATTTTTTTCTCATATGAAACAAACAGTTTCCCTGGACTCTCTCCTATAACTCAGCCCACAAATTAACTTTCCTCCAGAATGTAAACCCCTTCCCTCCAATTTTAGGAAAAAGGCAGTGTTACAAGAAATCGTAACAGGTACATATTTCTGATATCTCGAGGACTCACCGGACACCCAAAGGAATAAACCACTGCTGCTGAGACTGGCAAATCATCCTTGGCTTTATGGCAAGGACAAAGAAGCCAGCTTTTTCTTTTTTTCAAATAAACCTTCCTGACAACAAACAAGGAGGAAGACTAAATGGCTCCTGCAGATGTGACGCATCTGTCCTTGTGTGTGTGTGGGGGTGTCACAGTTTCCAGCCCCGGCTTTTTCAACCTGCAGTTTACCAGCCCGCCCTAATGATAAGCCATGGTGCCAACAAGCTCAGAGTCTGAGTCTCTTTTGATCAATTTAGGTGTGGGGGGAGGAAATTAAATAGACATTCGGCACATTCCTTTAGTTTTAATCCCCAGGCAATTTCTGGCTCATTTTACCTTCAAGCCTTCAGATGATTCAGGATGTCTGATGAACTCTGCCTGGCTAATATTAGAGCCAAACTCCAGCCCTGATGTCAGATGGGGAGGTTTGCACAGGTAGGTACAACCACATGAAGACTCGGCACAGCTGCAGGCAGAGCCTGCCTGCGACAGCTTGGCTTTGCCATGCCCAGTGTTGTTTTGCACCCTCAGACTACTTTTGGCCCCGGCCGGCACGGTGCTGTGAGGGGCTGGTAGGAATCCTCCCAAGCACAGACTCCTTGACTAACGGTGATGCTGATGAGCAGCGGTACACCGGAGCCCCCGCACACGGCTGGGATGCCCTTGGAGGACAACTCTGGTTTTTAAGGTCCTGATCTTTGGAAGAGCAGCAGGAGGTCGCCAGGACAAAACAATGCTTTGCCAGAGGTGCTCTACCACCCCCCAATTTGCACAGGTGTCTCCCACCACCTCCTTTTCCCTTTGTTGCTTCTGCTTCCTTCATTGCCTTCACTGCTGCTGTTTTCCATCGCACTCAGGCAGCAGGACCAGGGGCAGAGTGCGTCCCTTCAAAGTCACCATAACCACAAGCTCGCTTTCTCCTGCTCGCTCTGGTTGAAGACACACCCCGCCTCCAAGGGTGCCTTGCAAACAACCAACCATCCCTTGTGCGGATGTCTCTGGATCCCATTACGTCCCTCCCCAAATGGTGGAGCCAGCTGTTAAATGCATTGTTAAAATATTTGTAATATTTAAAACCCCATAACTACCATAGTCTTCATCAAGTAACAAATATCCAGGAGGGAGCTTTGCATCCAAGAGATTGCTGGCCTGACCTCGTGGCAAGCCCGGGGGCTGGTTCAGCCCTATAAAACTGTTTTAAAGCTGTCCTGTTGCACTAGAAGATATCACGACATGGAAAATACGCTGAGCACCACACAGTCCATAAAGTCCAGGCTCTCCCAGAGGAGCTGGATGCTGCCACCTGAGCCGCAGGTTCCTTGCTGTCTGACCACAGTGCTTCCTAAGTGATTAGGTACCACTACAGACCCATCATCGAGAGCCCTCCTCAGTCCTCAAATCCCATTCCTGCCACGCAAATTTGTGGTGGTGTGCAAAAATAATTAGGTATGACAGTTATTTTCAGGAAAAATAACCTGGAGACATGCCTCAATATTGTTATGGAGGATATATAAATCACGCTTAATTACCAGCCCACAGAGCAGCCAGCGCTGCCCTGTCCATACAATCCCAGGGCGTGGTGGGAGATGTACAGATCCGGTAGCTGTGAGACGGACGAGACCCTCTAATGCACCAAATGCTTCACCGAGCCAGAGGTTGCAGACACCCAGTGCAGGGCAAAACAATTCAGTTATGGACCCCCAGCATGGGGGGGTCCTCCATCATTTTCATTACAGCCCTAGGCGGTGTCCTCAGAGGATCCTTCATTGCGCCTTCCTCCCCTAATTCCCAGCCTTTAAACCTGCTGATTCTCCCCGAGAACCTTTTGTCTTCCCAAATTGGACCACGGTTCCCCAAACTGAGCTGGCGTGCAGCGACTTACTGATGAAGTTGGCTTGGCCAGTGAAGATGGTGTACTGCAGCTCATAGGAGCTGACACTGAACTCGTCCTCCGAGATCCAGTGGACGGTGATCGTGTCATGGGAGGCCGTGCAAAGCTCCTCTCGGACGGACGGCGGGTTCGGTGCTGCAGGAGATCACAGATAACGTATTTCAGTAAGTCTGTGCTTTCTTTTCTTAATATACCTAGGGCTTTTTTGCTCCCTTAAGGATAGAGATGGGCTTGTGCGGGGAGCAGTCTCTTGACACAAACAACTGTCTCATTTTATCTGTCATTGTGTTTCCTACTTAACTAAACTTTTTAGTGCGATAACTAAATATCCAGGGGCCAGTGTATTTTCAGGTGTGCCAGAATGAGGGGTTATCGCTGCTGCCTCCATCAGGTCTGACACCCCCACCCTGAAACAAGCTGAGAAGCCACTTCAAAATCCAGCTATTTCTCAGCACTGACTGTGGAATAAGTATTTCATCCCGTAACTGTTCCAGACACATGTTTGTTGTCAATTTTTCATTGCAAGCTGATTTGCTTCACAATGAATAAAATCGGATTTGGGTGAGTAATGATGTCCTTGCTTCTCCAAAACTTTCATGCCTCCCCCTGGTTTTCCAGCACACGGAACGGTCCAGCAGCGTCGGCTGCGGCAGGGCTCCTCCCGGACACCCCGCATCGCCCCGGACGAGGGCAAGAGCAGCATTCAGCCTGTGCTACAGGCATCAAGGCAGCACCAAGAGGCCCAGGCAAGGTCTCTCCCCACAGGAGTTCATAATTTAGCACCGAGACCCACAGAAAGGACAGCAAAAGGGAAATGCTAAAGCATGCAGTGCATTAGAAGTATAATAATTGGTTAATTCACTGCTCTGTCTCTGTAATCTGCCCTCTCAGATCTTTATGTGCATTAGCTTCCTCCCCGGGTCGTGGAGACCGTCATTTTTCACCTGCTTTCTGAACTTTTCCACCTGCCCTCCGGGAGAGGCAGAGTGCAAACAGGAGGATGGGGATGTGTCACTGTCCTGGTGACAGCACAGCCTCTGCTCTGCCACAGCTGACCAGGCACTTTTTACTGGTGAGGATGAGTGGCAACCTAGTTTGCTTTACAATACGCCTGCCAGCCCTCGGCGGGGTGCCGGGGAGGAGGGCTGCAGGGAAGACACGGGGCGCAGGTGGTGGGGAGTGTGCCTGTGCACTCACCGGTTAGATAATCCAGCCCCTCCAGCAGCTTCTTCTCTCTGGAAAAATCTAAAGCAAAGTTTTCAAAGGCATCATTAAAATTGATATCTGGTATCAGAACTTGAGAGGATGCAGTTGCCATGGCGACCCTGAAAGAAAGGAAGAGACCATCAATACACATCAGGGTGCAGGCTGCTCCCAACACCCAGCAGCGGCGAGACGGGGGATTAAAAGAGTGCAAGCAGTGGTGACATTACATGCCGTCGGGAAACCAGCTCGCACCTACTAACCACTGCTCCTGCCCCAGCAGGGTGGCCCAGCCTGGGGACAGGCACCCAGAGAGGTGGGGGGGCTCCATTCTTGGGGGGTCCCAGCCCCGACTGCCCCCCGAGCTCTCTTTGGATTGGCATTTCCACCACTTTCCCCCCCCCCCAGGGAACGATGTTTGCTCCCATAGTAGATGTTCAGCTTGGTTAGGACCTGCCATGTCCTGCAAGGGATGGGAACCAGCAACACCCCTGATCGGCATTTATTTGAGGGCAGCATGCTGGAAGGCTGCGGGGGGGGGACGACAGGGTGTCCCTGGGCAGGGAGCTGTGACCAGGGGACAACTCCAGCGACATCCCATCGGTGTCCTGAGCCAAGCGTGCCAGCCCACCTCTCGGCCACATTCCTGGCTGTCTGCAGGAACCGCGCATGGTCGTTCTCCTTCAGGATGTGCTCTGCCTGGTTGATGAGGACCGTTGAGCGCTCGAGACACTGCCGGCAGTTAGCAACCTGCTGGGCCAGCTTCCGCAGCTTCATCACCTGCGAGAGGAGCAGAGGGAAGCAAAGGTGCTCAGAAGCCAGCACGTAGTTTGAAAAGCACTGAGGAAACCCCATCCTAAGCCAGGGGCTGCTCAGGGGAAGCAAGGAGTGGTGAAATGGCACAGAAATGTCCCCAAAGGCTCTGGGGAGGCAGAGCAGCAATGCACTTTCAGTGTTAAATTTTGCTTGTAGATGGGAAAGCCCCAGGGAAAAGCCTCCGCACTGCTCTAAGGGTCCCACGCGTGATCAAAGCAGAAGAGTGATGCATCCTCTCTCCACTCCTCCCGTGCAAATGCAATGTCATCCCCCCTAGAATCATAGAATCATTAAGGTTGGAAAAGACCTCTAAGATCATCGAGTCCAACCGTCAACCCAACACCACCATGCCCACTAAACCATGTCCCTAAGCGCCTCATCTACACGTCTTTTAAATACCTCCAGGGATGGTGACTCAACCACTTCCCTGGGCAGCCTGTTCCAATGTTTAACCACTCTTCCAGTAAAGAAATTTTCCCTGTGCTGGCTCTCAGTAGATTTGGCCAGGAGAGGAGCGCTCCTGCAAAGCAATTCAGCACAGGGCAAGGAAACCTCATGCTGGCTCAGCCCCAGCAGAACTGCTGGAAAACATCACATTTGCAGCCGCAAATCATTTTGCAATTAAAGGTGAGGTGCTGCAGTAAGACGGGACAGGAGAGTCACCCACAACACAGGGAAGCAGGAGCTGAGAAACCAGCCCAGGTACCAGCTTGCACCCAAAAATAGGGCATGTGGCTTGAACGGGCTCTGCTCCATCCACACAAGTGTCCCACAAGTCCCGCACAGCCCGTGCTCGGAGCCAGGGCTCAGGGCTCTGACGTGTCCAGTGGAAACTCAGATCTGGCCCAGCCACCGTTCAAAAGGGGACATGAAGCGACTCCAGGAAAAAGCACCTCTGACACCTTGGTCCTTTCCCTGCAAAGCTCTGTGGAAGATATTTACTGATAGCTTAAGACAGTACTGAACAAGCCATTAAGGAATAAACAAAGTGAACGGGTTTGATGGCACCTCTTTTCTCTTCTTCAAAGTACCGGTACTCAGCAGCAGTGAGGGGAGCAAAGAAACCAGAAGAAACGTTATTTCTTAGGCAAAATCTCCATGTCTCAGGGGAACGCTGTGCTGGAGCACTAGGGAAAGCCCCTTTGAAACTCCCACCTTCTCCATGCAGCCAGGGTGAAGCTAAAGGAAAGGCAGGCACGAGCCCCAGGTCACCCCTGAGGCTACTCATGGATTGCGATGGTCATGTTTCTGTAGGGTCTACTGAATTAAGGCCTACAGCTCCGACAATAAAATAATCACGAGATGTAACCCCCTTCTTTCCCTCCTGTCTCTACGTGAACACACACACGTGTGCGGCCACCCCCGGCACCGACTTCACGTCAGACTGCACTCAGGTAAAATTTGGTCACCCTGGGGCTCAGACCCTACAGCATCCCCTTCACCTTCCGAAGAGCACGGACGGCACCAAGCAGGAGGGTAAAGGGCTGGAAACCCAGAAGCGATGGGGGCTTGTCAGAGACCAGGCAGCTTCACGCTGGAAATGGGAAAACTCAAATGTGAGCCAGGAGCAGAGCAGGTTGCAGGGAAAAGGGACATTACAGAGGAGCCAACAACAGATTTTTGGGGTAGTTCTCCTATTTAAGCTGGGAGCACAGGGGAACTCAGGAAAGCCTGGAGCTGGAGGCGGCTGAGGTCAATATCACGTGTTTAAAACCCGCTGTACTGTTGCTCTGGCTGTCTGATGCTTTGCTGGTGCCAAAGACAATATTTTGATTCGGGAGGAGCAGTCCTGGGTCCTACATCAGCACCAACAAAGACACAGAAGAAAGGAGGCGAATCAGTACACTGGGAATTGCATTGGCAGCCAAGCTGCAAGTAATTCTGTATCTGGAAAAGCATCTTGAGAGGGACAACGAGGCACTTGCTAATGAAATATAAATTCCCACTGCCCTGTTCCCGCATGCATCTGCAGCGAAGGACCCTGCAGACACCCAGGGGAGGGGAAAGCAAATTTCAGCAGATAGAGCTGGGCTGGGAGTACCTGAAACAGCAGATTCTGAAATGATAAATCCCACTTCAGACCTCTGCCCTGTGCTCTGCAGCCGAATCCCACACGAGGCTCTCCTGAACAGCATTGCCCAAATTTATCTTAAAAGGAAACGAGTGGTCCTCCAGGAGTGCGCCTGTGGCATCAACCAGAGAAACACCATTTCCTCTCACTTATTTAGCAGACACTTGCAACCAAGCATCGTGCTGGACTCATCCTGTGAGAATGCAACGGCAGAGATTTAGCCGTGTCCTCTCTGCTCCATAGGACCACCGGCAGCTCTCCCAGCCCACCTCTGAAGGGAGCAGCCGGTACGTTGTGCTGCTTGTCTGCATGCCTTCAGATTATTTCCTTGTTTCCTTTTCTTTAACAAGGGAGCAGGGCATTCTGCAAGGCTCACGAAGCTGTCGCGACAGCGGCTCCTGGAGCTCCTCATGTGGCAGCTCCTCACTCGCTGCCACTGCCCTGCAGCACGTTGTCAATCCACATGCCACCCCACCCACGTCTGTGGTTTGAAAATCCATCAGGAAGCAAAAGCAGGAGCTCTCGGAGGTGACGGAGGCTGCTGGAGCTGCTCTTCCGAGGTGTCAGCACTGGGGGTGCATTTACAATTAAGTAGCGTGCTAATCCCCCAGCTGACAGCAGGGCCCTGCTCCCCTTACACAGCTGCGGGCGTCCTTCCACAGCCCCCAGCACCTCTGCAGGAGCTCAAAATAGACAAGACCAAGGGTGAAAAGCCAACAAATGAGCTCCGGGCACCCCAAGCCAAGAAAAAGCCGTGACTTTGCATCCCCCCCCGAACACCTAAGGGTTTCCATTGCACCTAGCAACATGGCTGGGTGCCAGATGACAGAGCCCTGCGAGACCAGTGCAGCACCCACCTGGCTGCACCCACTCCAGCACCGGCCACAGAGCAGCATGCCGGGCTGCAGCAGGAGGGGACCTTGGGGTGAATCACCAGCAAGGTGAGGACACTTGGGCATCCTCCAGCCAGCACCGTGAGCTCTGCAAAGGTGCTCAGGGTGAGGCATCCCTTGGGAAGTGCCCACTGCGCTGCCAGCACGGGTGAGGATGTCACCCATCAGAGGTGAGGATACCCTTGGTACCTGCCTGCTCCATCCATCCAGCAGAAACACCTGCCAGACCCTGGCACCCATGCCGTGAGATTTACTGCCTGGAGCCAGCCATGTGCCAGCTCCAGGCAAGCAGTGAGGAAGCTCAGGTTAAACCTGGGAGGTAACGATGTGTGGCCAGGCAGCTGTCACTTGTCGGCGGAGGTGGCAGAGCTCCCAGCCCCGTGTCCCTGCAGCGTGATGCTGGGCTGCAGCATCTCCCTGCACCCGCTCCGGCACCTGCGAAGATCCCAGATGGGGCTGACCACACCATGGCCGCGGGTCCCAGTGCAGGGCTGCGAGCCCAGAAGCAGCTGGACGATGGGAGCAGGCAGAGGAGAGAGGGAGAGGAAAGGAGGCAGCAGAGCACATCACCACGGTTTAATCGCTCCGCTTCCCCCACAGAGGCTTGCCAGCTCCCAGGTGCACAGCCACGTACACGTGCAGGGTTGGCGTGCCGGTGGCCAGGAGCAGGACCAGATGAAGCAGGTAGTGCTTGTTACGCCGCATGACACTTGGATTTGTTGCCACTGCTGTTATCAGGACCAGACGTGCAGCCTGCTTCCGCCGCAGCAAGAAGTCACGGGCTCCGACTCACTGTTGACTTAACACTCACATGTAGTTTGAATTACAGCGATAGCAAATAACGCTGTGAATTCAGAAACGCTCCTGCCAGGGCCCCGCAAGCTGCCACACACCCAACATGCTCCTGGGGTTGTCCTGTGAAACCTGGCCTCGCTCCCTGCAGCCCTGGCAGTGTCCGTCCCCCCCCCGCCCCAACTCCCACAGGGCTCAAGGTTGGGTGCAAACACAGAATCACAGAATGGTTTGGGTTGGGAGGGACCTTCCCAGACCATCTAGTCCAACCCTCCTGCCATGGGCAGGGACATCTTTCACTAGGTGAGCTTGCTCAAAGCCCCATCCAACCTGACCTTGAACACTTCCAGGGATGGGGCATCCACAGCTTCTCTGGGCAACCTGCTCCAGTGTCTCACCACCCTCATCGAAAAACATTTCTTCCTCATGTCTGGTCTAAACCTGCCCTCTTTCAGTTTAAAACCATCGCCCCTTGCCCTGTCACTACAGGCCCTGGTAAAAAGTCTCCCTCCATCTTTCTTAAGAAAACCTTTTATATATTGAAAGGCTGAAATAAGGTCTTCCCGGAGCCTTCTCTTCTCCAGGCTGAACAACCCCAACTCTCTCAGCCTTTCTTCCTAGCAGAGGGCTTCCAGCCCTCCTCTGGACCCACTCCAACAGGTCCATGTCCTCCTTGTGCTGGGGACCCCAGAGCTGGACACAGTGCTTCAGGGGAGGTCTCACCAGAGCGGAGTAGAGGGGCAGAATCCCCTCCCTCCACCTGCTGGCCACGCTGCTGGTGATGCACCCAGGACACTGTTGGCTTTCTGGGCTGCAAGCGCACATGGCCAGCTGATGTCCAGTTTTTCATCCACCAGCATCCCCAAGTCCTTCTCGGCAGGGCTGCTCTCAATCCCCCAGCCTGTATTGATACCAGGGGTTGCCCCAACCCAAGTGCAGGACCTTGCACTTGGCCTTGTTGAACTTGATGAAGTTCACATGGGCCCACTCCTCCAGCCTGTCCAGGTCCCTCTGGATGGCATCCCGTCCCTCCAGTGTATCACATTCACTGCCCCAGCACAGAGCTGGCTCCGAGGGCCTCCTGGCCAGCAGACAACAGAGGGGAATTTGGGTTTGTTTAAGCCTCTCCCAGTACAGCCATCCTTTACTCAACAGCGGGTGGGCTAAGAGCCCCCGTTCTCCTCTGTGCATCCCGCTGAGGGTTTGCAGTCGCTGCTGCTAGACTTTTCTGTAATTAGGCTAGTGGCCTGGTTAGCCTACAGGGCAGGTGCTCAGGGCACATCAGTTTTTGAGAAAAACCCAAAGCCCACAATCTTAGTGGTGGGACCAAATATCCAACCTCTCCCTCAGGGCAGCAGAGCTGGCACCTGGCTGTACCCAAGGGCTGCACCCTTCAAAGAGCCAAGGAAGCTGGGTGGTGCTTCCCCCTCCTGATATGCAATAAGAAGCAATCACCCCTAAACCCGAACTCTCCTGGCCTTTTCCCAGCAAGGCAGGGCTGAAAGCGTGGCTGCCTTGGGATCCTGCCCCTCACCAAGCCGCCTCGCTGCACTTCCCTCCTCCGAGGAGAGCATCCCACGGAGACCCAGCCCATCCCAGTGCCGGTGTCTGGGCAGGGCCGGGGGAAGTCATGCGAAGAGCAGGGGAGTTGCCTGGCTTACGGGATAAGACATGGGTGAACAAAGCCAGTGATGCAGCATCTAAACCATGGCGTGGGTCACTCCATAGCCACTGCCATTTGCTTCTCACGTCCTTCTCACTACCTGGCGCACCGGCAAGATTATTAGCGAGCAAGAAGATGTTGGCTTGGATGAATGACATCCAAACGAGGGGGTCAGACAAGTGGCACAGACTCGCGACAGAAAGTGCAATGAGGGACATGTCTGTCCAGAGCCCCAGGGTCTGGGGGGATCCTCTTGGGCTGGTCAGGAGCTCTGCAACCCCCCAATGCCCCCACCACTCAGGGACGGGGAGGGCTGCCACCCCAGGGAGCATCCCAGGGGACGGTGCCGGGGGGGGGGGGGGGGGCAGGGAGCAGCACGCCACAGCAAGCTGTGCCCCAGCGGCACGTAGCGGGGAGGAGCACGGGCTCACCTTCGCTAGCAGCGGGCAGACACAGCTCAAAATGGCTATTTGCACAAGGAAGCGATTCTCCTGCTGGGGCTTAATGGGCTGATGGATGGTTCATTTTATGACCAGACTTGTCAGAAAAAAATTACCAAAAGGAGAATAAGGAAGAGAAATAAGACGACTTTTGTGTCAAGGGAGGACTCGTTGAGCCCTGGAGTAGCTGTCAGCCTCGGACAGGGAGAGGCAGGAGAGCCCCTGCCCTTACCACGATTGCTCCCAGGAGCTGCTGGTGTGCCCAGACCCAGCTCTCCTCGGCCACATCCCTGCAAGGACCACAGCCTGCAGCATTAATCCTAGGCAAAGCCTCCGCTGTGGCTAAGGGAAAAGGAGGTGCAGATGCCCTGGCCCGAGGCCAGCCAGGCTGGGCTGTGACACCAGCACCTGCAGTGCTCCGAGCAGGAGACATGGGTGCTGGCACCCGCTGGCCGGATCCACGCCGTGGCAGAGTGCTCTTCAGGGCAGCCCAGCTGCCTGCTTCCCTCCTGCTCCTCCTCTCGCATCCTCGCTGATGATTTTTTTCTGCCTCCTGGGTCCTTCCCACGTATTCCCACCACCTCAGTGCCACGTTCACCACGGGGTGCTGCCCAGTCTCATGGGCAGTGGTATCCAAGCCCCAGCAGAGCACGAACCTGAGTCCTGCAAGGTGCGAGCCTAGCTTGGAGCTGCATGTGGGCTCCTCAGTATCTAATCTCTGGTGGGTTTCCAAAGACGTGTGTGACACATCCGGGAAGAACTCTTTTTTAGGATTACTGGAATAAAAGATACCTAAAGGCTGGGCATGGTTTCCTTATGTCAAAGGTGCATTGTCCAGGAGCATGGCAGGCATCATCCTCCGGGCATCCTCGCCTGGCATCCCTCACTCCCACCCATGACCAAGCACAAACTTCAGGCTGCTGTTCTGGTCCTTACATCTCTCTCGCTGCCTGCGGAGGTGGAGGAGCTCCATCTCACAGCTACAAAAGCAGCCCTGGGACAGAGCAGCCAATTCCTCCCAGGACCGTACTCCGGCTGGAGACAAACTGCTGCCTCAGCGTTTTTGCCTCCATAGACTTTCCTTCTTGGGCCTGGGGCTGCCATTCTTTCCAACACCGTACAATCAGGCTGCTCCAGGCATCCGTCAGGCCATTTGTCAGGAAAAGCAGCCCAGAACAAATGGAAAACCAAATGGCAATTCAGCAGGAAAGCAGTATTTCTCACTCTGCAGTCGGAGCGCTTCAAACCAGCCACAGTCTCCGGTGCTTCCTCCTTTCTTTTGTGTTTGGAGCTTTTTTAACTCTCCAATGTTTGTGTCTGGGGTTCCTCAGAAAGGCTGCTTCCCGTTCACACTTGGAAATCATTGCTCAGAGGTGTCAAAAGCAATGGAGGAAACCTGGCCAGCCTCCCCGCAGGCCAGCGCTGGCAGCACAGGGGGTTAACAGAGGGGCATTGCAGTGCTGCAGACCCACACATTTCCATCTCCAGCCCAATTTCACCAGCAAAGAGGCTTATTCCAGTTTCCAGATACCTTTGGTAACCAAAGCCAGTCCCCTCCCTGATACTGCCAGTACCACTGTCCCCACATCCATCTCCCACCAGTGCAGTGCTGGGTTTGCAGCTACGTGGGCACAAGCTTGCTACTCCTACCCTGGCAATTTATAGCAGCCGAGCGTTTCTTCTGCTGATGGCTTTGGGCACTAACTGGGGCCTCTCTCCTCTACCCAGCTGCCAATTTGTAGGAAAACAACATCTTTGAGCCTTCCAGCACCCTGCCAAGTACGGCTGAAACTGGACAACATGGTCAAAAGACGTTACGGGGAGAGGGTGGGAAGTGAGAGGCAGACAGACAGATGGACCAGCAGAAGGCACCGTTACATAAAATATGTTCCCTGAAGTGGCTGGGATAAAAGCACACATTTTAAAGCTTCCACTCCTGCCGAGGGTGTCCGAGAGTCATGCTGGTTGGCTCTCTTGTGTACGCACAAGCAGCAGCGCAACCTGCTCCCAAACCTTTGCCTGCAAAAAAATCTGTATCTGGGGCGATGCTGCTCCCTGGCTTAGCTATCGGCACTGTGATGGATGCAGAGCTGGACCCTAACGCATGTTCAAGCTCAGTAAGCAAGGCAAAGGGCTTGTGCACGCATGCTGTAAACTCCCGTGGGTGCCGCTCAGAGCTACAGCTGATCCCTCCAGCCTCTCCCCATCGCACGGAAACCACTGGGAAAAGCCAAGACACCTGGAACCGCTGGAGGAAGGGTCCAAACACCCCTTCAAAGAAAAGGGTGAGAAACCAGCTCACCTACGGCTATGCTGCAGTGCAGAGCGTGTAGCCTCTCCTTTATCTGCAGTGCAGGACTTGGATGGCCCTTCCATATTAATTCTACATTATTATATTAGCACCGCAGTGTTAGAAAAACCCTGAGGAAGCTGTCTGGACTGATCCAAGCAACTGTACCAATTTGTCATGCTAATCAACGCGCCTTCCCTCCTCCGGCCATGTCAAGCACACGCCTTGTCCTTGGCAGAAGAGCCCTGGGGACAGCGGCAGCGAGGGACACCAGGACTTGCACACCATTTGGGGTGGCAGGGAGATGAAACTGTGTGCACCGATGGCTGCCCAAAGCAATTTCTTCACGGACAAGGCCACACATGCCACTAGCAGCCCCTCTGCACATGGCTGGGACATCCCAGCATCACGGGCTGACAAACTGCTGGGCTGTCCCCAGAGAGGAAGGATGGACCCTGCAGCAGCCACCCCACAGGCGCAGGAGGGGACCCTCGAACCCCTGGACGCACAAGCTGGCCCTCCTTACCTTCGTCTCCTTGATCTTGACAGCAATGACCTGCTTGCGCTGGCGGATGATCTCCATGAGCTCATCACACTCCTCCATCAGCTTGGCCTCATGCATGGCTGTGTTCACCTGGCCAGGAACAGCAAAAGTACACGCCATTAGGAGGGACACACTTGTCCCTAAGCCCGACAGCCCTGCGGCTCTCCCAGCTCAGACCAGGAGAGATGCAATATATATCTTCCGTGCCGGGTCCCGGCTCTGCCGGCTGCCAGGAGCTGAGCTGGGCAGGAGATAACAGCCCTGCAACACAGACGGAAGCGGGCCGGAGAAGGGTGTGAAGCCCTCCTTGCTGCACGTCCAAGGTCGGCGCTGGGTGACGGGGCTGTGCTGGGCAGCTTCTGGGGCACACGCTCCTCCATAGGTACTGCCCCCTCCCCGGGACCTGGGGCACGGGCTGCGGGGAGGTGGCAGCCCGGGAGCAGCAAGCCCCTGCTGCTGCTGCTGCACAGCGTGGCTCAGCCCTGCTGGGGTGCCGTACCCCACAGTCACAGCTGCATCGCTTTCCAACAAAGCTTGGGTACCACTGGACAGCGCTGACACCCAGTGTTGGCCTGCGCCAGCCCCACACAGGGATGCTCAGGGATCTCTCCACCTCCCTTCCCTGGGCAGGCTGTATGTTTTAGAGTGCTCTGCACAGCCACGGCTGCACTTCTTGGGCTGCTCTTGGCACTCCCAAGTGACCCCCATCCTGCCCTCAGCTATGGGGCAGCTGGAGGTGATCCTGCCCTAGCCGTCCTGCTTTGAGTTGAGCAGCGCAGGCTTCTTGCAGAAGAAGCGGGCTTTGCTGCCCTCTCATCCCAAGCAAAACTCACAGCTCTCTCATGCACCTACACTGAGGCAGTGCCCGTGTACTAGTTAAAGCAAGAAGAGGTTTAAAAATGAATGTGAGCACCCTGCTTGCAAGAGCAAGGGTGGCTGTGACTTCAAAGCATCTGCAAAAGTGAGACCAAAAGCAACTGCTTGGTGTGGGCAGAGGGAGGGAGTGCAGGCAGAGCCCACGGGAGGCTGCACGGCTGCAAAGGGCACATCAGGAAATGCTGTGTGGGGTCTTAATGAAAGGGCTGAACCAGCTCAAGGCAGCAACAACTACGGGCAAGCTGGGCTGGTGTAGCCACCCCGCCTCTGCTTCGGCCACTTGCTGTGCCGGGCTGCAGCCCCGAGCTTTGTAGCATGGTACAGGACCCCGGGGAGGAAAAATCTTCCCCCTCCCAGTGCTGCAGGACGCTCCCGGCAGGGCTCCAGGGGCTCCAGCACCTCCTTGGAAGCGGCTTTCAGCCCACAGAGCAGAGAAGCTGGGCAGCCACTGGGCACGCCACGACGGTGCTGCCAACCCAGCAGGCAGCACCAGGCTCCACGGACGCCTCCATTACCCTTATTTTCAGCCACAGCACAGTGCTTACAGTGTCTGGTGGTCACAGAGCACTCCTCGGGAGCCCCTCTTTGAGCAAAGCCTTTTACAAATAGCCATCTTCCCCCTAAAAAAATAAAAAAGTACCAGATGCTGCTAGCAGCACCTGCTGCTCTAAAAAGCCCCATTTCTTCATAGTGCAAAGGTTTGGCAGGATGCGTGTCCAGACCACAATAAATCTTTAAGCTTTCTCCAGCTCAAGGCAAATTTCTTACTGTGCTTGCCGTTCACTTCCTAAACTGGGGCACCGTCCCCTAATGGATTTTGCTCTGGGCTCACCACCAGGGGAGCCTGCTGATGCTCAAACCCAAAATCTCCTCCCTACATCATCCCCTCCTAACCACGGTTCCCAATGCGAGACACGCAGCTTCGGCTGGACCAGACCCCAGCAGACTAACAGAGCGAGCATCAAACAGCACTTTCATGATCACAGCCGTCTTCCAGACTGCTGCTGCTATTCCTCCCTCCCTAACCTTATTCCTGGTATTTATGGTTCAGTGGCAAAGAAACACAACCCACTACACGGCACAACCAGTTCTTCCTCCAACCCTGCCCTCCAGAATCACCGCACTGAGAGGCAGGACTTGAGCCAGGAGACGAGGAGACCTCGTGTAGACCTGGGCACCTGAGTCAGTCCCAGTGGGAGACTGAAGATGACACAATCAGGCTGGCCAGAGCTTCACAAAATTCACCTTCAGGTCTGATCAGCTATTGCAAACCACCTTGGACACTATCTGGCCTCTTCTAGACCAGGTCTGGTCTCCTTGTGGCCTCTGCCATGTGGACGGTTGGCCAAGATGATAATTTTGCTGCTTAGCCTCTACCAAAACATGACCACGGGGAGATCACATATGCTCTCCCTCCCTTGCTGACCAGCAAGATACCCACCAGCCAGGCCGGGCACTGCCAGCAGGCTGCGTGGCTCTCAGCGTGCTTTTGGGGAAAGCAGCAAGGAGACACTATAGCTCCTTGGTCATGAAGGGACAGATGCTGCAAACAGGGGAGACCAGCACGTGTGGCTCCTCCATTTGGTTTGGACTCGAGTGACCAATTCTGAAGCTTTGCTCTTGAAGATGCTACTCAAGATGGCCTTCTCACCCTAGGAAAAGGGACCAGTAAACCCTCATCAACCCAGGCTACAGAGCCATGTTCCCTGGCTGAGACAAGGGTGGGGGGCGGCGAGAGAAGGCAGCAGGACACGATGGCAGACTTGTCCCATAAGCCTTCAAAGAAGAGCAGAGAAGCCCAAGTACGAGATGCATTGATGACTTCCTTCTTCATAGATCTCCCAAGACCATCGGTCCTTCTGCACAGACATCACTGCTGTGGGTGCAGGAGCTGTCCGTGCCCAGCCAGGCCCTGCCACGCAGGTGCCAGGTGTGTGCCGGGAGCGCCAGGTAGGATACTGGTGACCTTAGAGAGCAGGAGCCCTCCCCAAGGTGGTCAGGAGCTGAGATGATGGAGGATTTGTCCTAATTGCAGCTCCTCCAGGTAAACCTGAGCTGGTGCCGCCGGCAGGAAGGTGGAGCGTGTATCTTTCGGAGAGATGGGGTGATTAGGATGCAGGTAGCGGGGCGGTCAGCAGGCTGGGGACACAGGGGGCTCCCACCCTGCCCCTCGAACAAGCAGAGGTGAGCACGGTGCCAGCCCCAAGAGGCAGAAGGAAACAGTGACTTGTTTCTACAATAAAAAGCTGCATGTGTCCTGCTTAATTTAGGCTAATTAATCCCTGCTGGACCCCCTTTTCAGGCTTCAAATACGCAGATTTTTTTTTTTTTATTTTAAAGCTGAAAGGAAGGCATGCAAAGAGTGCCGTGAAAGCACAGGCAGAGGTTTCAGTCCTCTGTCTCCAGGAAAGACCAGCACCCTTGGGGGGATGGACAAGAAAGGGGGGATATACTTTGTAGAAGGGGAATTGAGCCCTATCACTTAAATTAACAGTGTACTAGAGGACATAAATAGGTTTTCTTCATTTTGTACTCCCAAAGCTATGTGAAACAGTGGAGAAGTCTGAAGCCAACCCAGAGTTAAACACATTTGATACAAGATCTTTTTTTAAACCTGGCCAGCAGATTATGTAACACTGAAGTGGGAGACAGCTGATGGTCTGCAAAGATAACTCCACTGAGAAAAAACACAGGATCATCTTCCAAATCTGCTGCAAGGTAGCAGAGGGGGGAAATCAGACCCAGGGTTTGGAGCCTGCAGCAACCTGTGCTGCCAGCAGCAAAGGCGACAGCGCTGCCTTGCAACCCAGGCTGTCGCAGAGGATGCTGGCAGCCTACTCGCCCCTTGGGGCACGAGTGCAGACAGAGATGGCCATCACTCGAATTTCCCAGGAGCACAAAATCAGGGCTGTTTGCAAGTGTTTGCAGCCCCGGTGCTTGCTATTGCCGGCAGGAGGGAGCCCTGGGTGCCACGACTGCAAAAACAACAGCAGGAAGAGAAGAGGGGGAGGTCCTTTAGCAAGTAGCACGCTCCCCTTCCAGCCTGGCATGCCAAGCAGAAATCTCGGGCTCTTGGTTAAATTAATCCTAAATCTGAAAACCTACCCAGGGCAAGAAATCTGCAGCTCAGCCAGTGTTCATTATCTGGGAGACTGAAGGCAGATGAAGCCGCAGAGGTCACCGCAGTCCCTTTCCCCAGCTGCCTTCTGTCCAAAGAGGAGCGTTTCCAGGGCAGGGTCTCACCCCCCAAGTGCCAGCAGAGCACGGAGGTGGGATTTCAGACCAGCACAGCTCTGCTGGCAAAAGCCCTGGCTCAGGCACAGCTAGATACTGGCCAAACCACTATTTATTAGGATGAACTAGTTCCCAGGTAAATGCTGTATTTGGGGGTGAAGACTCAGCGGGTGCTACAATTGTAGGAAAGCTGGGCATGGGGGAGACTTTTTAGACATAAGAAGGGGGGAGAAAAATACTTCACCCTTCTCAATGCAGCGGGGTGGGGGGAGAGGGGAGAAATGTGCTAGGGACAATACAGCCCTGCAATAAAAAGCAAATGGTGAAACTCCAACCCAGAAAAAGCTCACGCTGCAGCTTGCAGAGGGAAGAGGAACATCATCTCAGCCTAATGATCACGCACAGACAAACCTCCTCCTCCACACCCAGGCAGCAGGAACCCAGCTCTGAGATGGAGCAGAGGACCCTATCCCACCCCCACAGCGCTGTCACCCCCAAAACTGTCAACAGGTTTTTGACTATGTAGCAAGGCAGCCATGCCCCAGGGGACACAAACCAGTTTGCACCAAGGCCAGCCCTGCGGCTGCCATGGCACAGAGGGCCACCATCCCACCATGCAAGAGCAGCTACCCGGGCAGCATCTCCTACTGTCCTCCCCAATGGGGACATCGGGGTGGGTACCATCTCTGCTACCCACCCTGGTATTTTACAAACTCAGCTTCTTTGTAGGGTCATTACCTGCTCTCTTTGGTCCACATTTCAATCACTGTTGCAGGATTTGGTCCCTTCGCCCTCCCTCAGCAGCAGCCTCCCACGCACCGTACAGGAGGAGTCACTCCTTGTAACGCCAACGGGCAGCGCAGGCTCAGCGGCGTGGGGACGCTTGCAACGCTCTTCTCTGGATGCCTCCCTCTGCACCTCAGGGTGCTGGTGGCACAGTTTCCTGGACATAATGCGGGACTTACATTGAACATGACTTGATGGGCAGAGTATGTTGGGATTGCATGTGTCCGCCTATATGCAATGTCCACAAATAGCTCAAAAGCAAAATCCCCTGCATTCAGACTGATTGGGAAGCGTAGAGGGGCAGAGATATTTTCTACTTCACACTTTAATGTGCTCTCTGACAAGGTGCCTCTGAAGGGCACAACTGCATACTTAGTAAGACTGAGAAATGCATTTCAACTGTTATTTTAAGCAGAACGACTGACAAAGCTGAAAACTCCTAAACTATGTAGAAAACAACAGCCTAGAGGTCCGAAACTTCCAGAATCAGAAAGAAATACCAAATAGCTTTCAATTCTTCACAGGTCAGTTCATTAAGATGCTGGAGCTGGATTCAGAGGAGGAGGAGGTTTGGAAAGACATCCCATTGTCCTGGCACATCCAGATGCATCCCTGCTCCATCCCTGGTGGAGGTCTTGGAGTCAAAGCGTGACCTTTAAGAGCAGTGAGTGCTGATGACTGTCACCACAGCTCTGCAAGGACATTCTGGCTCCTTCTCTGCCTGCAAGACATCCATTTGCTATCTATTTTACCATAGTCACTCCAAACCCGTTTAGCCCTGGGGGAAGAGGCAGCCCAGGAAAGACACCTCCAACAAAAGCCATTCCTACTGCAGAGCCAAAAAATCCCTCTCCCCACCACGACACACTGGCAGAGAGAGAAGCAGGACAATGCAAACGACGCAGGAGCATCAGCACAGCCACACTCAGGAAGGCCAGCAGTCCTGCAAAACCCAGGTGTGATTTTTCTGCTCCTTATTTCGGCATGGAGAGCCGAAGAGCATGTCTCAGCTCCTTCCTCCTCGCGTACTGAGCGGCATCTGACAGTGGCTCGCAGCTGCTGGTGGCACACACAGCACCGCTGGCACTCTTTTCCTCTCTCCAGATCATTAGGACAGCAACAAGGACCTTATTTAGTGAGCAAAGAACAAAACGCTGATGCTGCCTGCAGGAAACACGGGGGTTAGGAAGCACCTTCCTGGCCTGAGAGCCCCAGTCGCTCTCTGAGACGCAGATGGTGAAGAACAAGCTGCAGCTCCCTGTGCAAATGCATCCGTGTGTGCTTCACTACGGGCAAACGACTCCAGTCAGCACATGCAGCAGCCCCACATCCCTGCCAGCTGCTTGGCCCATGAGGCAGCTCGGGGAAGTCGCGTGGGAAGCCGCAGGGCTTGCATTCCCCCCAGCAAGGGCTGGAGTGACTAAGGGTGAAGCAAATAGCCGTCATGTTTGCTCAGGCACCAGCAAACTCCTCCCGAATCCACATCAGCGATGCCTGCAGCAGCCTGGTGTTTTTGTTCTCTGGAAAGGTGTTGGTTCAAGGAACCGCTGCTTAATTTAGCAACAAAAAAAAATCAATAGCCCATTAAGAAGAAACTAATTGCGACAGCCTCTCTCCATGTATCACTTCAGTAATCAAAGCTGCAAATTAATTTGCTATTAATTGGTATGTGCACTTTGAAACAACAGTAAGGTTGTTTGCCTTCTTCCTCTCGAATGTTTTCCACAGGAGTGCATCGCTTATGAACTCCTGACTCCGGAGCTGCAGCCAAGAGGCAGCGTCAGTCTGCTGGCACAGGCTCTCCCCACGCACAGCTCGCACAAACACTTCCCTTGGTGATGCAAACAAAAGATGCCTGATTGCACACCGGGAACACAAAGGGTTTTATAGATCAAGTGGTCAAAGCAGCAAGGTCAGCTGAGTCCCTTTCTTCAGCAGGATTAAAGGTGATCTCTCTTCCTCCGATGCTTTCTGTAATCCCCTCTACAAAGCCTCTCCCACTTGCTGGTGGCTTAAGCCTGAACTTTGCTATTCTGCTACAGAAAGCAGGGCTCAGGCAGGAGAGATTGCAATCGCCGTCTCTGACGGCAGGAAGGATGCAGGGAGGCAGAGTGCACATGTTTGGGAGGAGGAAGGAAAGCAGGGAAGAAGACCAGCTGCTGCAAACCGGCAGAACGGCCGGAACCAGCCTTGCCCTGCAAGGGGAAGCTGCTGTCGCGGCAAGGATGGAGACAACATCCCTGCGTGAACCAAGGGGCTGGGGACAAGTCACTCTGCCTACACTGCCACAAGGTGAGGCTAGCCCTGAACTGAGAATGAACTAGAGAGATGAGGAAAATAGCTTTAACAAGCAGGGTGAGGTTCAATGAGGACCAGCGCAGGGCACTGTGCTGTCCTAAGGAACAGCAGCCAGGCAGCAGCCTGCCAAGAGGGTCTGAGGTGGGATGGCTCAAAAACTACATGGGAGACATGGGTGTGAAAATTGCAGCCACTGCCCTGGGATAGAGAAATGGGATTATAGCCCAGAGACAACCAAAATAACCCTTTCCTCTCTCCTCAGAGCACTGGGAGAAGAGCAGAGCATTGCTCTGGCTGGGGAACCCCACCAGTTCAGAGCACTGCATCTCCAGGAAAGCGTGGACAAAAAGGGGACAGTCTGGATTGTAAAGAAACTGAGAAATGTGCTGTGAAGAAACTTGAAAAAAAAACCAATAATAAAACTATCTCAGCCCAAAAAAGAGAAGGGAGGATGTGCTGTCGGCAAGTATGTTCTAGGCTGCTGGAGGGATGAGCAAAATAACTTTCCCCCTGTGTCCACAGTGGACAGGACAGGGCAGAGAGTTACAGGCTGAAAACTGCAGCAGGAAAGTTTCGAGTTGGACTTGGTAAAAACTTCCTGGCATGGAGGAGCATGAGACGCCAGATGCCACAGGAAGAGGCAGCACCTCCATTGCATGTTCAGGATGGCCATCGTCACGATGAGCCTCAGGACAGGTGCCCATGGGGGACAATCCCTTCCAGTCGTCCTTGTCTGGGACCCTTTGCTTCCACTTTCACATCACAGAGCATTTGAGTGGCTCAGGGAAGAGCAGGATGAGAGAGGCTCTCCCACAGTTTCTGCCCTGGCTAGCAGCAAATTACACAGCAAAATGGGAATACAGCGGCTGGAGGCAATGCCTTGAAGTCCTCTTTTTACAGCAAAGGTCAGAAAAACACTCTCATGCTAATAGGAAAAGTAAGGCTATGCCAAAGTGCTTAGGAGCAAAGAGACTCAAATGAGCCTTGATTTCACCAGCAGGCTCAGCCTCATCAGCATTGCTTTGAGTGCCTCACCACGCAAAGGACCTTACCCCCAAAGGGCTTCCCCAAGTCACATCTGACCCCACCTTTATTCCCTTGGGAAGAGGAATCCTCATTACCAGCCCTGGTTCACCCAAGCCCTGTGGAAGATACAGGCACATCCTTCTCCAGCATGAAAGTCTTGCCTGCAAACACAGCACAGCCCCAGCTCACCGATGGTGGATACAGCAGCCCTGGGGAGCACCAGTGCCAGGAACGACAGCCCCTGCACCCCAGAAGGGAGGGCTGCATTGGAAAGCACCTGCCTCAGCCCTGCAGGGGCCTCCCAGGGGGGAGGACCGTCTCACGCACGGCACACCCAGATGTTCCCAGTATCACTGCCTGTGCCTCTGTTCCCCTCTGACCTCCAGGCTCACTCGAGCTGCTTGGCTTCGCTCCTGGGATTAGGATCTGCTACAGCCAAAACACATCCCAGGTGAGAGCACACCCCACCCATTAAATGCTTGGAAGCAGCTGTGGGGGTTTTATATTGCTTCTTTGCCAGCACCTGCAGACACCCATTGCTTCCCTCCTCTCCACCAGGCTGTGGAGAGGACTTTTGCTCAACCCACACTAGCATGGTGGGGTCCCACCCTCTCCTTCCCAAGAGGAAATAGTTAAAATATGATTAACACAGTACAAGCACCCTGGAGCTGAGAAGGACCCTTGCGACAGCTTCCACGCCTGCCTGGGCAGATGCAGTTATGCGACCATGACTCCCTTCTTGGGCTGGCCGTGAGGACGGCAGGTCCTGCTCCACAGGCAGCCTCCACTACGCGAGGCTGCCCTGGCCGTGGCTGCTGCGTGCTGCTCCAACGCTGCTCTGCAGGCACAACTAGCAGTTTCCTTCTGAGCTTTCCCGGAGTGCTCGTCACTTTGATATACAAGTGCTCTGCAAATATTAACTAGTTTGCTTTAACAGCACCCCCAGACAAGAAAGAGGAGGTGTAACTAGCCCAGAGGTTCATAGGGAATTTGAAGCGTGGAGGCATGCATCATGGTCAAAAGGATTTGTTGTTTCTGGGAAAGCAGCTGGAGATGCCCCAGGTTTTGAAGGCAGGGTGCAGGCTATAGCATGCTGAGCATCCAAAGCAAACTCTCACTAATGCCTTCCAGCTGCAGATGAGGTTTTTCAGTACTCAGCCCCAGCAGATCCCACCTGTGCATCAAAGGAAACAGGAGCTGCTGGCAAAACCTTACCTGATCGCAGAAGGAAGCTACAAGAGGTGTAACTCTGCTTCCCCCCTCCCTGAGAGCTGAGCTGTGTTTGCATGCTCAGTGTCACCCAGGCTTCAACCAAAAGCACCCTCTGCTCCCGCGCACAGAGCAGCCAGCAGGTCCTCCCTTCCTGAGCCAACCCAGCAGCCTGTGTCTCTTCCCAGCAGCTCCCAGTCATGCCACCCTCTCCTTCAGACCCTACAGACCCCTGGAAACCATCCCCGCATCCTCCATCGTTTGGGACTAAACTCTCCGAAACAATTCAGCCTCCACAAAGCCTCCCACTAGCCCCTTGGCGTCAGTGACGCTTCCCACCACACACTCACCTCTGCTCCCAGGGCAGCCCCCAGGGAAAGGACACAGGAGCACTCCCGTGCATCCCATCACTCGAGCCGGGAGCTTCCCAGTGCACCTTCCCCATCACCCCCTGGTCCCCCAATTGCTCTCACCAACCTCCACTTGCTGGCAGATCTGTATCAGCTTGGCCATCTGGTTTTCCAGTTCACTGTTGCGTTTAACCAGGTTGGTGAGATTCGTCTCCAGGGTTTGCTGTGAGTCCAGAAATGGGAGAGGAGAAGGAGAAAAAACAAAAGGATCAGTAAAGCCAGAGGACTGTCCCCAGTCCCCCATTAGCAACCGAGACCATTTGCCACCCAATGCGCCGTCTGAGGGAGCAACAACTTGAATAACTTTGGGCAAAGGCTCTTGGGTTTCTTGGCAGCTCCTGCCCACGCTGGTGGGTTGAGCAAGTGCTCGGGCCCAAGATGGGGGAGCCACCGAGCTCAGCACCGCGGTGGCCCCGAGGAGGTCACCAGCCAGAGGGGACAGCATGGGTGTCTGCCCTTTGCTGCTCCTTTCTGGAGATGGTTTGAGAAGCCGGGGTGGGTTGTGTTCCTGCAGCAAAGCTGAGTTTCTCCTGGGTTCCCTGGAAAACTTTACAGGCAGCCAGAAAAACATCAGGAGTATCTAAGTTTCTCAAAAATGTTCTCAAACCACTCGCTGCTGCTGAACCTTCTGACAAGGTGGGAGAGACTAAATGTGCCACTCCCTGGGTTTCTACCAGGAAAGAAGCCAGCACAGCTATTTTTGTCATCAGTTTTGTTTTGCACTTGATAAGGAAGCCAAACAAGAGCCTGCTGAACCATCAGAGAGGGATTTCTCTCCTTCGCAAAGCATCTCTGCTGGAGCAACACAGGCACAGGCAGGGAGAGCAATGTGGCAGCTCCAGACCAAGCCATGGGGACAGCTCGCACCGCGCGGGCAGCCAGCGATCGGCAGCCTCTGCCAAGCAGCGGGGGCGAAACCCTCCCCAGCTCCTGCCAGGCTGCCCACCGCTGCCAAAACCCGGCCGAGTTCGGCCGTTCCCTCCTACCACGTCCCACCTTTTTATAAGAGTATAAAGAGCTATTCTGCTTTGATGGCCAGCCAGGAAGCTTGCCCGCTCTGAATGAATCGCTGCTATTTTCCACTCCATCTCTCCCCTCCTCATCCTCTGTTGGTACCGGAGATAAAAGGTCCCCGGGAGAAGGTTGTGGCCCCCGCCACGAGCTGCCTGCGTTTCTCTTCCCAGCTCCCTGGCCATGCTGCCTTTCGCTCGTGGGAGCGGATCACCGCCAGCAGATCGCAACCCAAGTGGCGCAGGGATGTCCGGGGAGCGCGGTCTGCTTTGGCGCCCGCAGGCTGCAATATTCATGGAGCAGAACGCGATCCAGCGGAGCGCGGAGAAAGAGCCAGTTTGAAAAGATTTCGATATCTGTGGACACACAGTGGACTTGTATTTTTTTGGATATCAATAATTTAAGTGACACCGCATTTCCATTAAAATACGCAGCTCCACTAAGAGGAAATGTTTTATAACAAAGTGCTCACTACCTGTTGCAACATTTGTCGGGAAAATGATATCCTATTAATATTTTAAACTTCAGGGCTGGAAGAGGATCCCTGCAGTCTTTTATTCATCCTCGGCTAGAGACTGCAGTCTGAGGCTTTCATCAAGACTCCAGCAGACCCATAAACACGGCCTTTCTCTGCACACGCAGATAATTTGGGGGCTAGTTAGCCAAGAGAACTTGAATCATAGTCATGAAGTACAGGCAAAGCATTCATTCCTGAAAAACCACTGGCTCCTAAAATACTCTGAGCTCGTTTGCAATCCTGCAAATTGCTAGCCAACGGCGGGTGAAGCAGAACACAGAAACAGGCTTGAAAAATGAAATAAAACCCAGGGTGCCTTCATTAAGTGGAAAGCGCTTTGCACAACAATGCTGTATCGATAATGAAAAAGCCAGCTGCTAACAGTTCCTGCCACCCTCTTTCCTTATAGCTCAATATTATTAAACATAATTTGACTAAAGCATTGAACATTTAACTTGCTAATTATCTTCCTCATCACCAACTCGGCTGCACTGAAGTCGCAGCTTTGAAATTGCAGCCAATCTGCTTTAATGTTCCAGGGCTGTTGATGGAGGGCAGGGAGGGAAGGGAGATGAGCTTGAGATACACTCTTTGAAGCACACGAGCCCAAAACACATATGCAGCATCCCCAGTTTTCCAGGGGACAGCATCATTCCTCCCCCGTCCATAAACATGCACAAAACCTGCCCCTGAGCACTTATCCCTTCGTTAAGCGTACGCTGATACTGCAGTGATGCGGAAGCAGTCGGCAGTGTTTTACTCGTATTAATGATGGCTCAAACAGCAAGCACCCTCTCTTGCTGCTCCCTGTCTTTGCAGGGCTTCCGTAGGAGGCAGCTCTGACTGCTGCAAACCCTTGTGCAGCACGTGAAAATGCAGATGGAACCATTTCCTTCTGTTTGATTTGCTGAAACAAATAAAATATACTAGAAGCTTTGATTACACCAGCTGGTTATTTTGTAGGTATATATAAATTACAGCAATTATAGGGGTTGTTTTTTAATTGCATTATAACATGCTCATAATTTCCCCAAACATTCACCTTCTGGCCTGAAATACCGAATAGTTGATTTCTCTACAATTGGGAAGAGAAGTGAGAAAAAGAGATAAAAAGGAAACACCACCATGGCCTTGAGCAAAAGTCATTGGTGCTCAGTGAGACGAAGGGGTCGGGTCACCCAGGTGATGGAAACCCGTTCACCCGGGGATGGCAGGACCGGAGGGGAGGAGTGCACAGACACAGTCACCCTGGGAAAGCAGCCAAGCCTTTCCCAGCCTGAGCTGGCTGTGGCTGTACAGCTCGCAAAATACCCCAGCAGGATCAAACCCCCTCCGGCAGCTTTGACAAAGCAGCTCAGCGGCTGCACCCCCTCATTTACCTGCAGGTGAACAGATGCAGAATAAATATATTTGGCACTCAACCAAAGGAGCTGAATAACATGGCACTGATGTGCAAGCACTGATGTTCATATTTTCTTTAGTTATGTGCATGATGAGCAACAACTTCTCGATTTTCCTTTTTCTCCAAACATCAGACAAGCAGTTAAACTAAATATGGATTTCTCTATTCCTGTTTGAAGATAGCATCAAGGTTGGGGATTCAAGACAACTTTAGGAATTATAAATATTAGGCTTCCTCCTGGTCCACTCTGCTTTGTCAAACACGACCCTGCCTGCAGCCGGCAGGAGCACATCCTGCACTCCCCACGCTGCTGGGAGCCATGCTCCATGGCAGGTCCCCACCCCACCCACCAGTCTGGAAGCTGGTCCGCACTGGGAAATGCAGTCGGCCTCATGGCTTTAACCAGCTGGGAGATGGGAGCAGAGCAGCCTTTGAGCCCCAAGCAGGCTGGCAGGGGAAGGGGTCCGCGCTGAGCCACTCAGGAGCATCACACAGACCTGGTCTTGCTAGAGCCACCGGGTGATGGGGGGTCTGATTCCCACGGGCTTTGAGCCACGTGAGCCTCAGGTCTTCTCCACCAGTGGGAACCCCTGGGCATGGGACAGGAGAAGCTGGAGTGCCCTGTAGCTGAGGAAAGCCTTAGACATGGGAGTGCAACGGCTATCGGTGGCATGGGGGGCTTTTGCTGCTGCTGGTCTGTGCTGACATTAACTTGCAACCAGCCCTAGTGCTGCTCTGATGGGGCGAGAGGGCTCACCCCAGCGACCCTGGCGAGACGGCACGGGAGGGTGTCATTTGGCTCTGCCTTATTACAGGACCAGCTTTCCACATTTATCTTCATGCAAAGGCAGCCAAAACTGGAGAGTGTTTACTTTCAGTGATTTATTTAGGGCTTTTTTCATTGCCCTTGTTCATTTATAATTGCTTTCAATAAAGGACACAGGTCCCTGCCCTGCTCCCTCCACATACCACAAACACAAACCACACGTGCATCCATAAACACACATGCACGCACACATGCACAAAAGTCAAACCAGCTGCGAAATGCTTCCCCGCACACCCGCTGGACGGCCCCGACTTCCAGGGCTGCAAAGTGGCAGGAAAATGGGTCCCTGGATGCCTACCACCATTCACCAGCTTCACCAGAACTATGCAGGGGAAGGGCACCTGCGGCAGCTGGGTGGGATTTCTGCTGGGCTGAGGATGCACGGCCAAGCCCTCGGCGGCTGAGGATGTGCTGTCAGGTCTCCTGGCACGGGGAAGGATTGCTGCTGGGTGTCCTCTGCCCAATTTGGAGCAGCAGAAGAAAGCCAGATGCCATCAGTACATTGCCCAGGGTATCTGGAGTCTGCCACGATTACTCCTGCGGGAGCTGGTCAGATTTTAAAACCACAATCAAAGTTCTTGACGGCATCCTGCAGCTGCAATGCTGCTGGAGCCATGGAAAACCCACACCCATGTCCCTGCTCCCGGCCAAAACGCTGCTTTGCACTGAGCTTCTGCCCCAGGAACCCTCTGGCTTCATGGGGATGAGGGGCACCAATGTAGCTTGTCTCGGGAACGCCAGTGCGGCTTCTCCTCGGAAGCGGCAGCCGGCCTGGGTTAGCTGCAGCCAGCTCCCACCAGGGTCAGTCCTGACCCCATTTGCCTCCCTCCGAGGTGCATTTTGGGGAGGGAGGGTGACAGGGTGGTTGTGCAGCATCCTCCCAGCTCCACTAATGACAGCTGCCTCCGTGCTGCCAAACCGAAAACCTGGGTGTGGGCGAGCACAGCACAGACCAGGCTCTTCTCCATGGCCGCAGCAGGTCCAGAGCCCCGGCACCATGCCCATGCCGGTGGATGCTCCCGCTCCCATCTCCCCTCCCTGCCGGGCAGTGAGAGGACTGAGCATGGGGCCCACCCGCTATTTACCACCATCAACCCTGGTAGCGACACATCCCTCTGCAATGATGTTTATAATCAATTCCCAGCCCCCAGGAAAAAAAAAAAAAATCAGGGGGAAAATATGATAAGCGAGTCAGCTGCCTGCCTTTGCTAAAAGAATTTTCCCAGACAATAGGACAAGTGACAGAAAGACACGACTGAGCTGCTGAGAGGCTTCCGCGCAGCTCCCGCCTTGTGACACTAATGCATTTTAAGTCGCTTTGGAGCAAAACGTACTGAGTAAAAGCTGAAATAAACTGCCAGCTTTCAGTGGCTGGTATCACCCTAACCGGCAGAGCTGACCTAGAAAATCAAGCAATTTGTTACGGCAAGGTTCTAACGGCATTTCTAATTGTGCTGAAGAGAGTCTAGAGCAGGAGCCCTGAGCCAGGCAAAGAGGCTCTGATAGTTATCCCACCAGTCAGCCACCTGCACGGAGGGGGACAGGGACCGAGGGGAAGCACTTGACCAACAGACGAGGATGCATCTGAGGGTGCAATTCAATGCACTGCAAAGACAACTTGCAACATCCCCCTCCACGTCCCCTGCCCAGTCAGAGCAATTAAGAGCAGCTCTGAATCTGTTTATCCTGACTGGCTCTTTCTATGCTCACCTTGGTGCTGGCTTGGGAAGCAGCTCTGGAGGAAAGCTCCCCCATGGGGAGCAGGGCTGGTGGCTGGGGGTGCAGGGAACACGGTGGCGGGTGTGCCATGGCACAGGGCTCCCCGCCACATCCACCCGAGCAGCATCGCAAGTCTTGTAATGCTCCCTGCTGCCCATGCAATCCACCCTGCAATCACCCGTGCTGCCCCAGCATGTGGTGCTCAAGCAATGTCCCCAGTGCCCAGCCTGCAGTCCTGGGGGGTCCCCAGCCCATCCTCTTCACCCCATGCACAGCAAGCACCGAGTTGTCTCAGCCCAGCAAGACCTGGGACTGGATCCTGCTCTCAGTGGGGCAAGTCCACCATTTCAGTGGCTGTGCTCCAATTTGCAATGAGAGAAAAGAGAGGAAGGAGTCAGCCCGGAGCCCAGAGGGGAAGCTTTGCTGGGCTGAGCAGGAACACGGCTGCAGAGGGAGGGCAGGCAGGATCAGAAATCAGTGCTCCTCCACACAGCATTTCAATGCAGACTGCATTAGCACGTACTGTATATAGTGTCTCCTTGGGAATTTAAATTTAGGAGAGAAAAATAAAAGAAGAAAAAACCCAAGTAAACAGGGCTAACTGAATGTAAAATTTGCAGCTGTTTGTTGTGCCACTGCCTAATTAGCACATATTGGATTTGCATCTTATCGGCTCTTCTTGAGCATCTTCTTTTGGACTGAGCTAACAAGAATTGCTTGAACTCGTCTGATTACGGGGAGCAAACCCCTCTTCTGTCTCACCTCATGAGAGATAACAGAACACCCTGGGTTTGTAACACAATCCCTCCCCATGCCGGCCGGGCTTTGCACAAACCCCCACATCCACCCCCTGTGGGACACCATTACAGGCACGGCAGGTTCCCAGCAGCTCTGGCGCTTAATTCCTGGATGGTCCCAAAACCAGCCTAATGAGAGTAGACGAACCTGTGCAGAAATCTGCTTAACCAATAAAGCAGCAATGTGTTATTTACTCCTCCTTCCCGCGGCAGCTCTGCCGAAGGGCTCGCGCGTGGCTTCTTCCCTTTGGCGCTCCTGATCCCTCCATCACTGCAAAGGACGAGGAAACGACACACTGACCCTGGAGGCCATGAGGGTTTGAGCTTGACTTGTTTCCCCACCAGGTTTCCAAAGCTCCAGACCAGGCACCGCCAAGCGTAGCCGGACTCGGTGCAGCTGTCCTCCAGCGGCATGGCAGGCAGGGAGGCAGCACCTGGCTCTTGCAGGCAGCTGTATCATGCATTGGTTTCTTTTATTTCTAGCAGTATCTAACAAGCACTGCTTTGGCCACCGGCTTGTAATATCTAGAGCTTCTCACCACAGAGGATGCAAGTCCATCGCTGAAGGAGGGACAGGGAATTGCCACTCAGATGCTTGCTGGAGAAAATGCCCAGTAGGCAATCAAATGTCCTTATGTCTCCAAAACAGGAGACGTCCCAGTTAGCTGTGAGCTAAATACAACCAGTTGGAGCGTGCAACCAAAGGCGCGACCCTCCCCCTGCTCACACAGGTGCTGCCCAGGCCATGCCACGGGGGGTCGCCCGGGGCACATGGGGGCAGGAGCCTGTGCTGGCAGGGACCTCCCTGGGATGCTCCTGCACCTATCTCAAGCCCTCGTTTCCTTAAGAAAGGCTACCAGGGGCTTCTCTTGCCAGGCTCCCTCTAAACGAGAAATGCACTTCCTCCAAGGGGAGGCAGCCAGGCCTCTCCAAACCCATCACCTAAGGAGATAGTAAGGTTTTTTTACCCTTCACATAATTGCTGTGTCTTTTACTGCTCTGGATGCTGGTACTGCAGGTGATTTTCTCAGCAGCTCCCCCAGGACCTGGCTACACATCAAGGTAAAAGTCTTCATTAGAGCCCAAATTCCCTTACCCCAGTGGTAGGAAGGAAAGCGCTCCTTGCCCAACACATGCACGCAGGCACGTGATCACATGCCTGATGGAGCTTAAGAGCAGCAACATCAAAAGGTTGCGGCTGATTCGGAGACCTGCAGCCCCCCTGCGACCTGCCCTGAAGCCACACACCAGCAGCCGAAGGGGTGGAGGGTCTGCAGCCCAGAGGAAGGCTCTGAGCAGAGCAAGCGGGTGCTCCCGGGCAGGGAGGAGAGTTTTCTGCCCACAGATGTGCTTACCGAAAAAGCAACGTGTTTCTGACACTTTATCCTTCCCTAATAGAAAGGATATGGGAAAAATATCTGTCGTGACTGACAAAACTCTTCCACTCAGCATCCAGTGCATGGCTGCAAGGAGCCCTCAGCTCACAGGTGACAAACAATCTCCAAGACTCATCTGGCCTGTACAAGAGCTGGTGTCTTCCCTGCAGTGGGTGCAAGGCTGCAGAAACCTCAGGCCACTGACCCCAAAGCACCACAGCCACAATAGCTGCTGATGCTTGCCAGCCCACAGTTGCCCCATCCCCTGCCTTGCAGCAGGGCAAGGAGTCAAGGGCAGACTCTGGCGTGGTCCACGTGCCCCAGGGTCCCACCCTGTATCTTCACCACAAGTCATCTACATGCCTGCAGGTGTCTTGTTGATATGAGCCATTGACTGGACGTGAAACGAAGAGTCCATTAGCGTGCGTACAGCCGCCTGAGTAACAGAGTGACTATGAAGCACGAACAGCAAATTGCTTTGTTAGGGTGAGATATTTGATGCCGAAAAGCAATGGAGTTAATAATGAAGATGTGACAGCAGCAGCCGCTCTTCCTCTTGGATATGCCAAGGGACTGGAGGAAAGCAAGAGGAGCGGCCAGGGCTTCTCCCCATGCTCTGCCCAGGTGCTCCTGCTGCCCTGTCACTAGCCCATGGCCACTAACGAGACAGCAGTTGTTAGGGGCTCCTAGGTAGGGGAGTGGGTAAGCCTCCTTTGCAGCAGCAAAGACGTGGTAATGAGAATGGCTTGTTTATCCTTCTCAGGAAATTCCTCTCCTCCCGCAGCTTCAGATGAGCTCTGGTTTTTGGCAGGATGGGAGGGAGGATGGAAACCATACCGGCATCGCTCGCAAGAAGAGTTAGAGCGTGCCTGTTCGATTTACACAGATGTGGTTCATAACCACTGAGGCAGCTGGAAAATCCCGCAGTCGGAGTGAAAAGGCACTTAAAATGAAAGGACATGTCATATTTTTGCTCACCCAGGTTCGTAGCACTGTCAGCTTTTTGTGAAGATGCTCGTTGGTGCTGCTGAAGCAGCCCCGGTGCCACAGCAGCTTTACACCTCGCAGGGAAAGCCTTGTCCTGCAGCCGCTGCCCTGTGAAGCCGCCAGGTAACCTCTTCCAAGATTCCTCCTCACCTCTTCCAAGATTTGTAACACCACCCGCTTCTGCAAGCGCATCTCATCCTCCTGGCAAACCCATGCTGTGCTAGAGAGAGGCCCACGGCTGGCCGCGGGGCCGGGGCTGGTGCTACGAAAGGCACCTTTGGTTTTTGGGAGGATGCTAGCGACAGCCAGCACTTGCCCCAGATGCTGGCTGGTGCTGCCAAGGGGTGTGTGCTCATGGTGAAAGACCTTACCATGGGGACACAACTGAAGCACATCCTCAACTATGGTGGGGATTTCAACTTCTACCAACACACACGTACGCACGCAGAGCTTTTGTTTTCTTAAGGTACATCTGGTTTCTCAACTAAAGAAACGAGAGGAAAAAAATGGCCGTGGGTAAAACTCACTGCTTGTCAATGGGAGCAACCCAGGGTCACACTCGCCTCCTCCCAGAAACTTGCTCTTTGGCCTCGTTTCCCCAGGAACACAACAAAATGTTTCTGCTCCTACAGAAAGGCAACCTGAGGAACGGGTTGGGAAGAGCGCGCTAATTCTCTTATAAATCAAAGCTGTCCTGCACAGCTCCAAGGAGGGGGGAAAAAATCACATGAAATAGTTTAATGTTGTCATTTCTCCAAAGCTGCTGATTAGTTGCAGACTTGGTCTGAAGCATTGTTTTGGCAAGTTTTGCTGCCTGGCTGCTTAGCGTGCATCTCGAGGACTTATATTCCCCCTGTTCGCTCTTTCTGTCCCTGCGCTACTTAATAGAAACAGGGGCTTTGCTTCCGAAAATACTCCTTCAGGCAAAGATCCTGTAAGAGCCCTAACACCTGCAAGTCCTTGGCACGAGTCATCCTCCTCACCACAGAGAGAAGAGGAATGGCTCGCTGGTGATGGATAACCTCTTGCTGCTGGAGCTCGTCCACACAAGCGCGTCTCCCAAGGAACGAGCTGTTCCTTGGCAGCCACGTTGATCCGTTTTCCCGAGTTAAACGAGAAGAAGGACGAGAACAAGGCAGCTGACACCCCTCCCTGTTACAGGGTGACTAGACCTTCTCCTCAGTCATCACAAGGTGTGAAGGTTCCAGCAGTAAATCCACACAACTGCAGTGCACGGAGGGGAAAGCCCGCCGAAGCACAGCACGCTCCTGTGGTGCCACGGGCAGCCTGCAGCTCCCGGGCTTGCATGTGCCTTGTCCTGGGAGCTGGAGGAGAAAGCCAGGAGCTGCCCAAAGGAGAGGTCAGCTTTCATGCTTCCACCAAATAAACTTCCAGCAGAGGCTGGTTCCCCTCATCCCAGTGACAAGTCAGTGCAGGGCACAGCACAGCAGCTTTTTGGGTGGCCTCTCTTCTGCATCCTTTGTCACCGACTGAGACATCCTGGGACAGATCTTGTTATGACATCCATTTCCAGGCTACGGAGGGGCAGGGACATCTGGCAGCTCACCTCCAAGACCCCAAATCCTCTGGCTGTCAGAAGGCACACTCCGAGGCGCGGGGCTGCCTGATGGATGCAGGAGTACTGCAGCATCTCTCCCTGTTATCCGGCTGCCCAAGGCTGACCCCATGAGTGGGATAAATGCTGCCTGCCAGCCAGAGCGACCGCAGGCCTTGCAGAAGACCAGATAGCCTGAGGAGCACATTTTAATGGCAACCTGCTTCCACAGTCAGCCCTCCGCTACGTGCTCCCTTGATGGGTAAGATGGGCAGAGGATGCACAGCAGCGTTCATCTACCCAAAGGTAGCTGTTTGCATCTGTGCTGGTCACCCAGACGCTCACCAGAAGTGATGCTCAGAAGTGGTTCATCCCTGAGGTTTACAGCTGGAACAGAGCAGTGCAGCCACCCTGGAGCATTTGCTCCTCTCTCTGGATGTCAAGGTGGTCCTGATGGGATGCTGCCATGGCGGAGGGCTGACTTCAGCTGAGTCGGGGCTCCTTTCTGGCCACCCCAACTCGGCACTGTGAAAGACCTCCAAAACATTGACAAGTTACAAATAAATCAAGAAATCAGAAGAATAAGAGTTACTGGTGATACCAAAAAGCTTTGATTTCCAAGTCAGCTATGAAGAGAGAAGCACCTGGGGACCAGGCTGGACACAAAGCCTGGGACAGCACCAAGCCACCCTGCAGTGGTGACTGCCACCTCCTGCTGCTCGGAGAAGAGCCACGCTGCTGGCACAGCCCAGCAGTACGTAGGCGTGCTCCTAGGAGCATCCCCGCAGTGCTAAAGTGGAGCTGACACTGGCTGAAAAACCCACCTGTGCAGCCAGAGAAACATCGAGACCTTTGGCCCTGGTGCAGCCATATTGGTCCCAGCAGCCTCTCTGACCCACTTTTGGGCAGACCCTGGCCACAGAGATGAGCCTGGAGGACAACGCGTCCCCAAGGGCTTTATCCCTGTGCCCAGCAAGGTCCGAGAGGACAGGTTACATTCGAAGTTGGACATAGCCCTTGACCTTCCAGCCTAAAACCATCCAGCCACAAAAAGAAGCTAACAAGGCACTACAGAGCTTGCTTAACAAACACTTCTGCAAAAATACGACAGAAATGCATACGGCTTATTTAAGTCCTTCAGTGTTCATGTCTTTTAATCTTTTCAAAGCAATTCTTCTACTATTGGATATTATCACGGTTTTCTGTACCATCGCAGCAGTGTTGAAAATTGTTTGCATATTTTATTAAATTCATGCTGACTGTGACAAGCCAGTTTTTATTCCTGAAGCCATCTAACCATTAGCTGCTTGTTTGAGCTGTCCTATTTAAATACTCCGAGACTTTACTCCCCGGTTCAGGCTGCGTCCTTTTCAGCTTAAAATAATGTGATTTTCAGACATCTTATTAAATTTGCTACATTTGATGTAAAAATTCCCAAGCTACAGTGAGTCCTGAGCTTATTTGTTTACCTTCCACTACTTTTATTTATTCCTTTAAAAAGACAGAGCCAAAGAAAAATATTTCTACTTTTCCAAGCAATGTCTTTTTCCAGGAATTTTCCTCTAGTGAGTAATTTCTGCTTTCTTCCAAACCAGTACCAGGAGGTCTAGAGAGGTCACTTTGTGATGCTCTGTTGTAGGTACCACCAGCAGCTGCATGTCCCAAGGGGTAGAAGGAGCTGCCGGGGAACAAACCTCCCCACCTTCCCCATCTCTAAGCCCTGACATGGGGATGGATTACGGTGTGCTAAAGGAGCCGGAGCCGGCAGCAGCCCCGGCAGCCACTCCCCAGCCACGGCCCACTCACGCCAGCCCCAGAAATCCCCAGGGCTTATCTCGGGAGAAACCCTGGAAGCGGCTCTGCTGTCCCCATGGGAACCGAGCATCGCCTGCATCCCTGCTTCACTGAGAAATCCCATCTCTTGGAAAAATAAGTCATTAATAACCATTCTGTTTTATTCTGGCAGAGTTACGAAACCACGAAAATTGAGGAGAGAGGACAAAAAAAGAAAGAAGACACCGCAGATGTCCACCTGCTCCTTCAGCCCTAATTCTTCAGCCTTCAGTCCTTTCAGGTTCTGTCTCTCCCACGCTGCAAAAGTGACTCTGGACCTGAGCATCCCACCAGAGCGATTGCCAGGACACGGCATGGACACGGCTGTGGGGCTGGTTCTCACCGGCCACCTCATCTCCTGTGTACATCTTCAGAAGAGCAGACCCGAGCTCCGGCTAAGCACCCGTTTCTAGCTCAGGGAGGTGTTATCAGACCTGGACGAGCACTAGGGACTTTGAAACCTTTTTGAAGCTTCCTGCAGCTTTTTGTTTTCATTGGGATTAGTGAAGTTTATCATCCTTTTGGGTCATCATTGCAGAAAGTGCAAGCAGCCTCGGCAATGATGCCGAAAGCCCTCCCGGCGACAGTGCACAGGGACAGCATGCCTGAGACGAGAGTATAACAGAAGGTTTGGCCAAACTAAATGTTTTCCATAGACTGAAATGAAAGTTTTATTTCAATTTTGACCCACTCTAACAGGGGGGAAGGGTGGGAATGAACTAACTGGACTTGGGCAGTTTTAACATAACCTCTACAGCTGCACAAAGTGTTTGGGGTTCCCAAATTTTTAATGGTGAGAAGCAGAAATCATTAATAAAAGACCAATCTCCTGATGTGAGACATCAAGGAGTTGAGCGAACTGTGCTTCAGAAGCACCTCTCTCTCCACTGATGAGAAAGGACATCCGATGGATTGGCTTGGATGCAAGCATCTCCAGCACATGTGACTCCAGGCTGAGAAGAGCAAACCCATCCAAAACCAATCAAAGTTAGGAAAACTTAAGGTCATTTCAAAGTTCTTCCTCCTTCTTAAAAAGTTACAGTTAGGAAAATACCCCTGCAAAATGCTTCACTAGGAAAAAGGTGGGAACCTTCAAAATCAAGTGATTTACCATGTGCCTTCTCTGTTCCAGCTCTCCCTGACCTTCGGGCGCTGAAGCATGCGGCCACGGTACCCCAGCAAGTGTCTCTCCTCTTCCCTGCCTGTCATACAGGGGATAAGATGACAAATATGACAGCTTGCTAGAAAACTGGCTTCATTTAACCAGAAAAGCAATAGCCTGATGATTTTTCTTGATCACTCTCTGGAGGTTGCAAGGGAACAAGCTCCTTTCATCTCTCAGAGATACTGCTGCAGGTCCCCACATTGGAGAGGGAGGATTTGTGTGCTGGCAGCAATGCAGATTCCTTCCTCAGATACCCGGTGTTTTAAAGACACCTGAGGTGACCAAATCCTGTTTTGCAGGGCGTGCTAGGTCTCCTAGGGTCTGCGAGACCCTGGTGGGGTGGAAGGCTTACATGGTCCCGCGCCCAGAGAGCTACACCAGCAGCATCTCATGAGCCAGATGGGGGAGAAACCCACCCAACGCCCGGGTCAAGGTTAGACAGAAGTTACACACACAACCCTTGGAAGGCAGAGACTTCAAAGGGCTTGCAACAAATCACAGCCTATAATGAGGATTAACAACCTCAGACATGGAGAAAGGATTAGAAACCAGAATACACCGAGCATGTGAAGGACCCCTTCTGAATGCAGAGGAATAACTAGAGGACAAAGCTAACAACGATGCAGCTCGACAATACATCAGACCATGAGAAAACAGATCCTGCAAAGCCACTCTGCTTTACAGCTGAGGAAGGACTGTCAGACATGAAATAGGAGTGGGACTGTAGCTAGCAGTACCCTGTTACCATTGGCTTTGAAGCCAAAAGTGAACAAAACTCCTTTCAAAGTCTAAAAGATAGACAACACAGCTTCATCCCCATAAATATGTATATCCTCATGGAACAAATGACTGGTGGAACAGAAGATGCATCCTTTGAAGGATTTATATGAATACATGGTAGGCAAAGACAAAGAACAACATAAAAGTTGCCCTTAGAAGCTGCCCTGAAAAGGAAGGGAAGCGAAGGTGGGTGGAGACCAACTCCAGCAAACATGAGTCTTCACGGGTTCACTAATGATAGTGCAATTATGTTAACTACTCTTTCTATAGATGCCCCTAAGAATATTCCTATGGGTATGTGAGAATCTCATGCGCAGACGGGATTTCCGGGAAAAAAAGCCTGACAAATACTGATCTGAGGCACACAGAGAGCATCAGAATAGCGGGAGACTTAGTGTCACTGATAATGTTTGAGCTCAATTATTAAAGGCAGAAGAGGACAAACTAACTAAAAGAACATCAATAAACATTTTTGCCATTAAAGTTTCCTAAGGAAAAAAATAAAGACGATAAATATCCTTGAACACGAAACACTAAAATGAATTTGGACTACTAGGAAGAACAACATGTGGAGATGATCTAAGGAGGAACTGTAGGAAGTCTACAAAGGGACAAATACAGTCAGTGAAGTGGGATCCCAATGGCTTCAGTGGGCTGGAGGTGCGGGCAGGACAACGCAAAAGGCCTGGGCTGAGCATCCCTCAGGAGTCTGTTCCTACAACATTCAAACTTGTAACAGACCAGACAGAAAACATAACCATAATTAATGGTATAACCATCATGGAAGACACTGAAGTTTTAACAGAAGAAGATGTAGGAAGTCCTAATGTGAATTATGAGCAATAGGAAAAATGTGCCCTTGACAAAAAAAAAAAAAAAAGAAAGCGGGATGGGTTGTTAGAGCAGCAATATTGTGATAAATTAAGAACTTTTTAAAACACTTGGAGAACTGAAGCTCCAAATCAGACAGAGACCAAGCTCCACCTCTCAGGCTACTCGCTCTTGTGAGGTCTTCCCTCCTCCCTGCCCTCCCTCGCTGTCCAACCCTGGGCCCAGCCCTCCCGCTGGAAGCTCCACCAGGAGTGTTTCAGTGTCAATGAACCACTTGGGTTCTACCAAAAGGACCAGTTGCTTTGCTGGTCATCTCCTGAGCTGCTCTGATTGAAGACACCCTTCACTCTTCATCTTCTGAAGCTCTCAATGTGATTCACAATCAAGAAAGCTTCATTACGCAAAAGTTTGCTTGCATTTACTCTCTGAAAATTGGAGAACACAGTTATATGGGAAGAAGCATTGTTAGTATACCTGTTTCATTTTCATGACTGAATGACAAACAGCACAGTGCCTGCGATTCCTTCCTCGGTAAAAGTTGTAATAAGTCAGTATATAAAATCACAGCGGGCTATATCAGCTCTTGTCAGCATTTTAAACACGGTCTGTCAGCTAAAGTGACTGTGTGCTGCATCCTAAGGAGCTACGAAATCATCCAGTGGGCCATTTGCAACACAAGGCTTGGTGCACGGCTTGAGTTTTGAAAGGTCTGACGGCCTTTCCAAATTAATGTTACCATCTGAAGAGCTTAAACACCCAATCTGAGGCTGCAAAAAGGAAATTTGGAATTTGGCACATAGTTTACGCAAATTCATATTTGCACTTAGTAAACAATCAAGCTTCTGTTGCAGAAATGAAGAGATGAAATTCAATGAGTACTCACTTAACAGAAAGTTTAGGAAAGCGATAGAGAGAAATTCATGGAAGATTCATACATTTCTGAGGAACATCTGGTATCCATTCAACAATAAAAAGACGCTTTGTGATTTTCACCAGATAGATAACGGTTTTATCAAAGATTCACTAATTACTTCATTCAATTTCTATCACACCTTCCAAACCAAATTAGCAAAATTCAAGCAAAAAGTAATGAAAAATTGCAAGAAAGGTACTTGTTATACCCACTTCTCCTCACTGCCTGGTCTGCATATCAATATTTAGATTCAGCTGTTCCAAAACTGAATATGAAATGCATAAAATGAATTAGAAGTAGAATTCACGCCTAAACACCAGGGAGATATGTTTTGAATTACAAATACAAAATTAGCTTGAAAGCGAAGCTGAAGCTCCTGCTTTTCAAATTATTGCAGAAAATGTATTGAATACTGCAGAGATCAGAAAGATACAGCATCAGAGGTCGATGACAAATGACGGGGGAGAAATCAATTCAAGGGGAGCTTGACTTGTGTTATGACCACGACCCAGAGTTTAGCTTTACTAAGCCAAAACACTGCAGAACATGATTTTAATCTAAAATAGTAATCAGCAATAAAACGTATAAATTATATTCTGCAAATGGCTCATCCTCCAGATTGCCTGTTAGTCCCACCTTGTGCACTTATTTGGCCGCTCATCCTCCTTGCACTGGTGGCTTTTATCATCTTCATCACCACTTCACTTCTATCCACCGTGGCATGGGCATTCAACTCTTTTCCCTACAGTTTATTTCTGACAGTTCCTCTGGCCAGGAGCTGAATACAGGCAGAGTCTGATACAGGCAGAGCTGTATCGAACATCAGATGAGTCCGTGCTCAAAGGGAATGCTGGAGGAGGACAGCGAGATGAGGGTTTAGAAGGAGGACAGCGCTGGGAAGGTTCACGAGCACTTGGTGCCCATGACCAAGGACAGGGAGAGCAGCAGGTTCACGCTGAGGGGAAGAGATCAATGAGAAACCCAAAAGGAAGGAAACCTCCCTGCCTGCACTAGGGGAAGGAGAAGATCCCAAAGAAGCTCCCAGATTTTATCCTCTCGCACAACCACAAAGCAGAAGCAGCTCTGGCACTGCATGCTCTGCCGACCCCACCCTTGTGCCACAGCCCCCTGTTTCCAGGCAGATCAAAGGGGTTACCGATGGCTTGGCTGGGGTCCCCCATCACATCTCACCCCCAGCCCCAACCCAGAGGTGGAAAGGGGCTGAGCGATGAGGAAAGCCCAGCAGGCTTGGAGCCCCGCTTCAGTCCTCAGGCTGCAGTGCCACGCACACAGCTCCCTCCAGGTGGGAGTCTGCAGGATGGATCTAACCCACACCAAGTCCCTGAAAACCTCTGCCCACAACAAAGCCCCATCCCAGACACTGTAGCTAGAGAAGGGCTGTCATACAGCTACGGTGGGGCAGGAGCTGCCCGCTCTGGGGCTGCAACACCCATCCCACCTCTGCGGCACATCCCACCAATGGGAACTGGGGCTCAGCACCTCCGAGCTCAGCAGTCAGAAGCACCAGAACAACCTGCCCAAGGGAGCACCCTCCCAGCACCCGCTCGCGACAGGTCAGAGCCTGTCCCAGCACAGGGCAGGAGAGACATCACCAAAGCTGTTGAAATATTTACTCCTCCAGCCCCGAAGATGCTCCTGCCCCTTTTCTCATACCCTTCCACCCTCACTCCTACTCCCTCTTTCAGGGTCTCATGATGGAGAGGGGGCACCGAGACAGCTGCAAATGAACGATAATGAAATACAGAGCCTACAATTCGGTGCCTTCCCTCTCCCAGCATGCCCTGAAAAACTCAGCTCCCAGCTCAGAGGACCAAACAAGATGATCAAATGCTCCAGCAGCTGGTTTTTAATTCCCCATTGCTCCAACTCCTGCACATGCTCAAGAGCCTTTTTTTTCTCCCCCCCGTCTCTGCAGCAGAAGTAACGGGAGTTTGCAGCGGGAGGAGAGCAGGCTGAGGCATGAACAGCAGGCGTCAGAAAGTCAGAAATCAAATGCATCTCTTTACCTGCCCCTATACTGAAGGATTTATCTCAGTTTAAAACCTTCTCCAGGAGTTGGACGGGTGGGCAGCGTGGATGGGCTGGCCCCGGGTGGTAGACAGAGATGCTTGTGGGACCTGGCTCTCAGGTCCTCATCATCCAGATGAGTATGTCTGCTTGCAGGGGACAAAAAACCCAAGGTTTCCCCAGGGGCCCTCCTGGCACGTGGCTTCCCAAGAGGTAAAGCCACAGGAGACGTGCACGGGGCAAGGAAAAGGATTAGAAAGTTCATAGGGTCTTGCAATGAGCACTGGTAGGGACCTCAAGTGTCTGTGCCCACTGCAGCTGGGCATCACTCCCACGGCACGTCAGTGCCAGAGGAGCCACAGGGAGGAAAGGCTAGAAACCTACCCTGATATTTAGACCATTATTTTAGTCCTGAAATAGATGCATAGGCACCTTGCTCCACGTTTAGATTTGCAAAACCGTATTTTTAGCAATGGGAGAGGATCTTCAAAAATGGCAGGTGGTGATAAACCCCTCTGATGGAAGGCACACCAGGAGCAAGCAGGAACCCTCACCGGCTTCAAATGCCCACGTTTGCCTTGCCTGTCCCCCTAAGGAAACAACCAGCATTGGGAGGATGGTCTCTGCTTTACACAGCCTGGCCATCAAACGCAACCGCCAGCTCCCGAGCCAGCTGTTTGGTGGGAGAGAAGGAAAACCCCTGCACTGCTGGTAGACAGTGCTGTAGGATAAAAGATGTAAAAGTTTCCTTAAAGTCAGGTTCCCTACGCTTCACCTACATTTCTCTTCAACTTTGAAATATTTAAGCTCTTGGCAGGGGGAGAAGTGGAAACAAAAGACCAGAGAAGCTCCTACAGACCCCAAAGCAAAGATCTCCTTTATTTTTGGGGGCAGGATTTTCTAAGGGTTCCCTTCCTTCCAAGGGAGGGCCTGACGGACAGGTACCCCAAAAATGGGGAAAATTTCACAGGGAAACATCCCTAGGAAAGTTGCACCACTTGGTGGCATCATTCTCAAAAGCTTGGGCGAGTGGGGACAGTTTGCCTAATGGGTATCGCAGCGATTAGAAGCATCAAATTATCTTCTGCAGCACACAACAAATAACACTAATGGTAGGGATAATGTCAAACAGAATTACATTGGATTTTAAACAGCACTGATAGCACATGTTAAGCAGACATATAATTAGCACTGTGGCGCCTTGATAATATTAATAACATAGCTAATTATACTGATATAAATAGCAAGATTAATTGTCACAAAACATCAGCATCAGGCTTTGAAAGGCATCCCCAAACCTTGCCACTGTTTGTCAGCACTCGGGCACGGGGCCGTAAGAGACAGCAGCAAAACATTCCCAAGGGCTTGATTTATCCCTCGCCAAGAGCTTGACTCATCCCTCACCAAGGCTCCTTTCGGCCCAGGACGGCAGCAGCTCCCCCTTGGCACCCCTCTGGCACACACGCCAAGGGAGGGGGCCGCGACTGCCCGCCCTGCACAGCACAGAGATGGCATTCGGTGCACTCTGATGGAGAGAGCCGGCGCGGAGCAAGCAACGGCGGCAGGAGGGCAAAGCCCAGCGCTGAGCAATGCAAACTTCCCCGCAGTCAAGAACATGCTTGAACATCCCGAGGACGGCCGGGATGTCCTTGGAGCCTCTGTCCCTGTTCAGCCCTTGCAGTCTTGTTTGCTTTAGATTTACACCGCTCTACTGAATGGCTTGTCTGAAGGAAATAAACCCAGCTACTTTCCCTTCTAATAACCTGAAGACAAACGAAGAGAGGCATTGTAAGCCATTGCAGGAAAACGTTTTTGCATCGGGACATTTGCTACGTCCCTGTTCACGGGAGCAAAAAGAGACCCCGAGGCTGATTTAGAAACCCGGATCCCAGCGCTGTGCAAAGGTAGGATGGTGACAAATGGGAACGATTAAACACAACATGCCCTTTGGGAGACAACCTCTCATCTGCAGTTGTCTCCTGCCATTAGGCTGCTTCATTAAGCAGAAGGGCTGGCAGGGCGTGCAGCACCACTACCAGCAAAGGATGGGCTGGAGGGCAACCACAGCAGCGTAAGGTCTCTCCTCCTCACCTCTCTTTGCAGAATAACAAATTTGGATGTAAAAACTAGGATGAGCTGTGCAGAAGGAGCACAAACGTAAGGCCCATGGAGGCTACTGTCTAAATAACTTCCTCCCAGATTCCTGCTTCGTGCAGGACTTGCTTGTGCTGAACAAACTTTTCCACCTTCCTGGCACCGGCATATGAAAGCCTCCAGGGGCATGTTCAAGACCACCACGTTTAGTCGGGCCATTCCACATTTCACAGGGAACTTGCCCTGAATTCTCTCCCTGTCTCGCTCCAAGCCACGCCATGGGGAAAAGGAGCCGTTCAGCTGTGCTGGCTTGAGGATGCTCCGTGATCCCCCCATCCCAGCACCTGGTTGCGGGAGCAGAAGCCAGGGCCATGGGAAAGCTGAGCGCCGGTGCTGGGCTTGCTCCCCCGCTCCCATCCACGTCAGCCAGTCCAGCAAAGCTTTTGCTGGCAGGGCACATCGCCAGTGTTGCCAAAGTGTGAAGAAGGATGCAAACCCTCAGGTTTCTCTTGGAAGCAGATAACAACGCACCAACCAACAGCCCGGGATGGGGCTTATTTTGGCTGACTTGTTGCTTATGTTAAGCCATGGTGAGACTGTTAAAACCGGAGTCGGAGATGTTGAGATAGACGCACACCAGTACAAACTCAGCCTCAGGGTAAACGCACTGACTTCAGCAGGGTTACACTGCGAGAAGACTTTAACTCCTTGTGCAGATGCGAGCACCAGAAAGTCCCATTCCTTCTGCCTGCTTTTTCCCTTCACTGCTGTTTTGCTGCTGAAAAAGCAAACAAAATGCCTAAACCCACCAAAAAGTCACCAACAACATCACTAAGCAATGGGACAGACAGCACTTTTGGGAGTTTCTTCTGCGGCCAGAGCCTTAGCGCTGCTTGGGGACGCCCTTTTCCCCTGCAACATGTGGGATGCTACAGCGGACTTCGTCAGAGATGTGTAGGGGACATTGCACTTACAAAGCCTGTGCATCCGACAGTCCCGTCAGACCAGCCAGCACCACGGCTGCTGCAGAAATCCCGGGCAAGCAAGCTCACCGGCAGCACAGCTGGGGCAAGCAAAACCCTCACGCTTCCTCCAGCACAGCCAGGGCACTGCAGGGATGACTCCGATGGGTCGAGCCCCAGGTCAGCGCGCTGGGGCCGAGCCTGCAGCCTCCTCCTGCGCGTCCCTGCACACTTCCCTGGCCTGCCCCGGCCAAATGCAAGCGCCAGCCCGGGCTGCAGAGCGCCTGTTTTTTCAGCTTATCTGGCAGATCTCAGGCATCAGCCCCGTGGATTACACAAGCTCCGACGTCTTACAGCAACAGGCACAAGAGAAAACGTCTGAACAGGTTTTCCTTCCTGGAGAAAACAGCCCTGCCTGCTGCAAGCTGCCATCCCCAGCCTGCACTGCCCACTGCTTGAGGGCCAGGGACACGGCACGGCACTGGCAGATGCCCCAAAGTGCCTGAAGACAGTGTGTTTGGGCAGTCCAGATAAAGCGACTGTGTGCCCAGCCCTGCCTTCAGTCAGCCCCTGGAGCCCTGCTGATCTCTCCAAAATCAAGACCCATGCCAGCTGGCACGCAAGGGCAGCGCCGAGAGCTCCCCACCCCACTCCACACTGCTGAACGGACACTGCTAAAGCCTCTCTGAAGGCCACCTTGAGGAGAAAGGCCAAAAACCAACCAAAGACAGGCTTTTCAAAAAGTTACAACATCTGGAAAACGCGGAGGGGAGGGACCGCTGGAGCCTTCAAGCCAAGCGCAAGGGTAACTGCTCATGCCAAAACCTGTTTCAGCTGCTTTAAACTTGGCTAAAACTTCACCCAGTGAAGTGTAAAGCTCCTGTCAGTCCTTGTTCCCTTCTCAAGAAAAAAAAAGTCTGTTTCTGATAATGAGAAAAGGAAAAAATCTCTTTCCTCCTCCACACTAGGAGGGAAAGCCCTAAAATTTCAGTTATTTCCCTAGAAAATGCCAAGGATAAGTGCTCTCAGTCAAGGTTGAAGTTTGGACGGCAGGGTTAGCTGTTCTTCTGGGAAAAGGCCAAATGTACCAAAGCGATGAGCTGCTGCAAGGCTTTGGTGCATCCCCCAGGGATTTTTGGCGAGCTGCCCCAGAGTCCTCATCTCTCAAATCCAGCAGCCCAGGCTTTGCCATCCCAGTGCCACCACTGTCCTGGCCCCAGTCACTCTGAGCTCTCCCTTTTCCTCCTTTCCAGCTCAACTCCTGCCTGCCTCTGCTCAAACCAGGCAGCAGACAGCCGGCAGGACGGCGAGGGCCAGCACGGGAGGGCGCAGACACCCACCTGCATTGCCCAGCACGCCAGGGCATGGACCACCTGCACAGCACCAGGCACCGCGAGGGAGCAGAGTGCCCAAAGAAAGGGACCTGGGGAGATTTTGGCTGCTGGGACCACAGCAATCTCCAAGCACATGTCACTTCAGACCGTGCAAAAGCCCAGGGATGGAGCGGGACAACAGCAGAAGGCCCACAAGACACAGGACCAAGTGAAAGTTGTCTTTGCAAAGCAGGGGGCTTGTCTATAGAAGAGGCATCCAGATTTATTTTACTTGTAGTCATAACTGCCCGTGATAACCTCTTTCTTCCTCCAGCCCTGTTCTCCGATAAAACCAAATCATTTTGCAAAAACACAGAAACAAACAAAAAAAACCCCACAAAACCCAAACCCCAGATATCAAAAAGCCCACACCCAATTTAAGCCTTTTACGCTGGAAAATTTCACCCTGAAGAGTGGTGATTTGGCGGTTACTGAAAACACCATCTAATAAAAGAAAGAAGCAGTGTTAGCAACTCGCCCAGCAGCATACACTGCTGCAGGCTGGATGCACGCTGAAAAGGCAAATGCCTCTGTATGGGAGGCAAATGTCTCCTGTGTGATGTACGGCTGTAACAGAACTACAGTGCTACAATGCAGAGGCTTCAAATAAAGCTGCTGAAGCTGTGCAACACAGAGAAGTATTAGGTGAGTAGCAGGTGAGCATCCAGAATAAACACAAACCGAATCCCTGGGCCTGGACCTGCAGTTGGGCTGACATAACACATTAATGCAACGAATAGGTCCTAAACTGCATAATAAAAGCCCTGTGGAAAGCATCTCGCTGCTACGTGCAGCACCGGCTTTGGGAAGCACAAAATCTCGGTGAGTTTAGAATGGAAAAACCTGCCAAATTTCACGTGCGGCTGAGGCAGCTCTGAAAGAATAAGCGTCTGATGTAAACCCGCCAGCAGCATTCATCCCCCCGTACAAAGCCATCCACTGTGCTTCATCTAAGCGAGCGCCAGCCCTTTGCAGCCTCTGCTGCACGATGCAGCAGCACTCTGGACGGAAATGGGATTAAGCGTCGCACTCTTTTACTCACCTCCCTCCTACTGGCAGCCCATACACTTGATAACCATCAGCCAAGTGTCCCCCGAACCATAAGATTTACAGAAACCCAGTTCTTCTTATCTGCTTCCTGTCTTTTGAGTCTTTAAAGGTCATAAAACGGTGTATTTAAAAAGCAAGCTGAGCTTCTCCTACAGCCCCGGGATTCCTGTGGCTGCAGACTTAAGAATAATATAGATAGATGCCCAGAGATGTGGGGAGCGGAACATGATCCAGCAGACATCCTGCCTGGGGGGAGAGCCCCCCATCATCTACCAGATTATTCCCAACTGTGCTGTTCTGGGTGTCACAGCTAGGTTTCACGATGCCTCGCAACCCCGTTTCTGGGCACTACGGGCAACGTGCCCACCAAAAACCACGGCTGAGCCTGGACAGCCGCTGCAGACCTGCTCTGCTCCATTGCTGAAAACCCCTCACTGCAATGAGCAGCAGCATTTCAGGCACAACTTCACCCCACAGTACCCAGGGAGCCCCGAGGGCATGCAACAGGTCACACCCCAAATCTGCCCGGGTCCAGCTTCCAGCTGGTGGGCAGCAGAAACCCACACAAGGGTTTCCAACCCAAGCAAAGCCACGGCAAGACTCTCTCATCCCAGTCCCAACCACTGCAGCACCCTCCTGCCCGGCGCACGCCAGCTGCTGAGGCAGCTGCAACACTCCTCTGCTGCAAGGAGCACAACAAATAAGTAAATCACGCTCATTCTGCAGGACACAGCAACTCCACAATATACTATTTTTATTGCCCGAGTCAGTGGCTTCGAGAACAATGTTTTTCCAACGCAGGTTGGCTCCTATCATTTAAATGAAAAACAGGCCTCGGTGGAAACTAATACAAAGGGAAAGAAAGCAACAGCACCTTCCTTTGGTTTTGCTGAACTGACATGTAGCTGCACTTGGCGGCATTCAAATCACAGCTCAGCAAGCATGGAGGGGGTGGAGGGAGAGTGTGCACTTATCTCCCTGCTCTGTTTATATTCAGGTGTTTATCAGCAGCTTGGCAGTTGCTGCAAGCAGCCCTGCGGAAAGCCGGCACTTCCGAACAGGGGGTTTGCGAGTGATGGGGAATAAGGAGCGCTCACAGCATCAGCGGGCAACGTGCTGGGAAGGGAAGTCCAGCTGGCCCCCACGAGCAGAAAAAAGGGTTCATTATTTTTCACTTTTAGTTTCTGGTGCCAAGGCAAGGGCCCAGCCGCAGGCCCTGCCCCAGGGTACCGCAGATCCAGGCTGCTGGCGTCTCCCACCATGTTTTCGAGCAGCAGTCATAGCTTCCAGCCACTCCTGGTGATGGGGCTTTGCCCAGCTTGGAGGGAGAATCCCCCCAGGCATTTTAATCAATGGGAAAGGCCTCCAGATAAGGCTTGCATGGCCAACAGCTCTGCTATTCCTCTCACCTATATCCCTGATCCAGTAACAGCATTACCCCCCGCTGCAAACTTTGCCTTGCTTTATCTCCAAGACAGGCACGCTGCCCTCCAGCGCTCACTCCTGAAGGTTTCTCTTCAGTCCAGGCTTACCTTGCCAGAGTAATTTTTTTTAAAATGGTCTTCTGAGTGCTCTAGCAAACCACAGAGAGCTGCCATCAGAAAAATGTCTACTTGCAAACCCAACACCCAGCCACAAAAGGCTGGGGCGGGCGTTATACCAAAGCCCCTTTGCAGGCAGCTGCCTTCTGCTCGGCTGCTAGTGCTGAAGTCCCTGCAATGCTGGGGTCGGAAAGCTTATCGTTTCCCTTTGCAATTTAAATCCCAAAGTCGAGCTCATTATTTCTCAGAGATACTTTGAAGCAGAAAGGAAATAGATCTGCTTTCTGGCACAGCTGGTAAAGGGGAGCCCAAAGCATCGCAGGCAGGGGCCTCAGGGCCACCCACTTACCCTTGGGGTGGGCTGCTGAGCGGCGCAGCACCAGTATTACCCCGTCCTCACACACTCAAACCCTCTCCCCACACACAAGGTTTTCCAGCACAGACCGAGCAGTGCTTCGAGCCTTGGACAGCCAGCTTTTTGCCTTGTGAGAGCTAAAGCTCAAACACCCCGGGGGCCAGGAAGCTGCTACAGCACCGAGCCGGAGCGAGCATCGCTTGGGTGCGGCAGCGAGACTAAAGCTTTCGGAGGGGCGTGCGGCATCCCCATGGGCAGCTCCCTGCCCCAGCAGCTCTGGGACGGCAGCAGAAAGTCACAAGCTGCCAAGCCCAGGCATTCAGTCTTGGTAAGTCAGAGCCCGAGTGAGTCACGAGACCGGCTAGAAAATCCCAAGTGTTTCAGAAAATAAATAAATACCTCATGGGTATTCCTTATTTGCCTCCTAGTTCTTTTCACAAGCCTTTGGAGTGGATTTGAGTCAGCTTTTGAGCTTCTCTCCAGAGTCTCAGAATAACACACAAACCAGCCCTGCGGTGCTTTATTTGACATGAAAGCTGAGGCTCTCGCATCCCCTCTCTTCCCCAGGGGTGGGCTTTCCAAAAACGCCCAGATAACTGGGATAAGCACTTGCACCAGTGGCACCGTTTGCCCTAGCTGCAGTCCCACTGGGGATCGGGAAGGCTGGAGGTTTACCTGGCTTCGGTGGGAAGCAGCTAGGCATTAACGGCACAGGGAGTAATGCAGGGAGCTGCCACAGAGCATTCCCAGCTCCTCGGGTCTCGGGCTTGCTCCCAAAGCACGACGGGCATGGAGAGGGGGGCCAGGCAAGCCCAAAAGCCCCTGCAGCAGCTCCCGGAGGAAGGTCAGCAGCAGAGCAATGACTTGGGAGGACTCCGCACATGGAAGGAATAAGGGGAGTTCCCACATCCAGCAAAATCGCAGCACTGCCTCCGTCTGCACCCTTTGCCACGCTAACAGGAGCACAGGAGCCCCTCTGTCATCAGCCGAGGCACCCAAGACATTTTCTGTAGCAGATCCGTGCGTTATTATAATGAAACACTGGCACGGTAAACACGGTCCCTGCCTGCTCCCCCAGCCCCCTCCCTCTCCAGCAGCTTCTTTCCTGCATATTCACCAATGGGTCAAAAGACTCTTTCAAAATTTAGCAGTGTCAAGGCACAAAAATAAAACAACCACATTGATCTTTCTGGCAGAGCCCTGCACAAAGAGGGTTACTCAGAAAACCTTTATCTAGTTTTCTTTTCTTTCCTTTTTTTTTTTTCCCCAGTCCCCTCATCTTTCTTTAAAAGCTAATCTTTGCTAACGGGAACTTTTTGTTCCCTCTGACACTGCTAATATATGTGTTGGCAAGCATGTCTGCAAGCATACATCTTCCATAAGAGGCCTTGTCACGGGCTTTGAAACCAGACCAATTAGCATTTTATTTTTATTTTTCGATTGCAATGTTTTACAACAGTTTAAAAAGCAGTTATTGAGCGCTAAATAACTCTCACAAAAAGATATTATTATAGGTGTAAGAGATCTTTTCGCTTACCCAAGAAGAATTATCCAAGGTTAAACAAAGCTCAGCTGTGGATAACTTGAAAGATAAACTCCCTGTTGGGCATAACTCGGATTTAAATTATTTCAGAAGCCGTCACTTTTATTACTCTCTACTCTCCTTACTTTTCCCCGCTTTCCTTGTGCCTCAGCCCAGCAGTGAATGCCAAGGCTGACCTCCCTGGCAGGACAGCCAGCAAACGCCCATCGTCAGGGAAAGACCCTTAAGTGTACAAACCCATCTGCCGTTGCCACATCACCCCAAAAATAATCCATAAGATCTACAGACAGTAATTACAGTGATTTAGACGTAACAGCCTCTCCACACAACCCCGGCAGTGGATGTGCCACTACCACAGCGATGCTTGGAAGGAACCACCCTTCAACCATACTAAAACCAGCAAACTCTTTCCCAAATCAGGAGTTTTGCCAAGCTGAGTTACTGTTCCTGCAGCCCGTCCTGCCCAGCGGGCACTGCACCCTGCCTGCCCTGGCCGAGCCCCACGGCCAGCGAGCCGGTGCCAGTGCAGATGCCTGCCACAGGAGGCTCTTCCCAGCAGGACAGGGAATTTTAAAAGACCTGCTGGGGAAGCCGCTGTGACCCAATTGCCCAGCGAGAGGGAAACTTTGGGGCTCTCCCTCTCGGTTTATCTGGGTTTTGGCTCTGTGCACAGAGCCCGGATAGAGCTGTGGAAGAGCTCTTCCCTCCTGCAGGCATCCAGGAACTGCTGCCTGCCTCCCCATCGCCTCTCCTCTGCAATAAGCCATACCCAGGGGTATGGCAGCACCCATCTTCAGTAAATTTCCCACCAGCTCCATAAACCTAGAAGCCAACACGCACCTGCAGCTTTACCGCATTAACCTCCAGCTCCGGCACTGCGCTGAGCAGCCCCGGTGGCACAGCCAGCACTGGCTTCTCCTTGCAGCTCCATTACAAGCTTTCCATGCATGGAGGCATCGCGCTTTAAAAAGATCCCCCCATTTAAAAAAAAAAAAAAAAAAAAAATGCACAGGTTCCAGGCGGGGAGTGGTTCTGGCATAATAAGGATTTAATGGAAGCACACACAGGTCAGGGCAGTGCCTGGCTTTAGCTTCTGCCTTCCCCACTCTGTTCTACAAGAGCGGCCAGCAGTCCCAGGGGACAATCCCACAGGCTCCGGCGCAGCACAAACAGATTCAAGCACCAAATCATGCCCAGATCCTGGTGCAAACTAAGTTTTAATTTTCTTTGCTTCACTTTCCTCACCAGCAAACTCCCAGGGAGCCTGCAAGAATTGCTTGCAGCAGTTGGCTGCTGCCAGGCAAAATCCTTTGCCGGAGCTCGGTGAGACAGGCTGCACGCAAGTGGACCTCCTGCACACCACAGGTCTGTACGGGCACACGCTAGCCTCAGAAGATTTCAAGTCATCTCTCCCCTGTCCCATTTTAGACAGGAGAAAAAAAAAGAGGTCAAGTTTTGCACTGGGAATAACATCGCCCTCCCTCCAAATATCACGCACGGTCCATCTGTTACAGAAGCACTATTTTGAAAGGGGTCACGGCACGCTGCCGTGCGCTGCCTGCACGCTTGCCCTGCCCTCTGCTCCAGCCACGAGCAGAAAGGAAATAAGGGAGACATTTCTTGCACGTCAATAAATAAAGCTTCAAAACAGGTCCAAGCCTTGCATCCCACGGGAAAGCTCCCTCCCCCGGGGAGGGAGAGCTCAGTCTGTCACTGCAGTGAAAGCTCAGGCTATAGCCCCCCCCACCATTTCTAACCTGCTGCCAAATCATGCCCACGTGCTGCTGCTGAGCAGCGGGTTTGATCTGCTCGCTTCAACACCGAAGAAGACGGGTTTTTCTATGCAGAAAAGAAACAAAGCCAAAGAGCCACAGCATCCCTGGGGGAGGAGAAACAGCTATATCCTGATACATCTTCCCTTCTCCTCCTTGGCAATATGCAATTAAAATCGTTACAGCTTTCACGGCCACCCCCCCCCAGCTGTAACACTTCCCCAGCCCCAGACTGCAGCCTGCGTGCCCCCCATCCTCACCGCTCCCAGCAAACGCCTTCATCCCTTAATTATACATGAAGGGAAGACTCTGCATCACCTCATTATCGAGGCAAGCTCAGATAGGGAAAGGTCCCCTAAGTTGTTTTTAAAGGGTCCATTGCAAATGCAAATGAACTCAGGCTAAGGACACCAATTAATTCATAAATGCCCAGAAACTGTTGTGTGTCCAAGCAGCAATTCTCCACGGGACGTGTCCTACACCCAAAAGAGATGTTCAGCTCCTCCTAGCAAGAGCACATGCTACTCCAGCAAGCATCTTGGCAAAGCCCATTGGTAAAAAAGAAAAAAAGAAGATAAAAATGCAGGTGATTCTAGACCTGGATCATAACTGCAGTGCTTTGGGTGGGATATTTTGCTATGTTTCGAAAATAACTGCATATTCATGTGAAAACCCCATGTTGTCCTGCTGCTCAGGCTGGCCAAGCCCCAGCCACCCCACGGTGAAGCAGCTCTGCAGCACAGCACCTTCCCGCTCTGCTCAAACCTGAGTTTTGATGAAAGGGGCGGGGGGGGAACCCAGCCTGGCCCATGCCATCTGAGCTGGGGTCAGGTGAGGCTGGAGGAAACTCACTCCTACCCTTCAAGCTGCCAAGCCCCTTCCAAAGGGGATGGGGGAGAAGATGGGTGGGAAAGGGGGTGGCTCCCACATCAGCTTTCCATCTTCCTTTCCCAAGACTCTGGTCCAATATAAAAGGGGATTTGTCCATGCTGCTGTATTAAAACCACACAGCTTCCTTTGTCGGGACACCACCGAGCAATGCTAGAGCAGAGGAGGTGGTTTCATTGATAATTTATGAGACAATTTATTTCAATGATGCGCTTGAGTGCAACACCTCACTAGGGGCTGCCCATTACCAGCAGGCTGAAGAAGCTCCAGGACTCATTCAAACCCTGCAGCAAAGGATAAAACATGGAAATAAGGGCTGCAAAGCAGCAGGGAGATGAGAAGAAGGCAGCACGGGCAGGCTTCAACATGCTGAAATGGGACATTTCAACAACTTATTGGAAAGACTGGCTCACATTGACTTCCAGGGGGAAGGTCTGGGTTCCCATGTGAGGAGCCCACCGACACCCAAGCATGTGTGTCCTCCAGCAAATCCCTCCTGGGATGCACAGAGATGCTCGAACTGAAATCCCTCTTAGCAAGTGGTACAAATTCAGCATATCGAAACCCCGTGCTCAGAGTTTTGACCCAAAGGCATCGTCCACCTTGTGCTCCATCAGAGCGGTGTCATCAACCCAACGTTTGCCATCACCCCAGAAGTCGTGACCCAAGGGAGAGCTGATCCAGCACCTCCATGAGCAGAAATAACCATTTTTACTTCCATCTGTCAAGGGATACCTTCTGCTTAAAAATGCTCTTCTCTGAAGCCCGAAAAAAGCCCAGAGGGAGAGCCTGGGCCCAAAATAAAGCACGCAGCAATGCACATGCACCTCCACGTCCTGGCTTTCAGCTATGACTCAACCAGCAACGCACCCAAAGCGGCTCCAGGGCAGTCTGGCATGTGCCATGGTGAAGGAGAGGCAGAGCCAGGCGCCTAGCAATAACCCAAATGAAAATCCACCCTGAAACCACCTCCCAGGCAGCGCAAACAGCGACCTGGCCAGCAGCGAGAGCCACCCTGCAGACACGCTGCTTTGCCTTTTCATCCACTCTTCCCCCCACGCGGAAAATGAAGCTGCCCTGATTTCCTTGGAGCCCATTTTGGGGGATGTTCAAAGCACTCCACACTGGTGAAGACGCTCTCTCCAGTGGCACCTGGCTCGCAACAGCAACACAATGGATTTTCATTTACATCTGGGACAGCACAGACGGCAGCTTCAGGAAAAGCCACCCCACACCGGGAACAAGGAGGAGAGACCGAGAACAGCCTCATTCCCCCCAGTCATGCCTGGGAGCCACACAAGAGAGCAAAGCACGCGCTTAATATTAAAAGCAGCAAAGAAGCACTCCGCGCTTTCGCTTCTGTGGCCCTGGGAAAGGGGACAAGGACCTCTGGCATGGGATGCACGCACAGAAACGCATTCAGGCTTCAGTGCAAAACGGGGCTGCTCATCCTTCCCTGCCCTCTGCAAGGCTTTCCAGAGACAGCAGCAGCCGCCGTGCGCTCGCAGCCTCCCAAAACACTTGGCCGGTGACTTTCTGGCACAGCACCATTTTTCTGCTCCCGGCCCCGCTTTGCCCTCTTCGAAAGAGGTGGCTCCGAAGAGACGCTGAACTGCAGCACGTGAGGTCAGCATGGCAAGGGGAGAGTTTTGCTTCTCCAGGCATGGGGAGAGGTGATGCCACATGCCCTCAAATTACCAGGGCTGTCACAGGGTGTCATCGTCCCTCCATGGCCACCTGGTCCAGCTCGCGAGGCACCCCTATAACAGCCCAGCACGGCTCATAGGGATTTACCACCCCTGCAGTTCTCAGGATAAAGGCTTCAAGGCTGTGAGGTTCCCTGACAGTTCAGAAAGAGATGCTGGAAAAGTCACCCACGGGCAGATACATTTAAGGGAGGTTGGCTGCAGTTGAAGGATACAGGCACATCACCGGAGATGCTCGCACCCGGAGGGAGGGTCTGCAGCCCCGGGAGCTGAGGGGAACCAGCGAGCCCCACCAGTGCAGGGCAGCGAGCAGCGCAGAGGCACCCACAGCAGAGGCCGTCCTGGCAGGCAGCTGAGCACCAGGAGCGCGAGTCCCTCCAGAGCTCTGCTCAGCAGCACATCATTTCCCTCCATCCGGCTGAGCGCGGCAGGAGCGGAGCCAGGGGATGACGCCCACCAGCTCTGCACCCAAGCAGCAAGCGCTGCAAGAGCCTCACCCGTCTACTTCCCAAACAGAGGGTTTGATCTGCTATTTTTGGCCTCCTTCCTTCCTTTTGGCCCTCCTTTTACAGCATACTCCCACGGCCACAGCGGCACTGACACTCTTACGTATTGCGTTAATTAAGCCTGAATGGAATATAAAATAACTCAGCATCTGTCTGATGCACAACCCCCGGCTAGCACGGCCTCAGACCAGAACTCAGAAACAAAATGAGAGAGAAAAAAAAAAAGAAAGAAAGAGAAAAAGGGGGAAAATTGATTAAACTCCAGAGTTCAGTGAGTGACATGTTTAATTGCTAATGTGGGTTTGGGATTATTCTTTTTTAAGATTTTTTTACCAGCCCAGCTGGTATCATCCTCTAATACCCAGAGAGCAGCAAACAGATTGCAGGAGACGACTCATTCTCTCACTGTGCTTTCTGTTAAATAAATAAATAAATAAATAAGATAGATCAAAGAAGTGAAAAAACCTTCTGGTAATTTTTTTTCCTCTGTTTCCCAACTGGTCCCAAACATATTTCCTGCTGGGACTGACAAGGAACACTGTCAAATTAAAAATCACAGCTTTAAGAATCAAGTGGCATTAGATTAAATGGAAAGGCTAGTTTTTAAACAAGGGATGATGCGGAAGGTTTTAAGCAAATCCTGCCCCGGCTGGATGCACAGGCTTCCCAACGCAGGGCCACTGCAGCAGCACGGGTGCAAAGGGGTTCCCTGCTGAGGATGGAGGCCTCAGCCTCCCTGGGGACCTGCCCCAGGGCTGTGCCACCCTCCTTTACCTTCCTCTCAATCCTAAACTTTAATATGAATTTTTTCCAGGTGGCCATGCAACCCCTGTGCATCCCCTGCAACTGTTTCTGGCCGGGACTGTCAATTGGACACGATTACCCCAGTGCCACAGGGACCGCATCCTGCCCGACCGCTGTCGGAGCAGCACTGCGGGGACAGCAACTGGTCGGCGCCCGTGCCACGTCCCTGCTGTGCCAGCTAGCGGAGCACAAGGCATGAGGGTGGCACCGCCGTGCCAATCTGTAGCTGCAGGAAGATGCAACCAGAGGCGCAGGCGCTCCCCCCGCAACGCCGACGCCATCCCTGCCACTGAAGATGACAGCATCTTGGCTGACCTTGGAAGCAACGTAAAAATCAAGATCCCAATTTACTCTCCTTTGAGTGCATGAGCAACTACAGCACTACGGGCTAGCAGCAAGGAAAACTTGATGCATTTGCCTCACATTTCATCGGGAAGAACACACAAACAAACGAGCTCATGAAAATAATTTGTTTCTCTTCTCCTAGGAGGTAACAGCTATGCTACAACTGCGTTAGGTCTCAGGGCTCAGAGAGCTGGTGAGTGAAAGAGGAACCAGGATGCCCAAACTGCGGGTCCTGGGAGCGCTCGCCACCCGCAAAACAGCCAGCACAGCCCGGCAGAGCTGTGCGGACGTGTGCTGCCCCATGGGGCTGGGCTCCCCCCTGAGGGGAGCAGACCCCCCGTGCACAGCATAGGAAATGTGTCTAAGAAAAGCCAAAACAAGAGGTGAAGACCAAGAAATAAATAACCAGCCCTTCGTCTCCAACAGAAGCATCAGGCCAACGGACAGACAACGGGATTCCTCTCTGAGCGCTGCTCTGGTCCCAAGCAACCGACACTCGTTTGCATTAGCACAGCTCCCACAGGGGTCCCCAGCAACGCCTGCGTGCATGCCCTGATGGGAAGGATGAGCATATTTCCTATGGGAAAAGCTCTGACCCCTTTAGTGGACAAGCCGGCACATTGCAGCTCACGCCTGGGGCTGGGGTTGAGAAAACTTCTGTGCACCCAGTCCCTTCAGTCTTGCACACATCCCCTGTAGCCGGGCTCTGCTGTCAAAATCCTAAAATTCACCCTTTCTTCTTATGACTTTTAAGATTAAAGCAAAAAACCCACCACCCTTCCAGAGCTCCAGCACTGAAGGAATAGCACCACCCCCCTCAAACCTAGTGGCATTGCAAAGATGTGAATAACATAACATTCACATAACAGATGTGAATCTTCTTTGATTCTGATGCGCTGTAAAGAGCTGACATTCAGATGGTGCGGGAAGCCTGCGAGCATCCGAGGAGTAATTTGTCACTGGGACCGCATCAAAGCGGCAACTTGCCAAGCGTCGCACCAGCATGAAGCCCGTGCAGGAGTAGCCATTGCGCATAAACATATGCTCTGGCAGCAGGAGCAGGCAGAGGCCAGCTTCGCCTTGCGAGCATCTCGGGTCGGAGGAAGCGGACGTGCTGCTCCGTGGCCCCTGGAGAGGCAGCCGAATCCCCGGGCTTCCTGGCTCGCCTGCGTCCTGCGGCTTTCAGAGCTTCCAAACACAGAGGGGGTGGTTGAGGACAGCAGACGTTGTAACCCCTTGGCTTTTGTTGGCAGATCGATGCTTCCCAAGCCACAGTGCAAACGCAGGGGCTAGGGAAAGAGCCCAGCCGTGCAGGAGGGCGAATGCTGGCAGAAGCAAAGTTCAAGCCGATGCTGGCAGCATCCTCACTCACACAGGAGGGGACACGGCGCTCTCCTCTCCTCCTCCCAGTAGGAGCATCAGCTCCTCTGGAGATGGCGGAGGAAAAGTCATCACTTCTTCAGGCATGCAAAAATCCACAGAAGGACCAAAGAGGCACTTCAAATGCCTGCCAAGCAAGTGCTGGGTTTCTCCGAGTTCCTCCCTGCTCGCTTTCCAGAAGCGATGCTAAGGGCTGGTAGGAGCAGCCCAAGAGTGAACAGCAGAGACTCTCCCAGACCAGGCTGCCAGGATGCGGCCAGATTCAGCCGCGCTGCTCAAGGTGTGTCTGTGTAGCTGCCCCATCCGACCCAAACTGCCCACTCACTGTTTCCAGACAGGTCTGATTCAGCCTCGATTTATAGATTGGACTTGAGACACAGGAGATGGAGTAGAAGATGCATCAAGAGAAGGAGAAGGCAAGACTCTCCCTCTATTTAATGAAAGATGAATTAACTGAACTTTTCTCAACACAGAAAGAGCAGATGGAGCATCACCAAGGGTGGGGACACATCCATACATGTGCTTTGGTGCACATGGAGTACCTCCAGTACAACTGGTGCTCCCTGGAGACAACAAGACAGAAAGCAACCCCAAAGGTCTCCACACACAATGAGTAAACGAAGCCCCTCTTTGCCTTCCTACATAATATTGCTCTCTTTTTTTTTTTTTGAACTGACAACAAATGACCCAAAGAGGTGGAAAGTATCTTGCTCTCCAGCATGCCTCCCGGGTGCCGACTCTTACACGCTTCACCTCTAGAAAGGTGAACAGCAAGACTTTAAAACAAAAGTTGAGACAGCAAATCATTAACGGCACATAACATTTAATCGGAAAACTGACAACTCCATTCAAAAACAAGGTAAAGAAAAATCAATAGCTCTTCCCTTCACCAGCTGAGCTCTGAGCTCAGGAGATGGCGTTGCCCTTCAGTAGGAGCTCCTCTCAGCCATCTTCTCTCTTTCAAATGCCAATCTCACATAGCACTGTTTTAAAGATGGGAAACGGAGGCAGAGCAATTAAGAACTTGCCACAGGCAAGCAAGGAGTAGGAGGCTGAATTACCATAAGCTGTTTTGGGGGGTTGCAGCCCAAAGTACAGCTGGCAGAGGACAGCCCGTCCAGCTAGCGTGAGAAGGACCACTTGGCCATGAGAGCGGGCTCACAGCCAGGGACAAGGGACTAGGACAGCATCTGCGCCTACGATCTTAAGAAATTAATTTAATCTATCTTGGCAAAGATTAAGTTCTTCCTCCAACTCAAAAGGCTCTTCAAGGCAACAGGAGGCTTCAGGGGGATAGAGAACTTCTCCAGGCTGCAGTCCCAGAAGATGGTCATCTCCAGGAGCCCAGGCCCCCAGTCCTTGCTCGGGCAGGACCTCCAGCACCCATCCCTGCTCCCAGCAGAAGCTCTGCTCGCTAAGGCGGGAATCTAAGTCCCAGATGAGAAGTAGACCAGGCCAAGCGAGAGAGAAGTCACGCTGGGACGTGGTGCAGCACCCCTCTTCACAGTAGGCCTGGGGAGAGCAGGTCCCCACAGCTTACACTTCATGCTCCAAACTGCCTGGGTTTCACAAAAGCAAAGACCTTACAGCTAATTTTCTTAGTGGTGCTTGTCAGATCAAAGTGCAGCAAGAGTAAAAAGCTGAGCCAGTCGCTGCTTTGTGAGAACAAATTTAAGCTGCTTGAACGGCTCTTGCTGACATCTTTGCACAGCTACTTCTCAGGTGGACTGCAGAGTTGGACAGGCACAGGCCAGAAGAGATTCCCCCTCGCCCAGGCAGCACCAACGCACACGTGCAAACCCAGTACTGCCTCTTTGCAAATCCTCTGCCAATGCAAGTCATATGCTCAGCAAATCGGACAAGTGGCATTTATAGTTCTTTTCCATAATGAAGCTTCAGCTGAGACTTGTGAGCTTTGTATGAAAAGGGATGGATGGCGCTGGGATGGTCTAACGGCCTCCAGAGCTGACAGAGACAGGTGCCCCAGGAAAGATATAATTTCTTGCAACTTTTGCAGCAGGTCTTGATCTCACTGATGGATGTGCCAACAGCATCAGCAAAGCATGGGAAGAGGCCATTGCCCAAGGTGCAAGTTCTAGCGGCCAAGCCAGCGGTGCTTAAGGAGTCGGGAAAGATAAATCACTTCTCTGTAAACAGAGCGGGTGCAGGTCTCAGCCCATGGCCCAGCAATTACCAGCAACTGCAGCTGTACCTCCTTCACCGGCCCTACCTCTGGAGGACAACACCCACCACGGTCTCCGTGCCAGTGCCTGAGAGCATCTGGGAGGAGAACGCAATGAAAGCCATCACGTGTTTCCTACCTCCCATCCCTACCCCTCAGATGCATAAATAACCTTCTGCATTTGTCCTCGCCTTGCACATTCAAAACAAAGTCAGCACACTCATGTTGCACAGTGTTCCTAAAATAGGTACTCCTTGGTCCAAGCTCCTCTCTCCATGACACCGTCTCTAAGCATCTTTCCATTTTCCAGCCTGCTTGGCTTCCTGCTGAGGATCCAAGTGTCAGAAGTTTCTGGTAAGAAAGGCATTGCTGTCAGAAGCTAGGTGTGGCTGAAAAGAAATTTGGACTTAAACTCTCATGGCTTTAACCTAGCGATTAGTCTCATGAAATGTTAGCGTTCCCCAGACACCGCTACAGGGCTTACGGCTTCCCCGAGACCATTGCCCAGTTTTATGCCTGCAGATACCATCAGAGAATATCCAGCTTTAAATTTTTGCACCCAATAACCCCACAAACCTCCATCCAGCGTTAATAAAAAATGGTTCCCCACACCAGTTATCCAGGAAGAATACCATTTTAAGCAGTATGGAAGTACTCAGGGTGAGTTATTTTGAGATAAACCTTTACAAATACACTTTAGAAAGAGCTTTCAATTTTGTTAGACACCACGCTGCAGACCCCATTACCCTTGAACCACTGCTCTTGGAAATGTCTCCTTCTTCATAGTACTACGATAGCTTCAGGCAGGACATAATTCCTTCCTTGGGAGGCCAAAGAGGGGGCATTTTTTTTTTTTTTTTTAATGTTTTACATTATAGGCTGGATTTTTATGGATCACTCCACCACAAACGTCAGACAATTGCCAGGACACGGAGCTGCAGTGGGCGTATCCATCAGGCTCTTCTGCCTTGTGACCTTTATCTTCCAATCATCATCATCATCAAAATAAATAAATAAAGCCAAACAGCACAGGCTGAAAGACAACCCATGCACGTTTTCACTTGGATGCCGGATGTTTGGTTCCCAAAAGCCCTTTAGAGAAACAAGGAAGGAATCTGGATTTATTGCTCTGGCACATCCCACACGACACACGCTTTTTTGCACATTATTTTCTGAGCTTATGCCATAAATCAGAGATGCCCATAAGAGCGGAAAGGGGTTCAGCAGGCTCACAAGGATTCGGCTACATATTGTGCTGATTTTGAAACTAAAATGCCCAAATCCCATCCCCTTGCAATCAGATGTGCCTTGAAAGTCGTAGCACCGGGTGCTCAGCCGGGGGACACCGCGAAACCTCTCTCCTTTTCCTATGGCCAGCTGGCCAAGGATGCAAACAAGCTGCGTCAGAAGAAGCTTGCTTCCTCTGAGCCACGCATTTTCCGTCCCTGAAGGGAGGGGTATTGGCACGTGGAGGGTGAGCGGGAAGCTGGGCCGGTCGTTTTTCAGATCACAGCACGGGTGAGGCTTCGGAGCCTCCCTCCAACGAGTGCAGCCTGCCAAAGCTGCTCCGCACGCAGCTCCTTCCTCCCGCTCAGCCAGCTGCGCTCGGACGGGACTCCGAAAGGGCTGTGCTTGGAGGAGATGACAGCACGCAACTGATTAATCCAATAACTTTCACAGGTGAAAAAGGCATTTCATGCTAGGAGCATCCCAGCCTGCTCCCCAGCCACCGTGGCCACCCGCACCTCTGGCCAGCGGGCAGGAGCACGTCCTGCCCTCAGCTGCTCGGGTCTCTCCCTGTGGGAGCCTGGGGTCTGTCTCCAGGGCACGATTAACGAAGCACTGCTTGCATGAGGCTGATGGGATCGGGTGCTGCGACCCACCGATCGGAGCTGCGCGGACAGCACATAGGTGACGGTGCTAGATATCCCTCCCAAGAACGCTTTTTGGGCAGGTTCCCATCAAAGCAAAATACACTCCCAAACCAACCAAATAAAAGGAAGGCAACAGGCAGGAGCAGAAAAGACGCCTAATCCACGCCTTAGCGAGATGGTCAGAAACATCTCTGCTCTTCACATCTGAGACTCCTTTTGCTCCAAGCAGCAAAGACAAGGTTGTTGATCTACACCCCAAAACCAGCACATCGGCTCCCCAGCTCCCAAAGATACATGGCTCACACGGACACTTCAGGCATCTGAAGGCAGCCCTGATCCTGCTACATACGGCCACAGCACCATCACGAGAGAAAGGTAGGTCAGGAGGACTGACTGCCTCATTAGTTTAACTAGTAAGCAAGAATTCACTCTCGGTGCTAGCCCAGCACTGTCATCCAGCCCGGCCGCATGGCCCATGGTGGTGCTTCCATCTTCTGACATAGATGCTATACTTTATACATCGGTAGCATAGAAGCTATATGCTTACATTGCACATTGTATAGCATTATACCGTCACGACATCCTGCAAGGACAGGGCTCTCCAACTGCTACAGCTGTGGCCTCCTGTGGACCAGCCAGCCAGGAGCTCTGAAAAAATATTAGAGGTGCAAGAACTTGTTCATCTGGAAGCCAGCTCAAGAGATTTTGGGGACACACTTCTGCTTTCCTCGTCACAGACATACCCGTTTATAGATAAAGATCAAAACAAGATGGGCTGATCTACCAGCCATTCATAGAATCATAGAATCATTTAGGTTGGAAAAGATCTTTAAGGTCAAGCGAACGGTCACAGCACGCACTGCAAGCCAGAGCCTGCCAGCTCCGTGGGACGTGCTCAGCTCCGCAGCAGGTAACATGCGCCTTCCAGCAATGGGACGGTCTCCCTGGAGCCAGCACACTGAGAAGGAGAAAGCCCAAAGCAGGAGCTGGGACACTCCGGGGACCAGCCCACAGCCTGCTGGAAGAATAGAGCAGGTAACCCCACACATCCCTCATCTCAAGATCCCAAGATCCGTTTCCACTCCCAATGCAGGAGGATTTTTATCAGCAGACATGCTGCGATTGTACATTAATTTCTATAAAAGGGCACATCGAACTACACTGATAGGATATTCAAATTAGGTTTTTTAAAAAAGCATGTCAGCTGTCATGGTAAAATCACTTAATAACACCTGTAAGCCTATTTAAGGGTCTAATATGATAATAATGGCAATATTCAGCATCTCAGAGCATGACTTCGAGCCTGCTAAGAAATTCATATGATGCTCACCCCAGCGCACGCAACCGATTCTCCAAACCACTTAAAGATACTGAACGTTGCTGGGACACATTTTCCAAGCAAGAGTATGCGCCGCGAATAGCTGAGCACAGGCCTAACGAGAGCCAGTGCCTTCCCAATTGCACACGGAGCATAATTAACTGAGCTATGCTAATTCACGCTCCTGAATATTCATTACGCCCATAATGCAATATATCCTGAATATTAAACAACAGCTACTCAGGGCAGGAATATTAATCTTTTGGCAAAACTGCCGGTTGTTTCAGTGAGCAGAAGGCTCCGGGGTGCCAGGTGCGAGGGAGAGGGACAGCGCTTCTCCTTAGAGAGATGCGTGCTTGGTGAGCTGAGCTGGTGGCTTCTCATCACCAGCCCTGCACCCCAGGAGCCGCAAGCTCACGCCGGGCAGGGGAGCGCGCAGCCCCATGCCACGCAGGCAGGAGCGCAGCAGGCAAGGGGGCAGCACCACCCACCGCCCTCAGCGGTGATGCTCGTGGGGCAGCGGTGCCATCCAGCCTCGCCGCAAGAGATAAAAGCAGGGCTACGCTCTCCAAAACTGCTGGCTAAGCACCTTTTTTTTTTTTTTTTTAAAGAGAAAATAGACTTTCTCTCCCTCAAATGAGGGTGTTCACAAGGCGCCACCTTCCAGTGCAAGCAGCCCAAGACCGATCTCCCCTTCCCAACGAGCTCTGTCCACCACGGTTTGATTTCAGGCAGGGCTTGTCACCGACATGACTGAAGTCACTGCGCGGTGCTGGGAACAGAAAGAGGGAAAAATCCTAATAAAGGAGAAAATGCAGCAGCCATGAGCTCTCTGGAAACGCAGCCGCCAGATGGAGGAGCATCGAGACTCACACCCTTCTCAGCCTGTGAATGCAAAAGGGTCACCTGCAAGGGAAGGTATTTCTGAATAGGGTCAGGCCAGAGCACTGAACTGCTTAATAACCTACAGCTAAGGGAGGAAAAAGCAAGACAGATAATCAGACCCTGCTGAAGAAACATAAGGACACACTGCAGAAAACATTTTGGGATACGAGTGTCGCAAGGGAAACACACCTACAAGTCCAAAAAGAACAACTTCCCCCATCCCGAGACCCCTGTGATAAACCTGAGGCCGTGGAGTCAAGGGTGCAGCAGGGAATGATGTGGGGAACCTCAGAGAGCTGGTGGTGCAGGAATCGGGCACGTGGAGCACAAGGCTGCCAGAAAACACTGACGAGAGCTCAGGAGAAGCCATGGGAACACGGCAGACCGCAGGACATACCAAGTGCAAGCTCCAAGGGATTGGATTACCAAAGCCACAAAGCAAAGAGGAAAATTCAGAGTAAAAGCTCAGAAAAATAAGAAAGAAAAAAAAAAAGGCACAGGTAGCATGAGCTTGCTGGAAGCAAGAGCACTGCAGAATAGCTGAGAATAAACAGTCTTAATAGCATCCTGCCCTTGGGCAAGGTTCAGATCTGCAAGGAGCAAAACCATCTTACAGGAACCCAAGGAAAGGGAGCAAGAAGCAGAAAACGTACCCGAGCACCCCAAAGAAGAGCTCCTGGGGGACAGGCCACAAGGCAACACTGTGCAGCTGGTGGAGCATCACCTCTCATGCAGGGAATCCTCCACAGCTGGAGACTTTCCATGGGATCTGGAGCTGCACTAATTTAATTTTTTTTTTTTATTTTAAAAAAATCTATTCATGCAGAACTGAAAGAGCTGAAGTTCAGCTCAGACCCTTAAAAACAAACATCACAAAACAGAAGCCCTGAAAAGATAACGGCTTGCAGTTGTTTCGGGAAACAAAAGTACCTGTTCTGGGAAGGAAACCATGCGCAAGAGGGTAAGTTTTCCCTAAAAGAGTTTATATTGCAGAGAAACAGCAGGAGTACATGGAGAGAAAAATCAGAATTAAATGGAAATTTAGAAACTGCAAAAGATAACGCAGATTTGAGGCATCCAGAGAGATGCTATAAAGAAAACTATTAAATAAAAGTATCTGTATTGTTAACAAATATGTTGACAGAGGGGAAAAAAAAAAAAAAAGACTTCAATCACATGTCAAGGGATGGCTAGAACAAAGATCAGGTTTGATGGGAACATAAATTGGCTTGAAAAACTACAGGGCCATGGCTCAAGGACTGACATAGATTTGCTTATACTGCAAAGTCGTATTAAGTACTAGATCTCAGAGATTATCCCCCTTCTCCAGAAATAGCACTGAAAACTCAACTGCTAAACCTGTCACCTCATACATAAGCCTGTTTGATGGACACCACACCAGCTGCAGAAGAGCCCAGTAAAAGCCACAGTTGGACTTTGCAGATGTTTAAGACTTCATTTTCTGTAGTGTTCGAACACGTTATTTCAGGTCCAGAGCAACCACCACCTGATGGAGTTGTGCAAAACAGCATTAGGAGTAAAACCCATTGGCACAACCAACAGGGCAGCATCTCCCAAACTCAACGCTGAGCTGAGGTTGCCAGACCGTTGTCTGACGGGAACCCCTGGACCAGCCTGCCTCCACCTTCTGCACAAGGCTCCTCTACAACCCGCTTGCCTTCTCACAGCAGGTCCAGGTGACCAAGGCACCAGCACTGCCAGCACTCTCAGAGGCAGCCATGGCCGGGTCAGAGGCAGCGATGAGGTCCCAGCACAGACCTCGGCCACCACAGAAAGCCCAGCTCCCAAGCAGGACGCATGCTGCTGTCTAACATTTTCCTGCTCATTTTCACGTCTCCCTCGTCCCGGAGCCCACGGATAGATCCCTCTCCAAGGAAGGGGGAACCAGAGACTTTTTTCTGCTCATCATTAATTTTTCTTGGCGGTCTTCAAGCCCCAAGGTCTATGACACGAGCAAGAAAACATTCACAAAGGGCCATAAACCCCAGGTTCTTGCTGCAGGGAGAAAGCTCCTTCCATTGCAACGCACCCCAGCTCCTCCACAAGCCCTTTTAAGCAGGAAATTACGTACCTCCAGCGCCTGCATTTCCCTGCATGTCCCACCCAGTGCCGGCAGGAGGCACGAGCAGCACCTCCACACAAATTATTCCCACCCAACTAATCACCGTGTAAGAGTCAATCATCGAAAGGTATAAAGTTAAGCAAGAATTTAATACCTAATGATCTGGAGCTGCTGCACTTGTACAATTTGACATGCTCATAAATTTTTCATTTCTAATTTACCGGTGCAACAACTTCTGCCAAAAAAATTCCCCGTCCCCCTTTGGTAACTTGGACGCGTTTTCATTTCTGGTTAGCCCCCTGATAAAAGTGCCGCAGGGCCGCTTGGAGTGGCAACACCACGTTTTGAGCCTGGTTTATTTACAGAGTAATGAAAAAATTACATCTTCAAAGAGCATCCTTGAGCTGGGTACCCAGCAGCGTCGCAAGAAAGCACAGACCCCACCGCTGCAAAACACGCCGTTGTCCTCCAGGAAAGCAGCACCAGGGGCACAGCAGCCCCTGGACCAGCTGAACGGCCCTTGGCATTGCACGTCGATGCCTTCCAAACCTTGTCTGACCGCTGCCCCCACCGGCATCTTGCCAGCAGCCCAGAGGGCAGCAGCTAATTAAAATAAAAGCAAACCAGCGTTGCAAATACTACTCGTGTGGAGAGCAAGGGATGGCATGGGGACATTAGCAGTCTCGCCACAAGCGATAATGTGGTCTGAGCATCCTCTGGCCTCATCCTTAGGCACGAGTAGAAACGTGGCCCACACGGACTCATCGTGAGCGTGTTGCCGATGTTGATGGCAAAAGGTTCAGGGACTTTTATTCCTCTTCCTTGTGCTTTTGAAAGGATATCTGATGCTTTGCTGCTGCAACACTGAAGACCTGGAGAAGCCCTCAAGCCAGGAGAAGCTGTGAGGCTGTGGGCGAGGCTGCGGCAGGCACAGGCACCAGCTGGTTGCAATGTTGCAAAGATGTGGTGTTCAAATCAGTTTCATCCTTTGAAAACCATCCTGAAAGCCAGCACGTGGAAGACACTGATGCTTTCGGCAGCCCCGTCAAGAGCCGGCGCCTTCCCAAGCAAGACATCTCCCAGAGCAAGGAGCTGAAGGGCCAGGGCTGCTGCCTGGATATCTGGACATCCCACATCTGCCCTTTCCTTGCTCCTCTGACCTTGCTCTCCTGGGCATGGCTGCTCACCTTGCGCCGTGTCCCTTAACCGATGGATTTGTACCGAGCACCGCCAGGCAGCGGGTCAATGGCATGTTTCCTGTTGGCTTCATCCTCCCAAAACAAGTCAACTCTCCAAGCACACCAGCCTCCACGAGCATCTTCCCCAGCATCATCCCACACCTGCAGCCTCATGTGCTCCTCAGCTTTCACACCCCACCATCTCAATGCTCATATAGCTGATAAGAACCATGAATTTTGGTTTATCAATCCCAACAAAGGTGAAATTCATTCATATCCTTAACCATCACCTTCATCACTTCCTACTGCTTGAGGCCGACGCAAAAGGTGAACGGATTGACCACCAGCCACTTTCTGAAATTAAGGCATTTGGGGGGGGACTTTAATAAAAGAAGGTGACACCTCCTATTTAAAAATAACTTCATCTGCTTACCATCTTGCTTCTTCCATAGACTTCAGTTCTGACCTGCTGTCTCACAGGACTCGAAGGCTGGAGATTAATCCTTTAGCTTCATCCCAAACACAGTGTCATCGAGTGACTTTTGCACAGCTTTGTGCTTTCATCTTCCAGCTCAAGCTGCTCTTGAGGTAGTAACATTGAAACCAGCTTGGATGTAAATGTGGTTTTGGAAAAAGCAAGAGATTAATCTAACCAACGCAGTTTCTCAGGTCTGCTATCAAGACCCATAATAGCTTAGTTTAAAAAAAAGAATCCAAACCCTCCCCAAAAAGCAGATTTCTGGGAAAAAAAAAAAAATCAAGGATCCCAGCACTCAGTGCTGATTTCTGGTCCCCATGACCTACAAATGATCAGTAATTAAAGTTACCAATACTTGTGTCCTCCATGCCGATGGAAGACTTAAATTGGGAGCTACATCAGACAACGGGGCACTTTTTGATCCCTCTCCTATCACGGGGCAAAGCAGCCAGGAAAGTGGTGTACTTCTGTATGACTCATGCTCTGTAGGTAAATGCTACGGCTGAAGCAGTGCTGTGCTCGCACCCACCCTGCCGTGCGTTACCCACGCACGCTTCCCCGCAGCAGCCGACTGGGTGGCGCGCTCCTGTCGCGCGCATCAAGTGGGTGTTTTCAGTGAATCTGAGCAAAAGGGTAAGGGCAGCCCAGGCTGCAGCGGGGAGATGACGCCAGCCCCAGACGTGCTCGTAAGCCTCCTCCTGCCTCTTGGGGCTTCTGTGACGCCAGGGCAGCAGCTCGAAGGCGGACAGACCAACATGCAGACTACCTGCACTGCTGATGCTTCCCACTGGCATGCCAAAAAAAAAAAAAAAAAGAAAAAAAGCTTTATTTTCAGCCTTATTTCTTGCCAGCCTTATTTCCATGGCTACAACATGCACTGCATGGAGCTTCTCCATGTCCAAGCAGCCTCCACCTCCATGGGGAGAGCACGCCAGGTCCCGGGAACTGTCCCCTCCACAGGGTTGAGCATGGCTGCAGGTGCCCTTGGCTCGTGCAGGTGTGATGCACCCCCCAGGAGCTTTCACAATTTCCCATTAAGGGGTCCTCAACTGGTTGCAATTTTGGCATCCAAGCCGTAGCAATGACTGACTCCCGCTGCATGGCATCCAAAGGGCACGCTGAACTGCTAGAGAGAGGCCAGGGCAATCACTTGATATGGGAACCTGGCAGAGAACCAAAGGCCTTTATCTCCATCAGGGTTAAGGCGACATGCTCTTCTGCACACGCTCACCATCAGTTAAGTGCTTGCTGCTTTGCAAGGCGTCTGGTTGTCACCGCAAACAAAGTGATGGGAATGATAACCCTGTGATGGGGACACCATTTTGGACCACAGGTCTCCCCTGCTCAGAGAGATCTCTTATAACCAGTCACTAGATTACAACTCAACCAGAGATAAACCCCACAGTGTGCTTTTGTTGTTTTTTCCCCACCGCCTACCTACCTTAGGAGAAAGAAACCAATGCTAAAAAGCCTCAGGAGCTTGCTGGGGAGTAGAGATGCCTGGACTCGTGCATAGAAAGCAAAAGAAACAGCAGGTAAGGCTGAGGAGCAGGCTGGCAGGTGAAGGCAGGGGCTCTGCTTGCCCTGAAACGCCTATCTATAATCCCAGCAGCTGCAACCCCAGCTCTCAGTCCCAAAGCTGAGACAGGTTGCAGTGCAGGCGCCTGGATCTCCAGCACAGCCACGGAGAGGAGGTGGGCAGGATGAAGGGAGGGACTTGCCTGCACTGGTACTGCAACTGTTGTAGGTGAGCTTGAATGGTGACTTAGCCAGGGCTGCCACCAAGGGGGGGTGGGGGGGTGGGGGGGGTGTCAAACCCCCTCTGCCAGCACAGCTGGGGCTGCAGCATCCACAGGTGACCACCTGTCTCCCTACCAGGGTCCCCAAAGCAGCAGGGTGGTTGCAACTCCCATCACTGCAAACCTGGTCTGAAGCAAGCCTCAGCTGGGTTTGCATCTCCTTCTCTAAGTGGGTCTCAAGCAGCAAAAGCATATCTGCCGCTGGTTAAGAGTAAAGGAGCCAATAGCTACAACACAACCAGAGCTTTCTATATTTTTGCTGGTAACAGCCTTCCATGTTCTGTGTAGGCATCACAGCAGTCACAATTGTAACCCTCATTTTCAGCTAACTCTTTTGTGTGGGGGAAATATATATATAAAAATATATATATATAAAAAAAATTCAGTTTAGCCCCATGGCAGTACAGTAAATTATAAATTAAGCAGCAATCTCAATGACTCACACAGCACAAGTGAGAACACATTCACAAGTCCCAAGGCGAAGAAGTCCTACGTTGCAGCGTGAAGGAAGGTTTTTTTTCCTCATTTTTCTACCCCACCGCTCTCTTAAGAGCCTTGGAATAACTATCAACTTTCTGCATATAATTTGTCTAGCACAGGGACTTTTTTTTTTTTTTTTTTTAATCTTGAGTCCCACTCACATAAACCCACTGGAGGCAGCACACCTCTCTGAAGCGTAACAGACAACAGGCTTTCTGTCTGGCTTATTGCTCTTCCTTTAGCAAAGAGCAGATATAAAAGTGTTGCAAAACACTTTTTTTTTTTTTTTTTTTTTTGTATTTCCAGCCTGTCAACCAACAGAAGCCTCAGCAATGGCAAAGGAAAAGCCTCCTCTGAGCTGGCCCTTCTCCGGTTCCTGCAAAGGGAACGGAGCAGACAGAGAAGCGAAAGACAGCAGCAAATAATTAAGGCAAAATCCTTTCTCTGAAAACTCCTTCCACCACAAATCACGGACGGGAGGAGCCAGCCAGAGCTCTTCAATTAAAGCCTTTCTTGCTGTAACCTCTCCCTTGCAGGGAGTCGCTGCACAGCGTAACCTCGCGCCCGGCCCTGGCACAGCGGCAGCCACTGCCGGCGCAGGCGGGGCTCAGGGCAGGGCAGCGCTCCGCAGAGAGGACTGTAATTACGAGTTTCAAGCAATCTGAATTTATAATTGGCTGAGATTTTACTCGGCAGATAATGCACTGCTGTCCTAGGCGCTCGCTTTATCTAGGTCAAGCCATTAGTTTTGCTCTTAATCTACATACATTTTTAATTTGATCTTTAATGTTGATTTTCAGCCAGCAAGCCGAGCTGACAGACTTTTTTGCCCCGATTGCGTTCAACATCTCGACCCTTCCTGAACAGGCAGAGAGGGAAAACAAGCACCAAAATCCTGATGCACTTTGACTACTCGCAGCCAAGCTCACACATCAGGAGCGCCCGCGTTGCCCATCGGGTTGGCATGGGAGGCCAACGCTGTCAACGAGTGAGCCTGGTCCATACTGCTGGCAGATGCTTCACCACCGCAAGAAGGGCTGCACAACGTGGCAGGACGGGTAGTCCGAGGCTGAGCAAGGACATGCCAAGCAGCGCACACCCCAAAAGACACACTCAGGTGGCACCCCAGGACCTCCAAGAGCTCATGCCAGGGGGGTTTGGGCAGCCAGTGACCTGTAAGGTGAGCTGCAAGAGGACAAGAGATACGAAGATGCCTTCAAACATGCAATGTTAACTTAGGTCCACTTTCTGAAGGCACCACCTGATTCTTCTCCCAGCTGAATGGGTGCCACCTCAAAGCCGAGCGAGTGCTGGAGCCACCTGCTTGGCACAGATGTAATTATGTCACCAAATGAATCCTCAACCAGGAGCATGCCAAGTCTCTGCCTAAAGAGCCCTACACGTGCCCTCTCTCAAGGCTCTGGTTGAGCAGGCCAGCTTGAAGCAGAAAGACATGCCCGCAGTCTCTTACCAGGGTAAATATTAATGTGAATGCCACCTTGCCTGGCGAGGGAGAAGGGAAGGAACACGTCTTTCTCTACCCATTGCAGCTGTAAATGAATAAAAGGAGGCAGCACAAGGCAAGCACTTCTTCTGGTTGAAGAGAAGTGTCTGTCAGTGCAGGATTACGCATGAATATTTCAGCACGGGTCTCGGCACCACGCGTCATACTGCGGCAGGACCCACTCAAATAGGTCGCTACTAGCAAATGCCGAAACAAGCAGAAAACACAGGCAGAAATCCAACCCCTTAAAAGCATCGCACCTCTCGCTTGCCTTCCCTCCGGGTCCCTCTCGCATCACCCGCTTGCCGGTCCTCACCCACACTGCTCGCCTGGCAAGATGCTACCGCTAAGTATTTCATCTCCCGTATCCGCAGTTCTCGGAGCGCTTAAGCGCAGTGCTGGGAAATAGCCACTCTCTTATGAAGCACTTTCCTACCCAAAGAGCTGTTTTTCCCTTCCCTTGTGGTCTCTGTAGCTGACAACCCTTGACGTGGAGCCTTCCCAGAGAAACAGGATGCTGCTGCATCCATCCCAGGCATCCCAGCCTCGGAAAGCTCCCGGACATGCTCCCATGCCACGTGGGTGACCCCAGCGCTTCGACCTCTGCCCCGTCCTGCCTGGCATACTGTGCGGTGCCCTCTTAAATTCAGATGCTCCCTGACCCAGGCTCCCATCCCACAACAAGGGCCGGGCTGTGAGTCCCAGCAAAGGGGAGGGGAGCTGGGAAAACCCTCTCTGTCCATCTTAAAAACAGGTGGATGCTTTCGCTGCAGAAAATCTAGCAGCGTCAGATGGCCAGGGTTGAAAATAACTGTGGTTTATCCTGCATTGTCAGCATCCCTGGTGTTTGCAACATTTTTGCCAGCGGTTGTTTGAGCTGGTAGACGACAGCTGATGTCCGAGGTGCAGTGCACGTCAAACAGAGCCACTTTTATGGACGAGCCAACTTGTGGGCTTGAAAGAACTGGGTGCAGAATTATGCGCTGGCAAACAGCAGCAGCATCAGAGCAAGAACTCCTTTATCCCAAAGCAACGGGCATTATACAAGCAACCACGGAGCAGGTCCAAAACCTCAGCCCGACAATGTTCACAACTTGGATTTACCGCAGTTCAGGAAAACTGCTCGCACTTACCCGTTTCTTTATAATATAAAGAAGTGGAGTTTAAGATGCACAAAATAAAAAGCCATAATATGCGTTAAAAGGCTTAAAGATGGTTCCTAAAACACCTTGAGGTGTACAATATGATATGGACAGATCGTTGCAGAGCCTCCATGGGAAAGCCACGCTGCAGGCACACACTAGAGATTTCTGATGTAAAACAAGCTTGGAGGGGAAGGGGAGCACTGGGAGATGGCTTAGGGTTTAGACACAACAGTATGGTTTTCAGGCATTCAGCTCTTCTAAAGAGGAAGGAAAAAAAAAAATCCCCCACCAAAGACTTTGTGGAAAGCACAGCCCTTTTGACAAAATGAAATTACTCTGTTCAAAACCCAATTTTCCATCAAAAAAACCCCAACTTGAAAGGCGTTTCCAGCTCGCTCTAGCTACAGGATCAAAGCCGGAGATTAAGAGCAACTGCTCACTGCTCGATGCCCAAGCGTACTGCGGATCTTCAAGAGCAGGCTGGTTGCAACGTAACTCACTGATTAATGACTTAAAGAAAGAAAAGGAGGGGGCAGAGCCCTGCCGTGGGGCACAGGGGGGCTTCGGGCAGGCCTGGGGGGCAAGGCGGCTGCGTTAGGCAGCCGCCAGCTCCACCAGCCACAGGTTCCCAGGCGGCAGCATCCTGCCAGCGCTCCTATCTCAGCATGTTTTTAATGATTTCAAGTATTTCAGATACTCGCAAGGATTTCAAGTATTGCCAGAGAGTGCGTTGTGGTCGGAACTATAGACTGAGGCTGTACAAGGAAGACAACACAAAATACTAATGCAAATATTGACTCTGCTGGTAAAGCTCGGCATCGATCCCGTGCAATTCCTGCAGTGGAGGTAGAGCATTAGGAAAAACGCCATCCAAAAAAAAGCCCAACAGATGCACAGACAGAGGCAGGGATTACAGACACGTAACTGATGTCCCCCCACGTAGGAGTTGTGCCTAGGAGGAAAGCCACATCTGCCACCGGCAGGCAGACTCGGGCAGAGGCATTGCAGCCCCCTCTCCCCTGCTCCCCTATTCAGCTACAGCTCCTGCAGTTGAACAGGGAGCTGGGCAGGATGAATAGCACCAAAAGAACGTTTCTAGCAGAAGAGAGCTTCCCTCCTCATCCAAAATCACTTAAGACTGTTATTTAAAAGAAAAAAAAAAAATAGTGTTCTGGCAACCTGCAAAATTTGGCTGGTTGAAAAAGCAATTTAGGTGGTCAAGAGTTTTTATCTTCAGATGAATTTGCCTGGCTAGCTGACACGGGCCGGATTAGGGGAAAAATATTAAAAGGGTTTTAATTTCTATCCCCAGTTTTTATTGCGTGCAAACATACATGGTCATTTCTTTCTCAGGTTTCCAATTTGCTAATTGAGACATTTCTTCATGGAAAAAGAATGTCCTGGACTAAGGACCGGGCTGCTGGCACTGCTCCGCACACCAGGGGAAGCTTAGGTGAGGCATGATGCAAAGACGAGACAGGGACATCAAGGTCTTGAAGGCAAACATCAGCCACCACAGACTCCAGATGCTTTGCGAGCATGCACTGGCACCAATACCATTTGGCAGCACCTACCAAAAGACAGACCTTGTGGCTGCAACACAGGGGGAGACAGAAATAAAGTACAGGACATCCTACAGCATGTTCTTCCTGCCGCTGCAGACGTTTAAGTCACATCACTGGGCAAGTCACACCAGGTTTGGGAGATTTTTGGAGAAGGGCAAGTGGGAAACCAGCCCAGGAAACTGGATATCTATCTTTCCAGGCATAAGTTCGTTTAAAAAAGAAAAAAAAAGGGAGGAAAAAAATAATCTGGCCTGCACATGGAAAAGGGGGAAAAAAAAAAAAAGTCTTCTATATTTTTGCTAGAGTGATAGAAGTATTTCTTCTGCCCTCAAAAAACACAAGAGCAGACAAATCAATTTTGTTCAAAATATTAACAAGACAAAGAGCCAAAAAAAGCACTTTTGGGTCAAAACAAGCCCAGAACACTAAGGGAGAAAGGACCAAGGAAGAAGCAGCTAGAAACACATGCGAAAGGTTATAATGGGAATATGACTGCCGCCAGAGTTACAGCCTCACTGGTGTGACCTCTAATGGGACCAGCTATATTTTTTTTTAATATTGAAAAGAAGGAATTAAAACCATTTTGCAGACTCATGAGGAATGCACGGGGGACGGAGAGGGATTTCTAACTTTATATAGGTCAAACATCATCCATACAGATTCACATAACATTCAGTACAACCACAGCCACTGCATAGAAATTAAGCTTCAAAGTACTCCAGAGGGACCCCTGGGAAGTTTGCTCTCTCCTACCTGAAGAGCAGCAGAGCAGTAATTCAGTTCGGATCAATACGTGCTACAAGTGAAGGGGGCTGGAGAGTGATTGCCCATTTCTGCCGCTTCAGCTCAGGGGAAATTAGGACACAAAACACAGGCTGTTGCAGAGAAGAGGCTCCCCACCACGGGAGCTCCCCACTGCTGGAAACGCTGGTCTCGGCAGGAAGCTGGTGGAAGGGAGACCCCAGGCAACAAGATGATGGGGGAGACCTTCAGAAGCCTCCAAATCCTGGTCAGCCTCCAGCCACCTTCTCCACAAGACAGCAGCCTCCCTTGGCACAGTCCCTCTGGGAGACACAGGGGGCTGCTCAGGCCAGCCTCTCCGGGGATGGCATCTGCAAAGAGCCAAAGCGCTGAGATCCCACGGGAGGGCAAAGGACAGAGGAGCTTGGGGCGCTTGTGAAGCAGAGGGGAGCTCCATCACTGTCTCATATAATCACAGAAGGGTTTGGGCTGGGAGGGACCTTCCCAGACCATCTAGTCCAACCCTCCTGCCATGGGCAGGGACATCTTTCACTAGGTGAGCTTGCTCAAAGCCCCATCCAACCTGACCTTGAACACTTCCAGGGATGGGGCATCCACAGCTTCTCTGGGCAACCTGCTCCAGTGTCTCACCACCCTCATCGAAAAACATTTCTTCCTCATGTCTGGTCTAAACCTGCCCTCTTTCAGTTTAAAACCATCGCCCCTTGCCCTGTCACTACAGGCCCTGGTAAAAAGTCTCCCTCCATCTTTCTTAGGAACACCTTTCATATATTGAAAGGCTGAAATAAGGTCTTCCCAGAGCCTTCTCTTCTCCAGGCTGAACAACCCCAACTCTCTCAGCCTTTCTTCCTAGCAGAGGGCTTCCAGCCCTCGGACCATTTCCGTGGCCTCCCCTGGACCCGCTCCAACAGGTCCATGTCCTCCTTGTGCTGGGGACCCCAGAGCTGGACGCAGTACTCCAAGATCTCACCAGATCTCCAAGGGTCTCACCAGAGCAGAGTAGAGGGGCAGAATCCCCTCCCTCCACCTGCTGGCCACGCTGCTGGTGATGCACCCAGGACATGGTTGGTCTTCTGGGCTGCAAGCGCACATGGCCAGTTGATGTCCAGTTTTCCACCCACCAGCATCCCCAAGTCCTTCTCCAGAGGGCTGCTCTCAACCCATTCATCATTCATCACTTCCCAAAGCCTGGCCCCCTCCTCTCTCACAGTGGAGAAGCTTTGAGCAAGCCAGCTCGAGGAGGACATGAAAGCACTCCCTGGAGCACTTCTCAGGGCACAGCGGTCCTCAGGCATGGGTAAAGCCTGCAGGGGAGGTTTTATGGACAGCAGGAGGGTTCCCATGCAGCAGCCTGCAGGCTGGAAGGCTGCAGAGCGGCTTTCCAAAAGGAAATGCCCATGGCCCAACCTGTCCTGCTCCCATCCTCCAAGAGGGCTGAACAGGCACAGCCTGAGCACAACAGCCTCGGGGGATGATGCTCACAGGTCCCCCAGGCCACTCTTTGCCACCCCGGCTCTCCCACAGGACAGGACAAACCCTGGCAGAAAGCCACACTCCTGGGGCAACAGCCACAGGGCACCTCGGTGCCCGATGATGTTTCACTGTCCAGCCATTTGGGGAGAAGATCCAATGCCCGGGCCTGGCACACACACACCAGCAGGAGAAAAATAAAACAACAAAGACTTTGCTCTAATTGTGCAAGCAAGACCCAGCTCAGCCTCCTGGTACCAGGGTCCTGGAAGAACCCACAAGCTCCATCCTGCAGCCCACATGTCTTTCAGGAGTTGTTTGGCTTAAATAAGAGGTGCCACTTGGGGCACCCGGAACCACCTTCTGCTCTGACAACTGTCATTCAGCAAACACCAGCCCCTACAAACGACCTTGCCCGCAGGCTTGCTGCGGCCGCGCTGGGTGCTTACCTTCAGCTTTTCAAAGCGATCGCTGAGGGATGCCACTTGATGGTCCCGGTGGCGACCCACCAGTTTACATAAGGCACAGATGAGCTGGTCATCAGCAACACAGTACATATTCACCTTCTCGTTCTCGTGCTCCAAGCACGTGAGTCCTCGGAAGTGTGCGTCAGGCACAGGCTCCACCAGACGGTGGCTGGTGAAGGGCTTCTTGTTGGGGTGGGTGGCCCGCAGGCAGCGGTCGCAGTAGGACACCTCGCAGGTGATGCACGTCTTCACCGCGTCCCGCGGGGGATCCTGCTCACAGAACTGGCAGGCGATCCTCTCGCCAGCCACAGACATGGTAGGGCTGTTGCGGTATGTCCTCTCGCGGCGGCTCTCGCTGGGGGAGTTGGGGCCGCTCAGGGATGCCTTCTGGAAGCGGTCGATGATGTTTTGCAGGGTCACATTCCTCTTGAGGCCCTCCAGGCCCCGGTGGTTGAGGGAGATGACATAGCGGCACGTGGGGCACTGGAAGGCGGTGATGGGCTCGATGGACTCACTGGAGGAGCAGCTGGACACCAGGATGCGGTGGGCACAGCTGAAGCAGAGACTGTGGGCACACGGCAGCAAGAGAGGGTCTTCGAATAACTCCAGGCAGATTGGGCAGGTCAATTCTGACTCCAGTGTTTCCATCTTTAGTTAAAACGATCCTGATTCAGCATCAGAAACCAGGGAAGGTGGTCTGGTACCTGGGAGAGAGGAGAGCAGAGACATGAGACAGCGGGTCTCCCAGGCAGCTCCTCTCTACCAGAAACAGGCGCCAAGGGGAGTCAGACACATCACCCCCGCAACACCCCAACACTGTTACTACAGCCCCACCAAGCTCGTGCAAGCGCATCGGCGTGGCTGAAGCATCTCACCATACTGTCCACCTGAGCCAAGCCACCAGCTCGGACCAGTGCCCAGAGATGCTGTGGGACAGGAGAGCTGTTTGGAGGGGAAAGGGGAAGGGAGAAGGGGCAGCAGCAAGCCCCTCTCCACCACCTTCCAGCCCAGCCCAGGGAAGAGGACTTGGACAGCAAGGCTGAAGGCAAAAACAGGAGAAACCACATGATTTCACGTTTCTTTTAGTGAGTGCTGCCCAAGACAGGAGCGGGGGGCCATGCTGGTTTCCCATGCATAAAGGCTCTGCTGCACAGCAAAGGTAAACCTCTAAATATCCCCTCTAGCAGCTACACAGTCCTGTCTCCTTTTGGTGAAGGGGAAAAGGCGAATCATGTCCTGGAAACTCCGAGCAAAGTGGGCCAGGAGCTCTAATGTACCATCCTCCTGCTCTGTTTTTCTCCCAGCCGTCGCCTTTTAGGAGCGGGGCAGGGAAGGAGGAGCAGTGAAATTACAGTCTGCAAACTTCCATCTCTCAGCTGTCCTCCGCTGCACTCCAGCAACAACCAGGGATGCCCAAATCAACTCCAGCTGGAGGCAAACAAGCTCGTATTTTTAGATCACCTCCCCTGCGTGAGGCTGGAAACAGGCTCGCTGCAAGCGACCCAACCTGCTGTCGCACTGTTTCCAAGCTCCAGTTTTGCAGAGCACCAAGTTGCACCACGAGCGCTGGCCTGCCTCCGCCGGCATCCCGGCACGCTCCCAAATGCTGTCCCCTCCATGCGCCCGGCAGCCACTGAGCTCCCTCTCCACCCAGACTGCAGGGCAATTCTCCATCCGGGCTGGAGGACAAGCAAGCAGCAGACACTGGGGCAGCACACCAACAGCCCCATCTTAATAAAAACCCCACCGAACCCGCTGCGGGCACAGGCTGCGAACCCACCTCCAGATCTCACGCCGGCAGGTGCTAAGAAGAGAAACTGCATGATTCCCTCCCCAGCTTCACCACAGCCACACACGGGGACTAATTAGTGAGGAGGGGGACAGGGTGGGCTTTCGCAGCAGCCCCGCTGCCTCCAGCTCTGCTCTGCGTTAAGAGGCAAACCAGCAATCAATTAATCGACCCGCTGCTTCCCCGTGGGAACCCGGTAGAGCGAAGTGCTTGAAGAGCTGCTCTCTGCTCCAAATTAGCCTGCCACTGCTCTGGGTTGACACCGGCTGGGAACATCTCCCACAGGAGAGAGGGAGTGTTTAATTATCTGGGAAGGGGGAGCAGGGCAGGGTCCGGCTGTGTGGTGCTCAGCGTTGGTAGGTGCTGATGGGAGCTGAGCCCTCCGGGGGGATGCTCCACACTGGAGGGCGTGTTGGAGGGGACAGCACGAGCTGGGCAGCAAGAGCTCCCAGCCGAGGAAGCACAGAAGGGGCGGGCTGGGGATTTCCTTCCACATTCATGACAAGATGGCCTCTGGCAAGGGGGATGCCTACGAGGAAAATGGCTTGGGACTTTGGTGCTGGTACCCTGGAGGCAGGAGAGGCGAAGCTGGGTGTTAGCCACCATCCCGGAGCAAGGGTGCCCAGCCCCAAGCAGTCACCTTTTTTTCAAGCCCAAAGACCCAGCCTAAAGTGCATTGGCTTCTTCGGTTGTTTCATCCCTGCTGCATGTCACCACCTCTGTCCCACCACAGACCAGCAGCCATCATCAGTGACAGCTCCTGGATGCAAAATTCACCTACAGGCCCAGCAATCTCTTGCCAGCCTACAGAGCATTTTTCACCTTGTTCGCTCACAAGCAGCATTGCGCTGGGCGTTATTGCATCCCACTCCCGTTAACCGATGAGTTCAGGCTTTGTGTGATAAACATTGCACCAGGTTTGAGAGCTAAACATTGCTCTGCTGCCTACAGACACCAGACAGACACCCAAAGTCAAGGCCTGGGTAGCAGAGCCTCAGTCCATAACCATGCCCTTTCAGTGCACCCCATTAAGAGCATCAGGAGACACGAGCGGGCCCTGTTTGAGGACAACTACCTGTCCCACTGCTTGCTGGGCTGGCAGCATGGCCCTTCGGCACCTGCACGCTGGTTTCTCCCACCAGAGATGCCCCAGAGCCCAGGAGCAGAGCCTCTCCCTGCCATACCGCAGTCTTCCCAGCCCTACCCCATGCCGCCCTAAAGCAAAGGGAGGCAGCTGATGGCACGCAGCAACACGGGATCGGATTCAGCCTCTCCTTTCTCACCCGTGCTCCGGATCATGCCTGACACCCAAGCGCACACTTGGTGCCTCCAGGTCTCCTTCGGCCCCAGCCAGTCAGCCTCCGAGCGATGCCCACCGTGATACCCACCCCCATATCACAGACCCAGGGAAAGCCCCGTTCTGTCACAGCCTGGCAGGAACCCCCGCACCTCGGCGCTGCTGCAGGAGCGGACTTGATGAAAAGCAACACAGTGTCCAGCCCAGCCAAATTTCTACCCCCAGTTCCCAACTCCAGAAACATCTTGGCAGGGTGCATGGGCTCCCGTTTGGGCAGAAGAGGAAAAACACTGTCAAAAGGGGCTGTAATCTAAGCGTGGATGGGATGAACCAGCAGAAGCAGGAAAGGGTCTGGCTGCAGAAAGCCCCAAGAAGTCCCCTTGGGCAGGCAGGGGAGGTGGCAGTGGGGCCAGCCAGCGCCTGCGGCTCAGCAGCCCGGGAGCCGGCGGGGCAGGAGCAGTCCCACCTTTTGCAGGTATTTTCCAATCCACCTCCTCCCACCAAGCGGCTTCAGAGCCTCGAGCAATCCCAGCGTTCACGGCATGCTCTGGGGCTGGCTCCAGCCTCACCTGTAAGCGGTGCTGGCAGCCATCCCCAACCACGGCAGGGGGACTCTGCCTGCCCACCCCGGGCAGACAGCTGCCTTCAGCACCTGCAAACGGCAAATCACACAGGTGTCCTGCTGCCTGCACAGGTCCCTGCCTATCACACCATCTCTTCCTAATTGCCTGAAATAGGATTTGCAAGTGCCTGGAGGAGATCTTGAGCTCTTCCCTGCACCAGCTCAATGGGCTTATAAAATTAAGCAATTGGATATTTAGATGTGTTAATGCTGCAGCAACCTTATCAAGGCCTGCCCAAATGCAGCCTTGCACACACACTTTTTTTTTTTTTCTCTTCTCCTGCAAGAGAGAGAGGGGAAAAGCAGCCGCGTCCAAAAAAGCTGAGGAGTGCAAAGGCTCCCAACAGTTTCCTCTCTGCGGCCCCCGGTGCTTTTCTCAAGCCTTGGAGCCCATCTCAGCCATGGGAAAGCGGCAGGGAGGAAACGCTCCTGGCCGCCTGCCCGGGAGCTCTTGCGCAGTCTGCAGCAGCCATCCCCTGCCGCAAGCCGGATCTGCTGGGCTCCCCACCGTGCTCCAAGCCTGGCAGGATGAGGGGGCTCCCATTGCACAGCCGTAACAGCCCCCGTCACCATCACTGCAGCCACGGGCAGCTCCCCGGCACTTCCTTTTGGGCACTCATGCTTTAAAACCTTACAAATTGCCTTTGAATCAGGGCTGGTCCCTTGCTTTGCCGGGACGCTCCAGGTAGAGCAGCTGCCTCGCTGTAAGAGCCCGATGCTCCCGGCTGCACGTACAACCCCAGCATGGGGAGCAGAGCACCTCTCACCTCCCCGATTCATCCATGGATTCTCCCCGGCCAGCAAAACACAAAGGAGAAAAAAAAAAAAGAAAAAAAAAAAAAGAAGGACAAGAACAGGATTTGTTTCCAAGTCTGACCAACATCAGGAAAAGAATTTAAGAATAAGGATTGGTACAAGAAGCTCCCCAACAGCCTCTGCAGGGCAGTGCCAGAGCCGCTCATCGCCGGGCCAATCTCCCATGGAGCAGACGCCGCACGCTACTGCGAGCTCTCACCAGCCTTTGAAGTGTCCTGCTTCGCTGCCATCTGAGGCGAAAGGATGCAAAAAGTTTAAACAGCCTTTTGCTTTGCTCCTGAGGGCCGTTCTTATGTTAATCTTGTTTTCCTTGCTGGGACAACATCCTTTAGATCTGAGATAACTGAGAGGAGCCTCAAAAACCAGGCTGGAGCAGAAGCAGGGACGAGAAAGCTCTGTCAGAGATGCACCTGGGCGAAGCAGTTGGCACTGCCTTCGAAGCCTTTCATGCCTCTCACTTTGATGTTCATTTTGATGTCCAGGTTTGACGTGGCATGAGGAATAACTGATTAGATTAAAATCGTCTTTGTTTAGAGTCATTAACTCCTTAAATATAAAAGTTATAAAATATTAACACGGTTTACAAACAGCCCCTAGTCACTTGTAGCCAAGGGTCAGCCGGCCCCGGCCATGCTCGCACCGGCCCCTGGGGAAACTCCCGGCAGCCAGCGGCTGGGCAGGGCTGCGACTAAAAGAAGCAGCGGTTTAACAAAGCAGTAACATAAAGCCAAACATTTTTGCCATGGAAATGCCTGGGTGGGATTTCTCCCATTGCGTAACACATGGAGGCACGCAGCGTCCTTCCAGCATGCCCGTGGGGTGCCTTTGCTTGGCACGACGGCCATGACGAGCAGCTTCAGGTAGGTGCCAGTTGGCCGGCAGGCACCCGTGCTGCTGAAGGTCAGTCTGTGCAGCTGGTGAGATGTGGGCAAAGCACCCACCTTCATCACTGTGACCTACACCCCCCCCCCCCCCACGGGGGGTACACTGTGGGTGCGTACAGACCCATGGGTGTCACACATCCCCACATGCTGCTCCATGCCTCCCTGCTTTCGCTTCCCAGCTGATAGGCAGGGTGAGAGACACAACTCACAGAGAGGACAAACACGAGAGAGATGCACATGGCTGCGGCCCCTGCATCCTTGCTGGGGTCACCGCTCAGGGTGGTGGGAGCCCGCTGGGTGCCACCCGGAGCCCCTGTGCCAGCCCAGCAGCAGAGAATGGCACTTGCACCCCAGCTCTCGTCCCCCCAAAGGGACGAACCTCATCAGCAGCACTTGGTGTAAACACTCCCAGCCTCTGCAATCCTCCAACAGCATCAGCAGACACTGTTCTGCTGGGCATGCACACGTACCGGCGCATCAGTCAAGACCGAGCGCCTCCTGCTCGCAGGATAAAAACGACCCTGATGACAAGTTGTTGCTGACGCTGAGGAACAGAATTGGCTGCATTAATTTGAACTCTGTTCAAAACCCAAGGGAAAGAGAGAAAAACATTTAAAAAAAAAAAATCAATTACTGCCAAAGAAAGAAGGGCAGAGCCAGAAGGGAAGGGGGAAAAGCAGCAAGCACTGGGGCAAGCAAAACGATGCTGTGGGTGCTGCGGGGCTGGTAGCAAAGCCAGCCACCAGCTCTGCTGGGACACAGAGCGACTGGTGCTTTTACTTCGAGCCTGGCTTTTTGATGGGCTCTGAAACCCATGTGCTGACTCAGAGCAGCACGAGCATGGTGTGCCCCACGGGTGCACAGGATATCCTTAGCAAATTATACCAAGGGTCGTTTGATACAAAGGTTCTCCTACTGCCTCTCACAAATTATTATTTTTAGAAGATCAAAGCCAAACATGCTTCACTGCTACCTCGAGCTCAAAGGTTCATCGTGAGTGATGCAGAGGTTTGCCACCAATGAAAGAAGGGAGGAGAGAGAGAAACAGCAGGAGGAGATGCTGCTCACATCACCCCAGCTATACCTGGGAGGGGACATCCCAGTGTACATCACCTAAGGCCATGGTCGGCCAGCCCAAAATTCCCCTTGATCCCTCTGACCATCTTCAGGCAGCCCAAAATTCCCCCTGCTCCTTCTGCTTGTGGTTTCCCCTTGGCCCCTGGTGCAAGAAAGCTCTTGCTCACACATCCATGCCATGCAAGCCCTGTGCGTGGAGTTCAGATACCGAAAAATCAATATGACGCATTGTACCTGCGTTTAAAACTAACAGCTGCAATTTCTCTTCATTTCTTGGGCTTGGCCGCAACTACACCTTGAAGTTGGTCCTCCTACCCCTGCCCACGGCCATACACACGGCGCAAGGAGTGCCGCAACTCTTCCCAAGTTATAGGTTTGGTTTATTTAGGACGCAATTCTCAGTGCTCTCCAGGCATCAGTGTATAATTATTGTATAACTGTGGAGGGTTTATCAGGCTAAAAAACCCAGCACCACCCAGCGCTTGGCTTCACTACCATTTGGTGGTGACAGGTCAATGCACCTTGTGCATGGCGAGCATCAACCTTTGCCAAGCTGGACACAGCAGCACCTGCTTTCCTAAACGGTTACAGAGAATTTAAAACCCAACAACGTATGTCTGCAGGTCACATTTTCCCCTCCAGCACACCCTCCTGACCTCTGCCAGCCCTCACTTTTACCAACGTTTGCTAAGTCCACCTGAAGTTCCTCCTGGTCTCCCCCAGCACCAAAACTGGGAAGGGCTTTGCCAGCTTTTCAGATCCCCACATTGCAAACGACCTCTCCTCTCTGGACCTGCTTAGGCAAATGCTAACTCTTCAGGTTAATATTTTCCACGCCAAGTGTGATTTTTTTTTTTTTCTTCTTCCCCCTCCCTTCCCCCCGCCCCCCAGAAAAACTTCAGCCCAAATTGCTCAGCCACATCCAAGAATGAGGCTTAAAAAAAAAAAGCTATGTTGCTCCACCCGTATGTTAAAAAAAAATAAAATAAAATATGGCAACCCTTTCCCTACTGGCTCCCCAACAGCAGGATATAAAATCTGGGCAGCAGTTGTCTGTGTGCTTTTTGTTGTCCTTGGGAAAATTAGCTCAAAATTGGATCGCTGTTCAGGGAAAAATAAAAAACCCCATCCGGCAGCCACGTCCCGTCCCCAAAGAGCCCAGGCTGCCCAGCACAGCCCCCACTCTGGCTGAGCAGGACCCTCCCGCAGCGGCAGGGACCCACTCCCCAATTTGACAGGGGAGAGGGGCTCCCCCTCCGTTCCCCCCAGCCCTGCTGATGATACTGCGCTCCTGCAAACATCAGCCTTCCCAATGAACTGCCCTAAATTTGCCCTTGGGACACGTCTGTCCCAAGAGGAACTGAGGTCCTACGAGGAAAAATAGCCCCCGACCGTTTAGTTAGCAACAGCTTCCTACCCAACGAAGATACTCAAGGGAGAGAGAGAGGGGAAGCAATCAGGCTCATGCAGCCAATTTAGACCTAGCATTACCTAATTTTTCTGTGCTTGACTTGCAACCTTGGTAAGCTGGTGCGTGTGGAGCTGCTATGCATATTTAACACTAAATTTCAAGCTTAAAGCCCCAGACGGTGAAAAGCATCCTTCGGCCAGGCCGTCGCTGCAGCATAAGCCTCTTTGCTTGCTTTTTCCTCCCAGTAAATCTGAAAACATTGAACAGAATTTGGCCTTTCCTCCCACAGCTCCTGCCTTAACAGTTTCCTTAATAACTTAGCGAATTTGTCTGAGGCTTTCTGAAAATCCAAATAATTCACCTCCCAACCGCTCCCTCCAATCACCTTACCACAATACTGAAAAAAGAAGAAAAAAAAACCCTGAGTAAACTGGATTTCCTGTATAAAAGCCATGCGTTGTTGTCCTTAATCTATCACACTGAAGTGCAGGCATTTCCACATGAGCTTTAATTATTTTCTCAGCCAATTTGCTTGGTGCTAAAATAAAGCTGGCTGCTCTGTAATTCCCACAGTTCTTCTGTACCTCTTTAAATTAAGGACAGAGCAGAAGAGGCTGCGCTCCTATGCAGCAGTTGCTTTCAGTGAAAGATTACTTTTTGCTGGCAGTTCAGCTGCTTCATTGTTAAATTCCTTCAGAAGAGCTGGCTGGAGCCCACCGGGCACTGGTGATTTGTTGCTCTTTAATTTCTCCGTTTGCACAGTACCTTATTCCCCTGGGGAATTTAATCTTCATCACTGCCTACATTGTCTTGACTGATGGGATGAAACTGTTTCGCTTCATCACAACATTCTCCTTCTCCCGAACTTCTCCCATCAGGCTCCGGTGACGGAGTGGAGCTCCCAAGGCTGGGAAGGGCTCCCGCAACCTGTTCCGTGTCCCCGCACGGCTGGTGGGGTGCCCCTTAAACGCCTCTGCCCTTGCAGCTTGCACAACTAGTTTTGGTTGGGTTTCTCTCCCACCACCCCATCCTAAAAAGGGGATTATTCCCAATGTGTAAACCCTGCACGAGCCTTAGTAACCAACACACAGGCACTGCCCCAAGCCAGGGCACTCCAGCCCCCCCCATGAGCATCACCAGTCCAGCATGCCCCACCAGCCACCACTCCCATCCCTGCTGCAGCAGCTCCTGGGCTGCCCCTCGAGCTGCTCTGTTTTGGGGCGCTGCATTTTCCACCCCCCTTCTCTCTCTTTTCTTCCTGATAACATCTCTCCATTTGTCAAGCAGCTCCACGAGCTTCCACCACCCGTCATCCCCCAGGGATTTCTGTACTTTCTATATACAGAAGAAGCCTTCGCCCTGGTAGGCTCTCCCCAATACTCCCCCAAATACGCTGCCCCCAGCTCAGCACCTTCTGTGCCCAGCATGCCCCACCATCCTTCCCCTCCTGCCAGTGCTGGAGCTTAATGTTTCCCATTGTTTTAAATGGCTAATAATACTTTTACAGCTGTGCAGAAATCAATTGATTACGCTATTTGTTCTGCCGATGCCATGAAACCTTCCCATCTGCAGCTGCCTCCGATTCACCCGGTGTGAAATGAAGAGCCACACTCCTGTGGGCCGGAAAGCATGATGTGAGAAGGGCTCATGACAATAGGAGGGTTTTTTTGGCCTAATGTTAAACCATCAGCTGCTAATGTCGTATTTGTCTAGCCTGATAGGATTGCAGTGTAGGATGAAGCACCATGGTTGTGTTGTTGTTTTAAGTCGGTCATGACTGCACAAGAATACAAGCCATCACCAAGCCATGCTCCCCATTCACCGGTATCAGGTGCCAGCCTTGCAGCGGACCGTTTGGATTTCGTGGAGATCTTGAAAGCACCCCAAACCTACCAGAATCCACGACAGCCCTCCGCAGATGGAGCTGAATGCTTCACCCATAGAGGCAAAACCTTCGGTGTGAGCCCAGCACCACTCACGTTTTGGATGAGCTCACCAGGGAGCAGAAGCAGCTCTAAGGAGCTTGTCTTCGGGTATCCGTGCAGGGCAAGGATGCTCTGGCCAAAGCCCAGGAGGTCTCCACCAGGGAGAGACCTCATTCATCTCAAAGACATCAGAGAGGCAAGCACCAAACAAAGCTCGTCTGTTTTTTTCTCCAGTTACGTCCTGGTCAAAGGGAAGATTTTATCTCTTTCCTACAAATGCTGCCCGGCTCAGCAGTGTGCATGAGGCACTGCGGTCTGCCCTGCTTGGTGAGGTGACAGCTCCCCGAGTGCTCCTGCGGGACCTCAGCACAGCATGTGCCCACCAAAGGCTCCCGGGGGATCCAGCGTTTGGAGTTAACGATGTGCAAGGCAGATCAGGGAGGGACTTTCTGCAATTTGCTCACCAGTTCTTGAAGCCGTGCTACGCAAGAATCGCGCTGTACGGATTTCTCAGCAGCCGGAGTGGTTCAAAGAAACCTCATGCAGCAATGGCGCACATCACCCTCTGGGAGCCTTGAGGGGTAATTCCCACAGACATGACGTAGAAACCTTCCCTTGCCACCTCCTTCGGTGGCCTGGGGGTTGACAGGACACAAAAAGGTGCAGGGCATCTCTCCGGTCCCCTCTGATTCGGCAGGTCCCTGGAGCACAGCACGGTGCCTTTTGATTCCTATTGAACGCCGCAGCTCCCCAGGGCCCTCTGCGCTCCGGCAATTAGTACAACCAGGGACTGCAGCAGCCAAGCTCACCCTCCTGCAGGCAACAGCCCATCGCAGACTGTGCCGTGTCTGTCTGTCTGTCCCAGCCTCCCCAGCCATGCGTTTCTGCCTGGTACTGCCAAAACCCAGCTGCCCCTGCCCCTCTGCCAGCAGCTGCCACCACAGCTCGGGGGCTGAAGCCCCACAGCCGAAGGGGTCACGGCGATGCCAGGCAGCCCCAGCCCGTGGTGCCAGAGCCAGGGACATCTGCAGGCACCCGGCTATGAGGGCTGCAGCAGCGGCAGGAACAGCCCCACCTTCCCAAGACCGGCGCAGATGCGAGCGAGCCACTTCCAGCCCGGTCATTGAAAAAAGCAGCTGGGTACTTGGCACGCCACCAAACTGGCACGTCCACCGCTCCCGCGACCCTGGCACCGGCAGCCCTGCCATCCCCCTGCAAACCCTCCTTCCCCTGCCCACCAAACCCCTCCTCTGCTCCAGATCTCGCCACCTCCCTCCCTCCTTCACCTCTCCTGCAGTTACTTGCTCTCCTGCCACCCTGGTCTAACGGCTTCTCCTCCGCTGCCCAGCACGGTCAGCCGCTGCTGTAAGGCAGGCGAGTGAAACACAGCACTCACGTCAGCACCGGCAGCTCCCAAAAAAAGACCTGTGCCCAGCTGGCTCCTGCCAGACCACATATCGCGGCAGCTTTTTGATCCAAGCCTTTGTCCAAGCACACCCCGCAGCTCTGCATCCTTCCCCTCTTCCTCAGCCACCGCCTGCAATGCAGCTCCAGCCCAGCAACGTCCCTGCAAGCAGCCAGAGGCCCCTGGCCCTGCAAGGACGAGGGGAGGGCATGGCTGCAAAAGCAGTGCAGCAGCAGCTGGTGCTTTATAATAACCTTCTGGGCTCAACAGCAAGTCATGGTTTTTATCCACCAGATGGATGCTGCACAGAGGCATCCAGCCCTGTAAAGAGGCATCCAGCCCTGCAAAGAGCTGCTGCAGGCAAAGACCCAACCGATGTAGCACCACATCAGGCGCTGCCAGGACCCACAGCCTTTAGCTACAGAGCAAGCAGAACCCCCCACACCACCACCCCACTTTCTACCTGCACCAACCATGAAAGCTCGGCTCCTTCACTAAACCAGAAGCAAGGCGAGGCAGCACAGGTGGCTGCGCCTAAATCCCCCACTGACCTTGGAGTGGCAGGGTGGCTGAGGAGAAGCGTATTTCAAGGGTGAACCCCTCAGTCTCTCCAGACGCTGGAGAAGCAGCGGCCCACTCCAGCGTTCGCAGCCCCGGCGCCATACTGGGGGATGAGCATCTTTCGGGGACTGTGCCCCATGAGCCACGCTGGGGTTATCCCTACCCCAGCGTTTCCTACTGGGCCACCAAGTCTCAACGCAGGATACCGGCGCTGCTCACCCATGGGTTTAGAGAGGTGTTGAGAAATGACCGTAGCAAACGCGAGGTTGGGCTCATGGCAAAGTCCACTGCAGGAAAGAGCCAGGAGAAGACACAGACCCAAACCTGGGAAGGTACCGGTGCTGCTGCAACGTGAGCATGACACGGCAAGGAACCGGCCTGTCACCAGTGCTCCCCAGGGACCCTCATGCCGTACAAACATCAAGGCTGCTACTGAAGGGATATTTATTGGGGGACAGAACAAAGACAGATCCTCAACCAAAACAGGGGTTCCTCCTGCACAGTACGGCCCCATCCCAGCAAAGGCATAGAGCCCGAGCGTGCCAGCCCGGTGCTTGACATCCCCCCGCCGCACTCCCTGACCCGCGCTGCAGAGCAGCGCCAGGCAGCCCCACAGGGGATGGGAGAAAACTCTGAGGAGCACGTGTGCCGCAGCACTGTGTCAGCCCCACGAGCCCATGAAGAAGCAAGCTGCAGACGATGTCGCTCCAGTCCCACCTTGCTGCTCAGCGCTGCCAGCAGGAAAAAGGCTATTCCAACCTCCCCGCAGAGATCCCAACCTCGTGCGCTACTAACTGGAGGTTGTGCAAGTCAGCCCGGAGCCAGCCGCTGCCGCAGAGCCTCACCGGGCTGCCCCAGCCCAGCGCCCACTCCAGCCTCCAAACCCCAAAACCACTAAACACAACTGATGCCACGGAGTCGGGAAATTCAAAGGCTATTGTGCTGCTTTGTGCAAGTTTAAATATATCTGCACAGGCTCCTTGGGGTTGCATTCCTGGTGAAGCGGGTAAGATAAACAAGGCTTCCTGCAGGAACTGAGGACAATGGGGAAATAATTAGCTTTAATCCCCAATGCAGAAACAATGCAGGTAGCAGATATTTTGGACTTTCACACCCGCCCCCCCCCCACATTCAGGAAGAGGTGCCCAGACTGGTGTAACTTGGCCCACGGGCCTCAGCTAAAAGACACAAACTATTTAAAAGGAGGGAAGCAACACACCACTGGAGCTGAGGGATCAGCCCAGGGCTTCGCTATTTCAGGCTTTCCCTTACAAAAGGAGGCTAGCGCACGAGGCACATGTTTTGGAGACACGTTTTTCCCGGCATAAGCAGCTGTGGGCACCACCCAGGCTCATGCTGGGGGCTGGGGGCACCCACACGCCAAGCATCCCAGTGCAGGTTTGGGGATGGAGTTTGCACCCGTGCCCCAGCCCTGCTTCGCTTCCAGCATGGTACAGCCAGCGATGCCGTACGGGACGAGCGACAAGCAAACTCAGAGGAAAGCTCCCACATTGCTGCAGGGCTCCAGCAGGGAGGGTGCAACCCACTTGCAGACCCCACTCCTCCCTCCAAAGCCGGGCTAGAGGATGCTGGAGAGCCTCTGCTGCTACAGTTACCACCTCTTCGTTTCAGAGAGGGACAAACCAAGGCTTGTTTTCAAATCATGGCAGTTTTTTTTAAACCGTTTTCCTACACCGGCCCCTTGGGAGTGCTCTGTACACAAGCCAGATTTCCCAGTCCTCCTCCCAGCACTACAAAATGACAAAGGGACGTCAGCGCTCCCTGGACGTTTTGCCAGTGCATTAAACAGGTCATTTGAAGCCTTTCAAGACGAAATGCTCCTTCACTCCGAGGTGACTCACAACCATTAGCATCCCTTTGGAGAGGGCTCTCCAGCCCTCAATCACTTCTGCACATAAGCACTTTTACCCTTCATCTCAAAAAAAAAAAAAAAAAAAAAGGCACCAATTCAACTTGCTCAGCTTTCTCCCAGCTGTATTCCACCTAACACTGAGATTATTTTGCAATTGTATTTGCTTTGCTGCCACGCTCGGAGCTCACAGCCTGCCCTAAGCACCCTGCTACCGGATCTACCGGAGGCACAGCAGCAGGCACTGCACGCACCCTGCCCGGGCGGCACAGATCTGCTGGCAGGTTCACAGCTCCCTCATCTCCCAAACTGCTGACCACCGGCGAGCAAGCGGTGCTGGCTTTGTAGGAGCTGGATATTTTCAGCTTGTTGCTGCTATCACTGCTGTGTGATGCCCACCCACCTGCAAGCACTAGGCTCTGCTTTCTGCAACTCCAATTGCACTGGGTTTTATCACCCAGCCTACAGCACTGGCTTGGAAAGATTTGCACCCCGCATCCAGGCGGGATCTGGCCCAGGCAGCAGGGACAGCTCAGCGTTACAGGACAGGGGGGTGCATGGGCATGGCATGACCAGCTCAGGCAGCAGCAATGTGCTTCCAGCTGCTCGCATGAACCCCTCAGTGCTGCCCCGAACACCCTGGGCATTTATCAATGCAGCATCTACAAGGCAATATCCCCATGCAAAGGAGCTTGTGCTCTACAGCAAGAGCGAGAAGGCTCCAGCACGCAGAGGGGACCAGTATGGCAGAGGCACCGCCTGCCCCCATGTCCCACCCTCTGCTCTGGATGCCACCGAACACCCACAGCAGTGGTCCCTCACGCTTTGTGTGGCACGTCACAGGATGCTCCACTAGCAATGCAACATTCAGCATCCTCCAGGAGCAGCCTGGGCTCGCTCCCCTGCCACCGAGGAGAAGTTTTCTGATCAAAGCCAGGCTATCAGCAAGACACCAGTAAAGCTACGCTGGTGCAGGACACCATCCGCTGTGTCCCATGGCTCGTGCCAGGATGGGGATTAAACATCAAGCAAGCAAGGCAGGTCCTGAGCGCACACAGCTGAGTTAGAAACAAGCAGCTCACCGAGCCATCTAACAGATCAGATTGCAGCGAAAGACCAGGGCATAACCCTTGAAGCCACCACTCCGAAGCCCAGCGCAGGCTGCATCACAGAGCACACTGAATAATTACACAATCCCTATTTCTGGTGTGGTCGTAATCCTCCAGGTTGCCTCCATCACCCCCGGTGCCCGGCACAGCAGCCCATGCTCCCCAGCCAGCACAGCTCTGCCACGCTGCATCACCCAGAGCACTCCTCCCTGCTCCAAGGAGCAACCAAGATAATTTTGCCGGCGTGCAGGGGCTGCAGATCTCCCTGCCACCCCTTTCAGCTCTCCTTAGATTAATTCATGAGATGAAGCAGGTAACTACAAAGGTAATTTCCTCCTGCCATCCCCGCTCCCTCCCTGCGGGCTGCCGGAGGGAGGCAGAGGATGGCTTTTAGCGTCAAGAGGCACAGCACGGACAATACCTGCTATACAACACTGAAGTGTTCTTTTAATGATCTGAAAGAAAAAGAAAACGCTCTGTATTTTGCATTTGTAATAATCACAGACGCTGCAAGAGGCTCACCTCTGTCTCTACAGGGTTTTACACGCAGGGGCGCCTTTGCCTCCGAGAGCATCCGACTGCCTTGATTCTCAGCGGGAAGCCTGCTGCGTCTCCGCAAACGGACAGCAAAGCTCATGGCTGGTGAAGAATAATAAATGCACGCAAATCCTGAGGATCCTAAAGGGAGCACAGCACTTTGCAGGTCACACAGGGACTGCACCACTGGCCAGAGGCTTAAGAAAGTATTGGCAGGAGTGAAAGTTTTTTTTTTTAAAAAAAAAAAATATATATATATATATATATAAAAATCAATTCAGCCTGGCATGCCCAGACCATGGTCTCTCTCAGCCAAGGGCTGAAGTGTTGAGCAGCTTTTCAGGCAGTGGGGAGGAGCCCAAGCCCCCTCTCCTGCCTGCTGTCATCCCCACATGCAGCGAGGATATTGGGGCCAGGGTGGGAGCTGGATCCTCTCCCATGGCAGCGGGCATCACCACCCTGCGCTTTGAGGAGACACCAGCCCTGTGGCATCTCCATCTGTGACTCATGTCACCCTGCCCCTAATGACCCCCACAGACCAACCTGAATCACCTCCCAACAAGAAGGGCAATAACACTGATTGATGATTATTCGTGAGATGAAGCGCTGCTAAAGGACTTCAGGAATCAGATAAAAGGCATGAAAAAAGGCTGAAATATTTCACGCCAGAAAAATGCAAACATGGAGAGAGGGGGCCAGGAAGGCAACAGCAGCCAGCACCCAAAAAAGCATCCTCTGATGACAACCAGAAGCTGGGCTCCCTCCTTTCAAAGCATAACAAAGTCAAAGACCAGTGCAATATTCCTCCCAGAAATTAAGTTTCGCACTATACACAGATTCTGGCAGCTGGCACACCAGCAGCCCAAACACTGTGAGTCCAGGCAGGTGCCTGGGATACCAAAAGCAGAAGCCACAGCATCCCTGCATTTCGCTCGGGTGGCATCAGTGCCCAGGAGTAAGCTAGCAAGGGCATGCAAGAAGATTTAGCAGCCTCCTCCTTAGCAGCAGAGCTTGGCACCCCAGTTTTGCATTTCGTGCTCCCCGTGTGAACACACAGGGATTTACTGCCTTCTTGCAGATCCAGTGCCCGGCGAGCTCTGCCTATGCATGTGGCCTCCCGGGCGCCCGCTTCAGTGCGCAGCGGGTCAGGGCGAGAGGCAAGCACAGCAGAGCTCAGGACTCATGCCCAGACTGGGGATGGGAGAGGGGAAACAGCAGATAAGGGAGAGCAAGGACATGGTGGTGGGGAAATGGGAGCAGAGGTGCCAGGAGAGACGGGAAGAGACACAAGAAGAGCTGAAATAAGCCTGTACTGCAAGCAATGAACAGGAGAGAGCATCTCTAGCAGGGTGTGAGGAAGAAATCCTCCTGGTCTGACCACGAAATGGCTGCAGAGCATTTACCCAAGGCAGCTGTGAGTGCCAGGGAGGGAGGGAGAGCAGCAGAGGGCAGGGAGACAGGATGGAACAGTACGGAACTGTGGTGGTGAGGCAGATGCTTCAGGAAGCAGAGGGAAGGACCACGATTTTGAGGGAGAACAGGGAAGCCAGGAAGCATCAAGTCTGGATTCGGGGGCTGAGAAGAAAAATCCCAGAGAGGATAAAGAAGAGGAGCCTGTCCCTGGGAGAGGCCAGCCCTCATCAATGAAGAAAGGGGAGATTCCCCAGGAGAAAAGCAAGCCTGAGAGGCAAAGCACAGAAAAGCAGGGGCTCAGGAGAGCCTCATGGCATGGTCCTCTGGGATCTCCGCTGGCCCCATGACATCTCCCACCCACCAGCCATGAAGAAGAAGGAACGCGCCAAGCAAGAAGATGATTATGGCCAGGATCGTTCATCATAGAAAAGGCCCCGAGTCATGCAGCTCGGCACCTACTACCCTCCTGCAAGACAAAGCCAGCCTGTTCCTCCTTCCTACAGGCACACAAACACTTCCAGCACCAGGGAGCAAGAGATGGAGCCACCGGCAGCCAGGGAAAACCTCCAAGAAAAAAAACAAACAAACAAACAAAAAAAAAAACAGAGCACATTTCTGGGAGGGGAAAAAAGCAACGCAGGCAGACAGGCATCGGCGGAGAGAGCCAAGGCCAGGTCCCAGCACGCCACAAATATACCGTGATGCAAAGCGCAAGCCAGAAGAAATCAGGATGAATTTGCTAAACAAATGCAATTGAGTTTGGCTCATTCTCAAGCACTCTGCTGCAGCTCAGGATCTTGCAAGCAGAGTTTTAGAGCCAGTCGGGATCCTTGCTCTGAGCTCCAATCCCTTTATAAACTCTTCAGCTCTGGGGGAGCTGCTTGCAGCAATGAGAAGACAACGCAAGCGCTAAAGCAAAGCAATCAACGGAGAAGTCCTTGGCAACACGAGCGCTGCCTAAATGAGCCTGCCGTGTTTACAGACAGGGTTCAGGAGACAGCCTATGTGCGTGCAGGCTGCTCCCGGGACATACTGCTGGAGGAACTCCAGCAGCTCCCGAGAGCCAGCTTTAAGAACACATCGGATGCTTTAACATAAACAAAATGCCTTTGCGTGGCCTGAGCCAATATATTTCTGCAACAATTCAGAGTTTCTGGCTTTCTTCTGCACCTGGTGCATCCCACCATCACAGCTGGTGCATCCCACCATCCAGCACAAACAGGAGGAACCGGGAAAAGGCAGCACAGCCCTTCTGCCCAGCTTTGGGTGTAATCCACAGGCGACCCTCAGCAGGGCAGGGCAGGGCAGCCGTGCTAGGCTTTGCACAAGCTGCAGCTCCACAGCTGGAGGCAGAGACAGCCCACAGGAACAGATGCCAACATTGGCAGGTGCTGTGCCTCAGGGACACCCACACTGCCGTCCCTGCAGGCACATCGGTGCTGAGCTGGGGCCTTCCTGGGAGCGTGAGGGGGGCACCACATCATTGCAGCCAGCAGAAGGCTTGTTCCCAGGTGGCAGAAATCCTTGGGTGACCCTGAGATCAGCAGTTTCAAGGCCAAAAGGCCCCTCGAACGGCCTGATTGCACACATAACAGAGGCCACTGCATTTTGCCCCCAGCTCCGGTTTGCCTTGGCACTTCCCCCATTGCCCAGACACCTTTGGACCCCAGCAGCGCACATTTCTGGAGCATCACCACCTCCCTTTTTCCAGCAGTTTGTCACACACACCACTGAAAATCCATGCTTTGCTTCTCATCCAAATTGCCTGGCTATTCTGGGGGAGCTGAGCAGGCAGCAGAGCTAGATAGACCATGCAGAACAACTCCTCTAGACACCACCGCTGCCCTTACGGGCACTAGGCTAAAAGATTAAAATAATTCCTAAATGCAGGATGCTTTCCTTGCTCAGCTTGCCCGTAACTGCCTGGAAGAGTTTCTCTCTCCTCTGGCCTAGGAGGCAGGCTGCAAAGCAGGAATGTCTGATGTCCACCCTGCGCTGACACCCAGAGCATCACCCATAGGACCACCCACACCCCCCAGGGCCCCTTCTCTCAGCATCATCCTAGCCCTGAAGTGGTTTATTATTTCCTTCGATCTCTTCCCTCCCCAGCCATAAACCCGGCTGTTTGGGTAACCTCTGGACCTGGGGCATCATCTCACCTTTCCTCTCTGTATTTCAATGATCGTTCTTCCAATTAAATTGCTGACAAACAGCCCCACACTCCCACATGCTGGGCTCACGTGACAGCTCGTTCCCTCCTTCCTCACCCCAGAGGAGGGGGATCCCAGCAATGCTGTCCCTAAAACGGAGGGTAATCAACTGTCCCTCCTTCACCAGGAGCACACCCGCCAGCACCTCCCTCCCCCTTTGATGCACATGCCCTCCAGGCTGCGGTCCCCAGTATTAAATTCCCTTTTAACAGCCTAGCAATAGGCCCTTCCCTTCATGTCTGGGCTCCACTTGGTCCAAGCAAATCACTCCAAGGAGAGACATCACCTTTAGTAATAACCACACAGACTAATAGGCTGATGTAGATCTCTTGCCACTAAATCCTACAAGACGACAGCGCACAGCCATCAGCTCTCCCAAACTTCTGTGTTGCAAGGCGAGCGCTGAATCCACTGCATCCCTCCTCCCTGGGGACCACGAGGCACAACACTATGCCACCAGGCCCACCACGCTCCCAGGGACTCTCAGGTGAGAAACCAATAAGCCACAGAAACGCTGAGGTCCACAGGGACCTCTGAGGATGGAGACTAACCCCTGCTCACGTGGGGTCGCCTGGAGCAGGCTGCCCAGGACCGTGGCCTATTGGGTTTTGAATATCTCCATGGATGGAGACTCCACAGTCTCTCCGGGCAGCCTGTGCCAGCATTTGACCAGTCTCACAGTAAAAAAGAAAAGCGTTTTCTTGTATGAGATTTCAGCTGAATGAAAGAAGTAAGAAGAGGTGCAGACACCTCCTCCAAAGCTACAGTACCAGGGCAGTGATCACCCAGCAGATACTAGCTCAAGGACAGGTCCAACCAGGATAAATCCCCTTGTGCAGGACTTCTGAAGCTTGGATCCACATCTGCTTCCTTGCACAGGCGGCAGGTCCAATTCCAGAGCTTTGGAAGGGAGGGATGCGAAGCTCCTGTGCTTGTCCTTTCCCCCCCACATGGGGAGTGCAGACCCCTGCCACTCTTGCTTGCCCCATTCCCTCTCTCCCAAAGCATCTGCTTACAGCCACCACTGGAGAGAAGCTGCTGAGCAAGACAGGCGGACAGCAGGTCCCACACGCACGCTGGAGCCCCAGACACCCTGGCTGGGTAAAGCAAAGCCCCGGGGGTAGGGCACAGCATCTCAGGCAGCACGACCACAAGCACAGCAGCCACCAGTGCCACCATCACACAGTGTCACAGTGGGGCTTCACGGGGGTGCTCAGCATCAACACCCAACAGCGGGCGCCACGGGCGGCAGCCTGAGCCAGTGCAGCATCCAGCAAAAAGCCCAGCCTGCTCCTTAACCAAGCGTTAAGCCAGGTCGCTCTGCAGCTCAAAGAAGCCCCTCCAAATTCCTCCCTCCCTCCCAGGACACCCAGCCAGGGCAGCGAACCAGAGTGGCTGCTCACAGCCTTACACCAGCGTGCTCAAACATCAGCGCTGTGCTCCGCGGCCACCCCAGCCCACCCCCTGCTTCAGGTACTTGAGCATAATTAGATGGCCTTACCCTGCCTAATTTTAATCAGCCCAGTTACACAACCAGATTTAGCGGGGTCTTTCTGACGATTGTCCATGAAACACATTTAACTCACTTTGTGTCTCTTTGAAAAAGCAAAAGCTAATTTATTCCACGTCATTTCTGACTTGCTGCCGAAGGATGCTGCACAGCTCCATTTCAGAGGGGTGTGCATGTACACATCTTCTCTTTACTCCCATACAGATATTCAGCCAGCTTACATTTATTACACTGTGCTTGAATCCTACTTCAGGAAGGCCTCTGCCTGCTGTCTGAAGTTAATTTTTTCCCCTTCGGTCAACCAACTCAAAATTGGGTTTGCGTATTAAAATGAAATCTAATTTCTAGGCCATTATCCCACTGTGGTCTAGCTCCTGTGTCTGCAAAATGAGGAATAAACAAACAGACCTAGCAATTCATTTCCTTCTTAGACATGAATTCCAGTTATAAACAATAGAAATAATATTCTGCAGAGGCACAGAGGCCCTTTCATTTTGGGATCTCAAGCCACATCACAGAAAGCAGGCAAAGCCTTGGGACTCCTGATGTACACCAAGCCACTCATGTGCAGAGCTGGCACACAGACCTGCTAAATGTTTTCTTGCATGGCCTGCAAAAAGCATCTCTTGAATTTGCCCTCAGTTTCTCACTGATGTAGCAGGTTTCCTATTATTTCTCATGCTGGGTTTTCGTTTTCCCTCTCAAGTAGAGAGTCCAGAGAGAGAGATAAATAAAATACACCGTTCTAAGACCGGAGAGCTTGCAGCATCCAACTCTGCAACAGCTGTAAAACAAACAAACAAAACAAAACCAAAAAAACAAACCCACCCACACAACAACCCCACTTTCTATTTAGTCTCTCAACTCTTAAATTTTGAGAGCAAACAATCTGGCATCACTTTTAATCTGCACAGGTGAGAGCAAGTATCTCTGTTCATCCACAGGGCACTCTGGCTGAAGACCACATTCGAACCAGATCCCATCCGCACCCTCTTCCTTTCGAAGTGCGGAAATCCCACGGGAAATGCCCAAAAGGAAACAAAACCAGCTGCCAATACCCAGCCAGGGAAGAGCAGGCGTCCACATATCAGGCCAGGTTGCTTGCAGCAGGCTACCGAGCACACTCCTCCGCTTGGACCCATCCCAGCCAGCACAGTTTTAAATAATAAACACGGTTTTCAGCAGGAAACACCCTCTGAATCCCACAAGCCATTTCCACTTCAATTTAAAAGACTCCCCTTGTTCAGCACAGCACAAAACGTGCCTGGACCATCCCAGGGCAGCCCTGGCTGAGGCAGGGAGCAGCCTTGGAGCCGCAGAGCACACCAGGCTTTTCCCATGGCACCTGGGTGATGGGGAGAAATGATGGCACCTGCGATGGTGCAGCGCCCCCTCCCTGGTCCTGGGCTCTCGCAGCGGCCACTGGTGTGACACTGGGTGACATTTGGGACAGCCTGCATCCCCTATGAACACCCCTGCACAGAAGAAGGGGACATCACGGGGGGAGGGAAAGGGGGACACTGCCAGGGGAGATGACATGAGAGGATGACAGCTTGAGCCCGGCTGTGAGAAGGACTCCAAAGGCAAAAGAGAAGCAGGGGAAAGGGGTGGCAGAGGGATGTCCCCTGCCCTTCCAGTGCCTGGAGGCACGTCAGGTTTGTTTGCTGGGGGAGGAAGCCAAGCCCAGCCTGTGACAGTGGGGATGAGCAAGCTGCACGAAGGCAGACTGGCACCACAGAGTTGAAAGAAGGCACAGAGAGAAGACAAAAAGAGGTCCAAATTCACATGCAGGCATGCCTGACCCCCCACGCCAGGTCTGGGGGCACCCCAGCCCCGTGGGGCAGGCTGTTACCCAGCACAGAGCAAAGGGGTGCAGCACAGCCTGGCTGTGCGGGGTAAAGAGCTTCAACCCAGCAGGCGAGGGGCAGCCGGGCACGCCAAGCTTTTCATCACCAAACCCTGTCCCCACACTGAGGTGGTCCTGAGGGGCTGCACCCCACTCCTCTCCTCGCTGTGCTGGTGGGCATTGCCGGGGCAGGGGGGGCTGCCTTCCTCCCCCCAGCAGCGAGTCGGGAGCCCCGGCTGAGCAACGGCAAGGATGTCCCCTTCCTAGCCACTGCCTGCCAGCCACAGGACCCTCTTGGACCTAGGGCCTGGCGCTGCCCACAGCAGGCAGGGCTGAGGGCAGCCCACGCGCAGGGACAGAGTGGAGGCAGTGAGCGGAGGCAATGACGGAGCCTGGCTCTGCCAGCGAATACAATAAGCTATTTCCTGAGAAAGGCCAGCGTGTCCAGAGGCACAAAAGGAGCTATTCTGCCGCTGGTGGTGCTCCCAGCCTGCTTGGGGCTGGGATGAGGAGCGGGGGGGGGGAGAGGGCAGATGCCAAAGCCACCAAGTGCTGCACATCTCACTGATGCTGGCAGGACCCCACCGCCTCCACCCCACAAAGCTGAGGCTGCAGCATGCCCAGCTCTAACCCCGTGTCACCTCCAAGGACGACGCAAGCCGCAGGCTTGGGGCTCAGCACTGTCCCCCTCTCCGCACGCAGCAGACGAGAGGCAAGTCCTGGGCCACTGGCAAAAAGAGCTAACATGATGTTTTCTAGCGGCCGCGCGTAAGAAAACAGGAAGGCGGCACAGGATCCGAGGGGCGAGACGCTCCCTCCCCAGCGCCGCTCAGGCTGCCAGAGCCCCGCCAGCAGCCACTGTCGGGGCCGTGCCGCCCTCGCACGGCACAAGGCAGCTTTCAGCAGCACACAGACGCCCCATTCTCCCCACCAGTGACCTCCCTGCCCTGGCATTTTCGGGACCCCAGGCTCTGCACCAGCAAGCGATCGCACTAGAAGAAGCAGCCGAGGGAAACCAGTCATCAGCTTCCCCACCACGTCCTCTCGTTAATCGGAGAGGCTAACAGAGTTGTTCATTTGCGAAAGATGACAGTAAAGACAGGCACTCATTAAGCTGCAACATGCACTAGTTTTCCACAGGAAGAACATTAAAAACAAGCAAAAGCAGCAGCACAGGTTCAAGCCCTGGCAAGGAGACGAGACCCTGACCCCAAACCTCCCCCAAGGCTGTTTGTCCCTCCTGAGGAGGATGCTCAGGGGAGCATCCTCTGCAGCCACAAACCCTCCTGAAATACTCTGCTAGCTCTCACCGAAGAGGGGAGCACCAGCCTAAGAGAGATTTCAAGCGAGTGAAGGTGGGTATGTTATCAGAAGCAGTAACACCCTCCAGAGGTACAAAGTAATCACACCGCTTATTAGCTTTGTTTAAAGAACTAGCTGTGCAGCCTGCAGGGAAAGTCCTAGTTCCAGCATCTCCGATGGGACAGCTGAGAGCCACAGTCTCTCCAGCAACCAGCCTCCAAGATGTGACGACTCCCAGAAGTCAGGAGCTGACCTGAGAGATAACAGGCTCAAAACTCCCCCACCCTCTACTTCAGACAGTCCAGTGGCCCCAACCACTGACTGCACAGAGACCCACTCAGAGCCAAAATCCAGGGGATTCTGGATGAAAAATCCAAGTGCAGGTTTGGAAACATGCCTCCCCATCCCTAGAGGAAATGATCAAGGGACAAGACAACCCTGATTTTAAAAATAAGTCATACATCCATCTCACATGGTCTCAAGGATGATCCCACCCTGCTTACAAACACATATATATATATGCAATGACATACAAACTGTTAGCACATCACCCCCCAAGCTGTGTCTGTGCCAACGAGGCCACTGGAGTGCAGCCTGCCTGCAAGCACACGCTTCAAGGGAGAGAATTTATCACCCACTGCAGCTTAATTTCTTTTTCTGAAGCAACGTTTACAAAACAGGCAGCACAACTCTCAGGACCCTGGCTGCACGCTCGCACGACTTTCACCCGATGCCGCAAAAGGCTCCGCAGGGCACAGACCTGTCTCTAATCACTTGTGAAGCAGCCGGCACACCCAGGGCTCTGTAGCAATAACACCACCTGCCTGAATCGAGGCAACCGCTTCTGTTGCTGACGTTCATTCTTCCTCCTCATATTTCTATCCCACTCGCTGTCTTTTCCCAGGAGCATCCTTGAGGAATAACCCCTTGGGTCCGAGGGTATTGCAACACCGCTGCCCGGGGCGAACCACCACGGCCAGCCTCCCCCCCCATCTCGTGACTAGTTTTATTACCCCTTCGTTAGGGGCAAGAGCCAAGCGAGGAGTTTCAAGTGTGCTCCTAGCAGGCAAAACACAGCAGCAACAACCACAACGCAGAGCCCACAGCACCTGCAGAAGCCAGAGGGCTCTGCCCGCAGCCTGCCACCCACCCCTCTGCAGGCAGCTCCGCCACGGCCCCCCTCCAGCACAGAGTGCCGCTGAGCACCACCGCCTCACCGGAGCAGGGGGAGGTAAGGAAGGAAGGGCACCGCTGATATTATAAGGGTCAAGGAGCAGCTCAAGCTCCTACTTGACCCCATGCACGCAGGGTGATGGGTTGGCAGCGCTCCCCAGCTTTGCCAGATGCTGGCTGGCAGTAACCTGGCTGCTGAGCCGATGCCACCCGGGAGCCAGCAATGGCCCAGCGCGATGCGCAGTGCTCCGGCGGGTGCCGGCTGCCAGCTTTGGTCTGGCTGCAGCAGCTCCTCAAGCAAAGCCGGTCTCCTTGAAGCCGCCTTCCAACAACAAAGGCTCAGTTGAGGTTTCAGGGCTCGCTCGAGAGCGCAAGGAGGCCTGGGCGAAAGCCAGGCAGGGCAGGCAGAGCCGGAGCCATTAACACCCCAGCATGTCAAGACTTGAGGAAATCATGGAGCAACAACAGTCATTTGCCCTCTCCAGAAACTCCACAACCCGTTCAGCAGAGCAGCGCTTTGCCGCCGGAGCTACGTTACAACCATCTTTAGCAGTGCACATTAGAGCAATAAAATATGCGGTTGATACGTTTTTGGAGGCAAGACATAAATAAAGCATGAGGACAAGGAAATTCAGCTCTTGCGTGTCACTAAGGCACATCTTCTAACAGCTCAACAGATTCTCAGCACGAGCAAAACATGCTCTGCTTCAAGACTAGCAATAATATCTGTAAGAACACAGGCAATAAAACACCAGAGCGATATCCCAAGAAATACTGCCCAGCTTCTTGGTGCAACGGAAGGGTTTGCATTAGTAGAAACATTACACATGCCCATTTCTTCCCTCTCGCTCTGCAAGAAGCCTGCGTAATTCCTGAAGATGCCAGTCTCGGAAGAACCCGTTACCTTTCAACTTCTATTTAACTAAACTTTATCACGACTAAAGCCATGCCACACTGCTAGGAAGGAAAACGGGAGCAGTTGGAAGGCAGCAGCTCCGCACGGAGCTCCCTGCTGACAGCAGCGGGAGCCTGGAACCAAAAAATGCAGGGATTTAAAATGTCACCGGGCTCAGAGGCAGAAAGGATGCGACACGCTATACCTGGGAAAATTGGAGAGGGGGGCGGGCGGGGGGGGAGTTGCTGGGTCATTAAACCAGCTGGCAGGGAGAGTTGATATGGCGCGGAAAGGCAAGTTAGTCCCCTCTCCCGCCGGCCAGCCGGGTAATAAATCGCTGCTTCCCAGCAGGACGGTTCCCAGCAAACAGAAAGGGCCGGGAAGGACGCGGGGTGCCTCGCTGCCCCCCGCGCTGCCCGCCCCTGCAGCTGTCCGTCCCCCCCCGCGGAACGGTGGGGATGGGGATGGGGCCCCCCGGTCTCCCCGCCGAGCGACGGAAGATGCCGAGGCGGGTTCGCAAACGCACTTTGCAGCCGGGAAACCCGAGCGGGGGTGGCGGGGAGCCGCCACCGGGCACCGGCTCCCGGGAAGGGAAGGGCAGGAGCCCCCCCCACTCCGCCTCCACTTGCTGCAAACCCTCGGGAAACCCAGGAAGGGCCGCGCCGGGGCCCCGCGCTCCACCGCCGGGCTCGGTACCCCCCTCCCCCGGTGCCCGGGCGCCAGCCGGGACCCGCCCCGCTCCCCCGAGGCCGCTACCTACCAGCGGGCTGCGGCAGCCTCCCCGCCGCTGCCCGGTCATCTTGGAGGCGCGGCGGCGGCGCGGGGGAGACGGCGGCGGCGGGCGGCGGCGGAGCGCGGGGCGGGGGGGGGCGGCGCCGCGCTCGCTCGCTCGCTCCCGCCCTGCCCTGCCCTGCCCTCCCCTCCTCTCCCCGCCTCCCCCGCCGCCCCTCCCCGCCGCAGGTGAGGCCGGCGGCCTCAGGACCCCGCTGCGGCCGGGGCAGCGCCGCGCCGCGCCGCCTCCCCAGCGCCCTTCGGCCGGGGGAGCCGCCGCCGCGGGGCCGGGCCGGGCCGGCCGGAGCTGGACCGGCGGGCGCCCACGCACCCACCCGCCGCGTCTCGCCCCGCGTGGGGGAAGAGCCGGCAGTCCCGCACCCGCGTGCGCTGAGACCCACGGGGCGCCGCCACGTTACGTGTTCTTCGGTTACAGGCGACAATGTACGTTCTTATGTTCACGTTGAGACTCGGTTCCTCGGCAGCGAGTCCTTCAACATGCTCGTTTTTCCACTGGCAGATACGGCTGAAAAATAGGTTAGATGAGGGTTTTTACTTTCTAGTTCAGCAAAGCAGAGGGGTGTCCTGGTGTTGTCCATACAGTAAAAGGGCTGTTGGGTGAGGTTACATTGTTATGTATAAAGTGCACATATACATATATATGTATCCAAGGCAATAACATCAAAGGGAAGCAAGGGAGGGGGAACCCAGAAGTGCAATTTATTCCTCGGTAACATGGATACGTGATGTACAGGTTATTTATATTTGAAGACTGCCCAGAGTGTTCAATGAGCCATCTCTTTAAAATAAACATGAGGGAAAAAATATATCCAGGCTCCTGGTGCTCCTTAAGGTGCTCCTTAAGGTGAGAGAGGGACAGATTTTTGCAGATGCTGGAGGACGGTTTTGGTGTGCAGGGACCTGCATCTGTGTTGTTTTCTGCCCTTAACTCGCTGCGATACTGCCATCACTGCACACGCACACACAAATATGCTGTATTTTTACAGTCAGACACTGAGCACGTGGTAGCTGTCACTCTGTGACTTTCCAGTGGAACAAGACAGCTGTACTCTACCGAGCAGTGGAGGCCAACACCACAACCACGGCCAGCCTTGTTCTCACCTAGTTCACCACGCAGAGGAATTACAAATCCATTTCCCTAGGAGGATCTGACAGCAGGATAGTTAATATGCACCACTTATTCTGCATTAAATCCTATCTCTGCTTTTCTGGCAGTGAAAACACAGCCTGCACAGCTGTGGCCAAGTCACGTAATTCATAGCTGTCCTGGGACTGGTCCTTGTCGTTTGCATCTGTGCAAGACTGAGTGAGAAGAGAACAAACAGCCAGATCTGAGCCTGATAGGGCCCGATGCTCCTTCGGTTAGACAGGCAGGAAATTAAAGCCACTTTTCTGAATTCAGTGCTGCTAGCAGGCCGCAGCAGGTAGCCAGGGTCGGATTTAGGCTGCTCGGCGCACCCTGCACTGGTGGCTGGGGTGAAGCACCGAGGATAATAGCACAGATGTGCAGCCCTGAGACAAGGCACATCAGGCTGCAGGAGAAATGAGGCCACTAACAACTAGTAGATGACTAGAGATCACAGCAAAGCACCATTACCAAGGACTCCGTGGGTAACAGCCTGGCTGCACAGGGCTCTGCGCAGTTACCGGGGCTGCCAGGGAGCAGCTACTGTAGGAGGCTGGCAGCTCGGCTCAGGCCCGAGCTCAGAGACTCTCAGGCCTCCTCCCTCAGCACGCCAGGGAGAAATAAAGCCCAGACAGCAGGCATTGTGCAGTGGTGGCCAGCTACATAGCATCACGATGTCACACCAGCTCCCAGCTCTGGTGACAGCCTCACCGCAGAGGGTGAGCAAGGTGGCAGGGCTGGGGACCATGGGGGGCTGAAGTAGCTGCTGGGGTGATGCAGTGGAGGTCAGCCTCAGTGCCTTCCTCTACCCTCAAGGAATCAGCTGCTGCCGGTACTTACACTTGCAAGCCAAGGAGCAGTGACGGGTGTGCACAGCTGTGGCTCCATCTGTAGAACAGATCCAATGCTGGGGCCCAAGTGGGCTGGGACCCACCAGACTGCAGCTCAGTGACAGAAGCATATTTTTTTTTTTTAAGTCCCCCAAACAGTTTTCCTAAGAGATCACCAGCAGATGACAGCCCCACTCACAGCTTGATGAGCGCTGAGATTAGTTGGGCCTCTGCATTAAAAGCTGGAGGTGTCAGCGGTGACCTTGGGCAAATATTTACAATTACAGTGGTGTTGTGTATATGCATGCGTTCAAAACACAGAAGGGATCAGGTTCAAATGGCACTTTAATTGAGCAAGCAGGGCAGCAGGAGGGTAGAGCTCTTTATGCTAATGTGCTAACCACTCCAGAGTGAGTCACATTCATTAGGGGTGGGGAGATCATCTCCATCTGCCCACGAAGTCATTTTGGAGTGGCAAATGCTCAACAGCCCTTCCAGGAGGACCTGTGCATTTTGAATAGGGACTGTCTTGATTTTTGTAACATGCAGCTGCGAGCATGTTGCTGGGACTAAGGGAATCATGATTATCCTGCCCAAGGCTGGTATGCATTGGCATCCGCGTTTCACAAATGGGGAGACACTAGAGTGAGTTGTACCACGTGCCTGGGATGCCTATTGAATAAATAACACAAGGTTATAAAGCAGGATTCCCCCTTGAAAATTTGTTCTTACAGTGGAAAGCACTGGGGAGAAAAAAAATCCTTTTAACTTCTGAATCCCTCTTCCTGCTTCTTCCGAAGAGCAGGTGGGCAGCTGTAGAGATGAGCAGGGATGGATGAATTCCCCAAGAAGAATCTCTTCTCATTTTCTTTTTATATTTTGATGACTTCATTCTTCTAGCTTTCATTAGCACCTCCTTTATCTCCAGTTGTTCCCCAAAGGCATTCAGTTCTTCCTCCTTGCTGCTGCACAGGGAGCAGCGGCTCCTGGTTCGTGGATGGGAAGTGGATGCTTTGCACCACCTCATGTTGAGGCCTGGAATTTCAGAGCCTGATCCGAACTCCAGCTCTCTCCCATGGTGAGTAAACCAGAGACCTCACCTGCCACAAAACAAGCTCTTCTGGCTTAGCATCCACTTGCCCAACGCCTCTTTGTCTCGCAAGCAGTCAGTCACAGTGTCGTGCACTTTGTTAAGGCTTCATTGTTCAACACCCTCCTGCAGAAGCAGGAGGGCTGAGCTGCCCCCGCAAGGTTTGAGGGCTGATTTCCAAAGAGGAAAAACTGTTCTCTCAAATGCATGGTGCATCTCTTCTCTGCACACAAACCAGCCCTCAATGCTTTCTCAATCCAGTCCAGCTCTTTAAGGAGGGTCAAAGGGCAGGGTTTTGCACCACCTTGTTTGTGAGCAATCCCATCCTTCTGCCTCCCCTGGGACCCCCAGAAGGGAAATTCTCACTTGCGTAAGGAGTCAGGGTTTGATAGGCGAGGACTATCTAGCCAGGTTTCAAGCCATCTTCTGAACATGTTTCAGCTGCTTGTTTGCATTCCCCTTACGCCAGAGTTCAGCGATCCCAGTTACTTGCAGGTAAAGTGGTTTTGCTCAAGGCGAACACGAGCATTAGCAAACCAACCCTTTGCCAGTGAGAAACCCTCTCTAGGGAGAGCCCTTCTCTCTCTCCTCCTGAGGAAGAAGAGGCCTCCAGGAGGAAGGTGAGGCACTGCAGGGGAAAGCCCAGACCATTCCCACAGCAAGAGAGCAGGAGCAGTCCCCAGTTTTGCTTCTGTACTGCTGGGGACCAGCAGTGGGTTGGGACAAGGCACTGAGATAAGACACCCATTACCTGGGAGCTAGCACAGGAGAGGCAAGACATGAAACTGAGAGCTGGAGGGAAGCAAGAAACTCCCCACAACAACATCTGCAAGAGCTGCTCCTTGTTTTTGGGCAGTGGGGTGGTGGGTGTCTCCAAACCCTCCCCTTGCCATGACAAGCCCCAGTCCTCCCCCGTTCCCAAGCTGGGCTGGGCGGGTGCATTGCACAACATGCCCCAGCCGGGTCTCCCCTGCCTTGCCAGGATCACAACACGGAGCCAAAATGCTGCCGTCTCTGTGCTTGCAGAGGGACCTGAAGCAACTCATCCCTGGGGTAAAGACTTCAGCTGGATTTTAAAGACACAGGGGTGGACTCCCACATATCCCCAGTGAGTCACTCCAGCAGCCATGACCCTCACCACCAAAATAAAGCACAAGTTCTCTGGTCTGTATTTCTTGTTTCATCAAGCCTTCACTAGCCCAGAGAGTCCTGCTGTACAGTAACTGCTTCCCCCACAGTGACTCCAAGATGAAACTGCTCCTCAGTTAGCTAAATAGGTTCAGCTTCACAGACTTTCCACTAAAGCAAGCTTTGCAGGGGAGTGGAGAACAGAGAAAGTAGCACCAGTGCCCGCTATTTTTCCTTCCAGCTTATGGACCCGTGCCCAGGAGCTCCCAGCCTGACCGTCAAACCCTCAGCTCTGCTGGGGGGTGGGCAAAGAGAGGGTAACAGCCACCCCAGCCACATCCAGGGCTGGAAGAGCCTCTGCTGCCGCAGCCAAAGGCATCGGTGCTGTGCATCCACAGGATGAATGTGCTGATTATCCACATGGGGCACAGAATGGCTTCACATGACAATTTGATTTTCCCTGTTTAGGCTGGTTTTTAAGCCTAGAAAATGGCACAGGAAAAACACACAGGAGCCCTCAGACTATGAAGTTAGGCACCCGAAAGGGCAGTCTCTGCTCAGCTCCTTCTTTCTGTGCATCGCAACCACCTTTCATTATTCTTTTCTAACTCTGCAGGGCTCCCTCATCTTTGCAGAGGATGGATGCTGCTGAGGGAGGGGGGCTGGGTGGTTTAGTGAACAGGGCCGCTCTCTGCAGGGACCTCTTTTGCTTTTTGGTGAAATGGAAAAATGGCTGGTGGCTACAGGCAGAGAAAAACAATGTGATAGGGTATGGACAGTTCAGTGCCACCCTGGAGAATTGGGGGTTTATTTCTGCAACCACTGCAGAGCTCCTATTTGGAAGTGGCCACACCTGTATTGCTTGTTCTCTGAGTTCCCATGTTGGTACGGAGCCTGGTGAGCACAACGTGACCGGGGCCATCAGCAGATCTACACACATAAAGTCCTGTCTTGCCAAGCATTTCGAGGGTAGAAAAAAGAGCCCAAGTACCTCAGGTCAGGCATGCAGAGGGATCACATGCTGTCTGTGCTTTTCCCTAGTATCTTTGGGCCATGGGCCCCAGCTTCCAGATATTCACATTGGAAAAACATTCATTATGCTTGCAGAGCACATGGATAAGTTATAAGCTCCAGGGGAAGCACACATGAAGACATCTGTAATTTTGCATTCAGCACAGCATTTCACCGGAGCTCAAGAAAAACCTGGCCAGAGCCTCATTTTGGAGAGCAAACACAGAATTGCTGCATGAAAACCCTGACCAAAGGGTACAGGGTCCTGGGGAAAAAACTGCCAAGAATCATGTAGTTAAAGAGTACCTCGCCATACATATGCATGAGGGGAATTCGTGTAAGGCGGAAAGCTTCACTTCCCGGTATGTACAAGCTGATCCTTGCAGCCCTGAGAACATGCTTTTAAAGACAGTGGTAAAACAACCCCCAATCTAACACTGGCAACAAGGAAGCAGGTAGAAGAGTGAGCTGGGGGTGAGTACAGCCCTCACTGTCATACAAACCAGCTGTAAGGACTCATAGCTGGGGGCTGAAGTTGTTCAATCACTCCATCAGCATCCTAAAGCACCTGCCATCTAAAAGGTACAACAGTGACTACCAGCTGCAGTGGCAATTGAGGCCTAGTAACTAACTACAACAGGAGATGAGCGGTTCTCGGGCCACAAGCCCATCTGCAGCTGCCCAGCAAACAGATGGATCTCCTCACTCAACCTTGAGTGAGGTTCTCCAGCAGGCTGGAACAGGACTAGAGCCACCCAAGTCACAGCTAGTTTAACTTATTAACCCTAGCCCCCTCCACACTAGTCCTTAGTAAACCTCTTTCAGTGCATGAAGAAGGTGAGAGTCTTCCACCCACTTTGAACCTTGCTGATCCATCCCACGTGCAATGCTAGCATTGGTAGCCTGAGCTGAATCTGTACCAGCCACCCGGATAGGAAAGGTGCCTCAACCCATCTAGCCTTGCACCCAAGGAGACTATTTTCATTTCCAAAGCGATCAATTCAGTAGGAAATAAAACAAGAGGAAAGTATAAGAGTTACTCCTGAGGTCAAACACTACAGAACATGACACTACACTTGGTGGAGGGCTGTACTGTAAGGAGCAGGTCAGTACTACTGAAATGTTTCCCCATGATCTTGGTTTCAGGCTGTTGGAGCTGCTTTACAGAGCGTGCAAGAGGAATGTTGTCTCCCAAGGCACTGAGATTTCTAAGGATTTTTACTGAGGTTTCTCTTTCCTCTGACACACATCCAAAGCCACATATGAGAAAGCCCCCCTCAGACACACACAGGTCCCAACGCAGACACAAAGGGAAGGCAAGGTTACACTCTGCTCCTGCATTCCCCAGCTCCACGCCAAGCACAGCTTTAGGCAACCATCATGGGGCTCCTGTAGCACATTATGCTGTCTTCTAGGATGCTTCAGGGTAACCTCTATGTCTTGCAAAAGAGAAACTAGCTCTCAGCAGCCAAAACAGCCTTCCCCCCTCCAGTCAGCCCCTGGCATCACAAGAATTACCCTGACCCTACCATGCTGTGGGAAACATTCCCACACTTCCCAGTTCACTGGTCACACACACTAGGAGCAGCCCTTCAAAATTAACTTGCATCTCTCACTTTCTTCTAGCCTCACATAGCAACAGGTAACACATAACCCAACTGCTAGCTCTTTCACCCTAGCATTAGGCTAACTTAGGAATTAAACAAAGCAAATATGCATTTAGCAAGACCTAGGTCAGGCTTATAACCAGAATAAAAGCAATAGACTAATTCCTGAGAACTCAAAACTTAACATTTCCTCAACATCCATCATCCGCACTCCAAAGACCCTGAAGACCTCCCACCCTTTCAAAAAGCAAAGAACTGCTCCCCCAGCTTATATCCTCCCCACCTGCAACACTGGTTTAAATCCTCCTGGAGGGTCCACCTGGGTCTGTCTGGAGCACTCAGCAAGTGATTTCTCCTCCTTGTTCACACCTAATCAGCTGGAAGGTGAGTAGAGGGAATGAATGCTAAGCTTAAGGGAATTTAAGGAGAAACACATCATAGTAGATCTTCTTTTGGAGTACAAAGTAACACCTTTAGGCAGGAGCAAGCAAGTGCTAGGCAGGGAGTTGGAGAGTTGGGGCTGAGGTTTGCCAGCGCAGGGCAAAAATCCCTGTTTCAGCTGAGCAGCTGCCCATATGTGTGTGTGGTGCGCACAGGGCCATCCTGAGCCTGCTGCCCACCAGCAGAAAATAAGCTGAATTCCTAAACAGCACTGTCTTTGTTAATGAGGTAGATGAGGGAGCAAAAGGCAAGTTGAGGTCATTTACTAAATTAGGATGTGAAATTAGAGGCTGTTACAAAAGGCAGTGTGGACTCAGAAATCACTGCAGGGGATTGCCATGGGCTGACTTCCCATGGTTTCTTCCCAAGAGGTTGTACAAGGCAGGCAGAGCCTCTGCCGAGGTGCAGGCGTGGGGATGAGCAGAGTCTGTGGCGAGTGAAGCTCAGATGTTTATCTGGGGGAGTGGGAAGGTGCTGTGAACAGGCAGGCCTCCCCGGGAGGCAGCGAGTCTTAGGAAAAGACACAGTGTATGTCTCATGTGGCTGAAACCTGGAGGAAAGCTGGACACAGACTTGAAATGGGAGGTTGGTTCTTCTCCAGCAGGGAGACAGGCCAACAGCTTTTAAAGAGCCCAGAGAGAGTGAAACTGGCACTCTGATCCCACCGCGGCAAGCAAGTCAGATGAGATATGGGCAGACGCATGGCAGAAAATAACAAAATGCAAATCAGAGCGAGAAAAGCTCATCTCAAAAATAATGTGATATGCTGCCATTCACCAAGAGGCGAATAGGAGAGGCAGTGATGCTGAAAGAAATAGAAGCACAATAATGGAGTCTGCAGTATATGGTGACAAGGAAAATGATGGAAGCAGCTGGGACTGTGCTCACTCGACAGCGGGTGAGAGTGTGGGGAGGTGATGGTCCCTCTGCCAATGGCTGTGGGGTGACTGTGCCTGCACAAAACTATAACAGGGAAGATAATGAGGCTGGAAAGAAGTGAAGGAAGAGCAAAGCAAGAGCACAGGAGAAGAAGGTGTTGCTCCAGAGGGAATGCTTTAACCAGAGAGTTAATCTATGCAGTTTCACTAAATGGTGCTGGAGGACTTGTCTGCAAAATCTTGCAGTACCAAAATGATTTCATACTGGTGGAGTAGTGTAACCATCCTGTGATGAACTCTTCCCCCCTTGCTCTGCATCTTTCTCTGTGTGCTCCCCTTGCACTTGGGGATGCATCAGACAAGGTCACAGATGGGGAAGTGAAAATCTGATCAGAGCCGACAGAGCCTGGAAGGAGGAGACCCTCCCAATGACTGTTGCTGCCACCTTATTACAGGGTGTCAGCCCCCATGTCCCCATCCAAGGTGTGAGTGAAGCCTTCCTGAGCTCCAGCCTCTTCCTGACCCACTCCCCAGCAAGCTGCATGACTCCCCCCCACAGCAGGACAGGAATGCCCTGTCAAACATGCACCCTTACCCAGCAGGTCCAACTGGGCGCACTGCCTGCCGCTCCTCCCTTTGCACTACTTGGTGCTTGGTGAATGGAGCAGCTATGTGCTGACTTTTTAAATTAAACTAATGCTCAATCTTAATAGGAAATTAAAGTCTGGAGGAGGGATATGAAGCTATGCACGGGTATGCACATACATTGACTGTCTAGTCCCTCTCCTTCGGTGGACATTGTAGCAAGCACTAATGCCAGTGTGACAGTGCGCAGTCATCCACCGCTCTGCCCTGTGTGGAATGTCTTTTCAGAAGCTCATTTGTAAATAGCAAGTTTGAGTTAATTGAATGCAAGAGTTGTGGAGGAGCTGAGAAACTTGCTAGTCACTGTTGGCTGCTTTTCCAGACGTCTTGCAATACCAGAGACTTTTCAGATGATAGGGACAAGGCTCTGCCAGGATATTCTAGAGAGGTCATATTTAAAGGTAAATCAGGTAAATTTAAAGGTAAATAATATAATTAGTAAGTTGATAAAGAGAAGTGAAATAATTAATGACAACCACCATGCTTATAAAATGGATGTTGTCCACCTTTCTTTTTAAGCACTCCTTCAAGCCTCGTCAGTAATATTCCCAGGTGCACAGTCAGCATGGCCCTGGAGGGGGATTAAAACCAGCTCCGGCAGAGTCCACATTTTCTTCTAGGTTCCCTGGGGTCTGTCTTCCAGGGAGAAGCACCCTCTCAAGTAATGCTGAGCATTAGCCTGGTGGTGAGGAAACCCCTTATCTCCAAGCTCGATGCCAGAACGGAGAGGGACCCACTCAGTGAACCCCATGTGGCTCTGCGTCAGTCTCTCCTCCTCTCACTGAAGATGGATCTTGTTTCCCTTCTATTTCTGTCTCCCGTCCCTTGCTTTTGTTCCATACCTGTTCTCATAGCATTTATCTTGTAGCTAGATAGCTTTGATAATTCACGCTTTATTACTAGGTTTTGGCTTTTCACCCAATTGCCAGATGCAGTGCAACTCCCATACTCGCAGTTTCTCCATTGGCTTTTGTGGTTGGGCTGTTAGGACCAGAAGTGGGGGTTATGGAGGAGGAGAGGTGTACCAGGAGGAGCAGAGAGCATGGAAGATGCCTACGCTGCTGAAATCCCTTCTGGGTTGTTATGACACTGTAAGACTGTGTGCATCCTCCTCTGGATCATATGCCATAAGAAATGCTCATTCCACAGACGTTTTAGGAATATGCTTTAGCATACACTTTTGCAGAAACCTCAGAGGACACATTAATACCACAGCTGAGTTTGGTATTGATGTGCTGAACCTGAGCTCTGGCGTCATGCCAAGCTGAAAGGGCTACTGCCACCCTGGGCATGGGGAGAGGAATTGGGAGGCATCGCCGGGACCTTGCTCTGGTGCTGGTGTTCTGGTGGTGGACCTTGCTGCGGCGGCTGCCTGGCCCCCAAAGGGAGGCTGGTAAAGCAAAGGAGCACCCTGAACAAGAGCTGAAACTATGCAGAAGAGGCTTAAAAGCAGTCATGAGACTCCAAAATCTCAGTCACTCACCGAAGCAGAGGTTATGGGTGACTCCAGTCCAGCCCATGAAAATCTGTGTGGGGAGCTGACACTGGATGGGAAAAGATTCTTTCATCTAATACAGGTCTAACAGGAGACCAGAGCTGGAAGTTTCACCCAGAAATTCAGATAAGAAATACAACGCACACTGCTCATTATGAAGGTGATTAGCTATTCAAACAATTTACTGAGGGATGTGGTGGAATCTCCATCATCAGAGATCTGAAAGCCAGCCAGATTGCTCTCCTTTCCCAGTTAAATGGGACCCAAAGCAGAACTGATCTGTGCGATAGAGCACCCAGGTCATCCCGGCTGCCCTCAGACCCTGGGAAGGGTTGATGGTCCATTCAGCTGACAGGGCAAAACAAAAATATTTTTAACTTGGATGGAGATAAAAGGTAAAAACTTCACATCTAAGAGCTCTGAAGTATTATAGTTGAGGTGGTTTATCTCCTTGTTTTTCTGAGGGGCTCCTGCTAGAGCTAAACCAATGTGCAGCTATCCAAGGATCTTAGTCTCCAGCCAGCGCCAAATTCCTGCAGAGCAGGAGGCTGCCTCACTTTTTTTTTTTTTTTTTTCTTTAAAGCTCCAGTTCCTGGAGCCATGGGAGTATTTTCATACCTCACCTTCTACTTACAAAGTCAGGCAAGTTTCTAGCCTCCCCAGCAGCTCACAAATGAATGCAAAGAGAACGTGGATAGAAGTTTTTAAAGAGAAAAATGACCCAAATCCAGGCAGCTGCTGGCAGCACTGTGAGTGTCGGCAGGCAGAGGCAGCACTGCCGCGGTGCTCTCCGGTGGCAGCAGCTCTTCTGGGTGGAGAAGCGAGGCCGGCACTGGCAGCCTTCAGCTCTTCCAGGCATGGTCCAGCATGGCATTGCTGAGCACGTGTCATGGGGAGGATGGCTGGATGGCACCGGTGATGCTGCCCGCAGAGTCCTGCCTGTCTGGACGTGAGCCCTGCTGACTGCAGGACGTTGGAGGAAGGAAGATGGTGGTGCTGATTTGATGAAACAGTGATGTTTCTGTAGGCATGCTCTCAGGCCGGTCATATCCCGGGGTTTGTGGAGGTGCTTTGCTACTCACAAGACCTGCTGTTTGAAAAGTTGGTCTCACTCTCGTGCAGCTTATTATTGTAATTGCACCTCAGAGGGAGAAGGGAAATGAGCTGCTGAAGAGGCACATCCATTTTAATGGATTCTGCTTCGCTGCTGAGAATAAACAATCACAAATCACAGATTACAAGGACCTTTAGAGAACCCTTCTGGTTCAGATATTTTTTTCACTTTGTCAATGAAAGAGCACTTCTAAATACCTATCAGCCAGCCAAGATTTACCATTTGGGTAGCACATGGCTTAACAGAGGGAGGGAAAAAAAATATATTTATTTTCAATTTATTTTCTTATCGGAAAGAATGCTCCCTAACTGCACTGCATAACAGCTTCCCACAGCAGGCAGCTACCATGGAAGTACCTGGATCCAGCCCTTGCAGATGATGCAGTAGCTTGGGTGCATTGATTCAACTTTACATCCACCCACAAAGTTTTATAGGCTTGAGAAAAATATTTCCACTAACTCAGGAGGAAGTGAGCGCTTGCTTACAGTGCAGGGTACTGTTTCCGCAGGCAGGCTTCTGCTATCAGAAGGGAGTCAGTGCTTGGTGGGCTTGGTAGCGGGCAGAGCTCAGCACCTTTCCAGGGTATTTTGCAGGGAGGCAGGAGGTTGGGACCTGCCTGGGTCCTCAGGGCGCTGCTTGGTGGGCTGCAGTAGGCAAGGGAGCACTGGGGCTGTCTGTAGCCTTTGCAGAGCATTGCCACATGCTCCCAGGTCTTGTCTGTCCTGATGGGAGCAGTGGTACAATCCAGAGAGGTCCTGAGGCATTGAGTGCGTGCTGGGCCTAAGCACAGACCACGGGCTAGGAGACAGAAGGGCAGAGTGCCACTGAGATGAAAGTAGCTGAAGCTGAGCTGAGGAGCACGTGCTTCATTCTCAGCTTTCATCCCCAGCCACATGTGCAAAGGTATGGGACTGTGGTGGGGCAGAGCACAGGGGTCACCTCTGGAGGAGCCGTGTCCAAGCGGGGACCCCAGCCCCATGCTGAGGACAGCAGGGATGGGGTAGAGGAACCACTCAAGCCCCTTCCTGCACGACAGGCTTTTGCAAGGTGCATACACATTGCAGTACACAGGGAAGGACTGGCTGAGGTTGGCCTCCAACACCTCCCTCCAGGTCACTGGTGGGATGTGCATCACCAGCAACCTCCCTCTGAAGGCAGCAGTGCTGCAGCGGGGACGTGGGTGGGCACACACGGAGAAGCGCTGCACAGCCCTGGTTACTCCCTGCCCCAGCATCAGCTCCTGTTTGGTTCCTACACTATGCTCCTGCTATCTCAGGGTGGGATCAGGCGATGCCAAGCCCTTTCTTGGGAGAGAGGCAGCTTTCCTAGCCCTGCCCCATGGCAGGAGCTGGGCCTGGAAACCATCTGGGGCCCTTGCTGCTCCCGGCTGGAGGGCGGAGGTGCAGTGCAGTGGCGCGGCTCACTGCCAAGCCCCTTACCGTGTAATTAGGCAGCTGCGCACACCGAGCCTGCTCCAACTGGATCACATTGCTGCTGCCTGAATCACCCGCGTGCAAGACCATCTAAGGCCAGCCCATCCACGGGCTTTATCTTCGCAGGCTCTTGCTTTCCCCGTGTTTGGAGCAGAGGCTCTCTCCCCTGCACGCATTAAAGGTGAAAGTCATGGAGACAGCACTCTCAGGCACACCAGAAGGGTTAGCACCAGTGTTTCCAGGTCTCAGGCAATAACCGACATGAGTGGCACTGCTGCACAACGCTGTAAAGGTGTCTAAAGTGGGTCCCCAAGCACCGTTCCCCCTTGACAAGTCATCCCCAAAGACTTGTCTTGTCCAAAGCCTAAACGATACCCAGGCAATCTGGGAATCTAAAGAGGAGCAGAAACATAGCCCGGATTTTTTTTTTCTTTTCTTCTCTCTCTACAATGGAAAGCAAAGTTTCCTCTGGGAGTACCAGATCTGCTGTCAGTGTTTGCACCCGGGATGCAGCGGTGGGCACTGCTCTGTGGGAACCAGGAACTGAAAATTTCTGGAGGCCTAATGGAGTGCAAAAAAAATCCACAGCGTGGAAGTCGGCAATAACTTCACACTGCTGTCATGTAGTGATGAAAGGGCCAGAGCTCGTCTTTCCCACTGACTCATTCCCCTGGCTGTGGACAGCTTTTGAGTCCTTCCAAATTTAGCTAAATTCATGGTGTTTTTTTTAAATCATTCATCAAATAACTTCTGCAGATAATTATGAATTTGTTGCTCATTTATTAGCACTGGTCTATAATTATTCGGTATCCAGATGATTTGCTACATGGATGATGTGGTGTTGAGTAGGTCAGATGAATACAAGGCTCACAATTAGGATTTTAAAGTGTGTTTTCCCGGGAAAGTCTGCAATGCATCCTTAAACTCTGCTGTGTTGTCAACAGTGTGTTATCAGGAAAGCAGAGGCAGAGAAGGTGAATTTGGACATAAATGTGGATAAGCCTTTATAGATAATTTTGCTCATGTTTTCCCCAGCACCAGCTAAAGCAATGCAGGTGCAAGGACTTTGTTCTGTGTTTTCCAGGTGTGCAACGCGATGGAGTCCCTGTGCATCAATGTGACAATTCTCCTGTCTCCAGCTGGTGCCTTTTCCAGGGCATTTTGCTTTTTAGTGGCCAGATCCAGCATGTAAATGGCAGTGCGAAAGCACTTAGCAAAAGCTTTTCTCCTGTGAAGTCACAGCTGACCCTGTGGCAACAACACCTTCAGCCGTGTTTCTGTTTCTGTCTCTGCGACCAGCCCTGTGGCTGGGAGCTCCCTGAGGCTAGAGAGATGCTGGCAGTGTTTGTGCCATTGGGGCATGCAGGCAATGCTCCCCGTTTTTAGGGGGAGAAGGATGCCATGATACTGGTAGTGTCCAGGACACAGGGAGCAGATCCTTTTGGCAAGGGTTGCAAGAGGAACGGTTGTCCTTTACAGCTCCGTTTTGACACCATGATTGCCACAAGGAGCAATATTTTGCTGCGGTGACGCACCACGCAGCAGAGGCACAGCAGGGGCAGGCTCTCCATCTCACATGGGGAAAACTGAGGCCCCGATAAGTAACAGGGCTTTTAGGAGATCACACACATATGGCAATTAAACCTCAGCGTCCCCTTCCCTGGGCAGCGCTTGTGGCAGGAGCCTTGCTGCTGCTTCGTGTCCCCCAAGCGTTGGCTTGCTGACGGTACCAACGGAGGCAGAAAGCCCAGGCAGCACTAGGCAGGACATGGCGTGTCAGAGCTACATGGGGCCCGCCTGGGGCGGGCAATGCCATCCACTCTATGTGTCAGGGAAGAAGCTGATGGCTTCCTGGAAGTCCATCTGCATGGACTTGACTGTGCTAGCTGGGCTTTGCTGCCCGGTCCTTCCCGGTACCAGAGCAAAAGAGGGACTTTCTCATACTCTGTATCTGCAGAATCAAAGGGGATTGTGGGCCGGCTTTGAAGCACTGGCTTATCTTTCTTTTCTGCACCCAGTGGGGGAGTTGGATGTCCCATGTATCCCAGACCAAAGGTTGTTTGAGGGGGACCAAGGAGGGGAGGGGGGAGTCGATGGGGGGGGTGAATAGCCTGGTTCATGTGGGGTGAGTTAGGCTGAGCTCCAGCACCTCCCAGACCCAGAAACTGGCCTCACCCTGCATCCCACATGGAGTTTCGCTCCCTGGAAACCATCCCCATGGCTGGCCACAGCCACCCCAGGCACCTCCGATCCCCAGCACGGTCTGGTCCCGTTGTGGTGAGCCCTGTACATCACCTTCCCTCTCAACACCTTGCTCTGGTTGTGTGGGGGGAGGCGATGTGGGGTTCAGAGAGCCCCCAGGCAGCCCCACACCGTAAACAACCATGGCTCTGCTTTGCCTCCAGCTGAGCAGGGTGTTGGATGTGGCGTGCTGAAGGGCGCATTAACCTCTGTAAATGAATCAAGGAAATTAAGAGTAAACCACATGTCCCAGTGTAGGAGTTGACTTCAGTGTCTGTGTCTCCATCAGGGCTCATCACCCTGCTCTCCACAGCAGTACCCTCCTCCTCCCCTCTGGGCAGGGGATGCTCTACAGCTACTTTTCCAGAAGGCAGCACACATGACCACATCAATTGCTCTGGTATGTCACAGTTTCCTCTCGCTTGTGTAGGTGCCCAGCAAGGAGCTGTGGCCCATTTTGGATGACTTGCCTTGAGCAGTTGAAATGCTTTGTCCAAAATTCTCAACACCTCAAAACCCTGGAGGGCAGCTGTGAAATCCCCTGAGGAGACCCAGCACACACAGGACCTGGGAGCAATGCCGCAAGACCAGCTGCAGGCAACAGGAACCCATGTACTCGACAGCTCAGAGCAATCAGCTTAGCCACTCGAAAATGGAGACCAGAAGAGAAGACCACTTCCCACAGCTCCTGGATGAATTCCCTGAAGGCATCTCCTCTGCCTGTTGGATAACTGGGAACGTTGCCACTCCTCACTCTTGCAATCACATCGTATCTGTGTGTCACTGACGCACTGACTCTGTGCAGGGTGGAAGGTGTCTATTTTGTTGGGTACTTTTCAAAAACATAGTGAAGAAGAACTGATGCTAAGAGCTCATTGTAACTACCTGTGCCCAGAAATATGTGGGAAGGTGGTATCCTTCCCCCATGGTGCCTGAGCAGGTAGCTACCTGGGAGACACTTGTCCTGGTTCTCTTCTGCTGGCAGACAGGATGGTGGCTCCCTGGCCAGGTCCTCCTGCCTCCCAACAGATACAAAAGCCCCATGCATCTCCCTGCACAGGAGAGGAGCCTGTGCATCCAGAGCAGCAAAGCTGGCCCAGGTCTGTCCCAGAACCATCCGTGGGAGTTTTATTACCAACTTAAAAGTGAGCAAAGCCAGACCGACACCAAAGGCACTTGAACACCCCACCCATAAGAGGCTCTGGGCTCCTCTAGGGTGAAATATGAGCCACAGTTGTTAATAATCATCTGCTCTTTCCATGCCAATTATGTGCAGCCCTTGGGTTCCTGGCAGACTGCAGGCATCTCCCGTGGTGGAGCCCAGCCCAGCTCCCTCTTGGGCAGCCACCGGCAGTGGGGCACTTGCAGCCCGGCATGCCGGCGCCCGCTGGAAGCACTCCCTGCAGCAGCGGGTGTCCCCAGGTGCTCCTCCGTGGCAGAGCATGGAAGGGCTCACGGGGAGATCCTCTCCCTTAGGAGAGCCTTAGCCTTAGCCTTAGTCATGGGGCAGCTCCCAATCAGGGGCCACCTCTGTGCCCAGTGAGGCAAAGGGGGTCTGTGCCTTTCTGCAGGGAAGGACCATCAGCCGTCCAGCTTGGGGTCCCTGGCTTCACAAGGGGACAGGGCAGACTTGGTGTGGCAAAGAAACTTCAACCAATCTCTCTTTTTTTTTTTTTTTTTTAAATACATCTTCCATTATTTATTGAGCATCCCCATTTCCAAGTGGCTTGGAAAGGGAAACGCTCTTCCGCACATGTTTCACAGGGTTGGGGCATTTCGCTTTCAGCTTTTCATCCAGATTTCTGGTTTTAGACATGAACCAACAGGCCGCAGAAGACAGCACCTGCACGCATGCACACATGCATCTTTCCCAGCTGCCTGGGCCTGGTTGGCAGTGCCCAAAATGAGCAACCACAAGTTTTTACTCCTTACTTCCAGTGCTTAAACAAACCATCCCAGAGCAGAGAGTGCTGGGAGTGATGCGAACCTCCTGCCGTACGACCAGACGCTAGAGGGCAACGCGATCACGCAGGCTATTAAGCGGTAAACCATGAGTGGTAATGGATTTGCTCGTGTGCACAGCAAGTGCTTTCGGACCTGCACGCCTGTTTCCAGTGCACCATATGCTGTTCTGCTGGGACTCATGGATGCAACGTGAGACTGTTGGGTCTGTCCCCATAGCAATGTCCCAAGATGCAAAAGGCTCTAGACTGATTTTCTGCAAGTTTTGCAGGAAGGTTGTCAGTTGCCTTTTGATCAAAACACATTTTTAGGCTAGCATAGTCCTCCAAGGGAATGTGAAAGGGGCATAAAATAAGCCCATTTGCAATCTGGAGAGCTGTCAGTGCTCATCGTGCAACCCCCATGCTGATTGTGCCTGAAAAACCATTGGAAGGGAAAGACATGAGCAGGGACATGCTGATGCCTTCACGCTAACTCATGCATGCCAGGATGGCAAAGACCCCACCAGCTTAAACATCGCACTCTGAAAACAGGATCACAGCTGCCTTTGGCCTGCGTCGGCTGCTTTACATGGAGCACTATGGTAGTCAAATCTCAGTCTGGTTGAATCCACCGCTAACCACAAACAATTCAGTAAGTCAGAGTTAACACTGTTAAAAAGAGAAAATGTTTACCTGTCTCAGCAAACAGCTGGGGAGAAGAGAGGGTGGAAGAGCTAGGAGGTATATGTGGTCTCTGGGCTTGGGCTGCGCTGGGTCTCGATGGAGTCCTGGCTGTGTCCTGCTGTCCCCTCCTGCCGGTGGCTGTCAGCCCTCGAGTGCCGAAACACAGAGATGTCTGGGCTGACAACTCAGTTGAAGATAGGAACCTTTCAAGAAATGAAACAGGAGGATTGCCAGCTTGATTGGTTGCCTCGGGGAATCTTCCATTAGCGGCTTTAAAAGACACGTGTCATTTATTCTTTCCCTGTCTCTCTATTTTTCTCTCTTCTCTTTTGGAAAGAACTGAAACCTTCCTGGGTTGAAATTCCTGCAAGGATCGCCTTCCTGCTCCTCAGTGTTAAAGCTTATCTGTCTGTACAAATTCCTCCCTGCATTACACATGGAGCCTAACCTAATTTTTTTAGAATCGTATTTATGGTTTCCTAATTAGGGGAAGAGTCATTGCAGAGAAGACGAAAAAACAGATCCAGATCAGGGAAAGTTGGTGTCCTGGGGGTGTGCATGGAGGGTGAATTCATTAGACACGAATGCCCGGAGTGAAACACTCTCAGAAATCCTTTGTACCGTGGACTCGGGGGAGTCCACCCCCTCCGAACCGGGCACGCATCCTTAAAGAAATTACTATTACCATTCTGGCTCTGTAAATTGCAGGATTTTCAGTTTGAAAAGTCAATTTGAGGAGCTTTTTGTCTGCAGCTCTGGCGCACAGTCCGTGTCCCCAGATCAGCCCAGCTAGCACTAATCCCGGGCAATCAGGTGCCTGCGTGCGGAGAAATGCCAAGTGCTTTTCATGCTTTCCGCCCAGACTGGGTTTTAAGCAAAAAAAAAGATGCAATACTGGGAGTAAAACCTTGCTAAATCCCTGTGATGCATGGAGAGCTAACAATCCTCAAAGCTACCTCTGCTCCTCTGGGCTTGAAAGGGAGTGTGCGAAGGCTGCACACCACCACTGTCCCTGCGAAACCCACAGATCTATCCGCATGCCGGCACCAGGGCCAGCTGGCCATGGGGTCCATTTGGCCTCATCTCTCCAGGGAACAATCAGCTCCTCTTCTGTTTGAGGCAGCCGCTGGCCAAACTGTGGGAAAAACTCCCAGGGTGCTGTTATTCTCTCAGGCCAGCACGCTCAGGCCATTTTTGGGTGTGGGGTCTGTTGGATTGGTGGTCCATGGCTTGGGACCAGCTGTGGAGCAACAACTCAAAGGCAGGAAGTTTTTGTTTCTACTGCGAAGTTTGCAAAATGTGGGACAGACCACGATTCCCTGGCTCTGAAGGTATGCATCGAAGCTTTGCTCAGGCACAGCATGCAGGAGCACTGCTCGGGCTGCAAGAGGGACTGAGCCTCTGGTGCGATGGGGCAGTCACTGGCTGCATCCTGGCGGATCTGAGATATGGGGGAGATACAGGCCCCCAGAAGTCTGGACAAGCAGGTTTTGTGCACACAGATTTCGATTTCTAAAATAACCAATTTGAGGCTCCTGGCTCCCATTGAACTCTCCCACACTCATGTCGTCCCAGGCCAGTGTGCAGGAGGCTCCTAGGTGACCCCAAAGTGGTGGACACAGAGTTGCCACTGTCAACTGCTTTCCAGTTCCTTTTTTCTGGAAGAAATTGCTGCCTGACCTCCAGTCAGCAAAAAACCCTGGAGCTTGGGAACTGATTTGACCCCTGCTAACATAGTCACTGCTTCCATGCTTTTCCTCCATGAACTGCCTTCCCTTCATGTTGTGCACGCGCCTCAGGTTAACTGGCCTTTCTAGAATTAAATGAATATTTAGTTTTATTTCTTGCCCTCATGCAAACTCTTTTAGGTTTGCAGTATGGGAGAGATTAAATAATAATACTTCTTGGTTTTCTTGGCACCAGGCATCACTTTGTAAAGCTGTGCTGTATCTTCCCTCCCTCCTAGAGCCCAGTTAAAGCTCTCAGAAATGCTGATGTACTGCTGGAGCCCTATTTCTTAGGGGGCTGCGTGGTCACAGGAGGAGCACACATGGTGGCAAGTACTCATGTTGCTGAGCACAGATGTGGAGCGAACAGCGCACTGCTGGGAGGGAGGGTCCTCCAGTGCTTTGAATATTCCTAGTTCAGTTCTGTCATTTGGAAAAGGAGAGCAACATGGAAGGTGTTATCAGGGTTATATGCCCTGCTCCATCACCTTTCTGCTGAAGAAAGGTCCCTTCTGTTTAACTTTTGTCCCTGTGGAAAAGGTTCAAATAATTAATCTGTCTTCTTCTTAAAGAAAAGTGTCCTGTTGGAGGGTTATTGGGGATAACTGCACTGCTTTCCTCCAGCTCACTCTGTAGTGAGTACCATACTCCAGCCTGTATAAAGATACAGGCTTTCCTTCCCAGAGAAGAGCCTGTCCTTGGAGTAGGCAGGTCTGTTGGCCTTAGACAAACCCAGTGTGCTCTTTACCCTTAACATTACAGTAGATGCAGGGGCTCAGGAGTAGATGAGTGCGTAAAGAAACAGGTACAAGAGGTTCCCACCCTGAGTGTTTCTGTCCCTCTGCTGCAGATGCAAGAAAGCAGAATATATTCCCTCTGTTTTTCATCATAGGCAAAATCTATGCAAAGTGAGCTGAGTGACTCGGTCTGGTACCATCTCACTGCTTTTCTGTCCTGCTGCTCTTCCCCATGCAGGGAAGTGGCTGCATTCCCCCTGTCCCATATCAGAGCAGAAAAGGGGACCATGAGGAGCCTGGAGCAGAAGTGGGACCAGGATTCAGGCATGCTACTTCCCCCACACATGTGCTTTAGCCACAAGACTGGCCCTCGCCATTGATTAAAGCACATTGGAGCTGGACATGCTGATCCTGCTCGAAACTGCGTGGGGCACCCGTGCAAACAAGACCAATGCCGCGGGGAGGGGCTGATCACGGCAGGGTACACTCAGCAGACAACTCGTTTATCTGGTGACAGGAGGTTTGGATGCTACTTGGTGACTTTTAGCAAAGCATGTCTCTTCCAAACACTTCAATTCCCCTGCTGTAAAACAACGATAATAATGTTTACGTACCTTGTAAAACTCCTCATCCATGGAGATAAAAGTGTGAGGCAGCAGCAGTTCTCCAGCCCCTTGTTAATGGCTGGAGATATTTCTCCTTTACGGTTCACGTTAGCTTGTACTCTTTTTGCTTGGATTCCCAAATGATACCTTACAAGCATTAAATCCAGCCCTTGTTTACTTCTCTTTTAGACACACAGGCCCCAGAACATTTCCAGCGGGGACAATTTCCACCCCACCCCTCCCCCCAAATATCTTTCCATTAGATATGAAAAGTTTGTGCTTTGCACCTCTGGCATGGCTGTCTCAAGCTGCAGCCCCCCTACATGGGGCTGTTGCATTCCCAACTCAGATCTTGCAGAATTTTGCAAGAAATTTGCGGCATCTGCTGCAAGCAAGCACACAGCACATCTATGAGGTGCTGAGCACTCAATGTAACTGTGATCTATCACAACATTACTCAGCACGTTTGCTAGGTAAGCCTACCACACTGCTCACACGCATGCTCACATGCACCTTCAGGAGGCTCTGCACAGAGCTATTTGTACTGTACAGTATATTTCTTAATGCTTACAATCATACAAGGTATGGGAGTGAACAGGGCTTTCAGGATATGGAGCGGCTGGCACTGCCATTTGCAAAAAGCACATTGGCATTAGGATTAGCAGAATCAGACATAAATTTTCATTAGTTCTCATTGGTGTATTTGGTAAAGTAGTGTGTTTGTTCCCTGCAGTCAGTTCAGGGATATGTGCTTACTCGGGAAGCTCTGCTCAGGGCGTTGGATGAGGCCCTGCTGTGAAAGTCAAAAGGAGGTGATGCTCCCATCGCTCTGGTCCTGCTGGCATGGCAGTGAAGGGCACATGGAGGCAAATACCCCCTGAATATGCAGAGCAGGCTCCTGAGCTCACCGGCACAGCCAGGCACTTGCTCCCTGCAGGATGCATGCAGTGGCCCTGGGGAGCCCAGGCAGCATGCTAACAAGGCAGGAGGCCTTCAAATGTGCTGCAGCCACAGGATCAACATGGATCTGGGGAGGGAGGAAATCCATAAAGAGGCTTTTTCCACTTCTCCTGAGCTGCCAGCATGCCTGTCTGGTGTCTCCCTGGCAGAGGAGGGGTACCAGCCCAGCACAAACCCACTCCCAGCTGTTGGGCAGCCTTGTCCTGCTCCAACGACAGTCTCAGAGCACTGTGGTGCTTTTGTTTTGGAGCAGTACTCCTCTCGAGCAGGGGCAACCCTGTTCAGGATTCCTGGGACCAAACTGCCTGTGCTGTTTGCAGGACTCTTCCTCCCAGAGCAGGAGAGAAAGAGTGAGTGGCTGTCATGCCACACTGCGTGCGGAGAAGTATTTGCTGTCAGCTGGATGGAGAGCCTCCTGGAAGGAGCGTTGTTAAACCACCTGCCACCGCAGCCAGCAGCTGTGAATCAAACCCCAAGACAAACAGCTCCACCGCGGTCACAGGGTTTATGCTCACCCGATCTAGCCCTACATTGTGCAACAAAGATGGAGCTTTCCCAGCAGCCCCAGCTTCTCCTGGGTAGTAAACCCATGCCCTTAAACATTATTGTCTCCTAGACAGGCAAGACCTCTTTCCACCCCTCTCCTAAAAACTGCTTAGGTTTGTGTCCCAGAAATGTCGCATAGGACCTGCAGTGGTTTTGGTCAGGACAGAGGCTGGCTCATGCTGGCAGTGCCCAAGGCAGGATGGAGCTCATCGCCCCTCCTGTCCCAGCTCAGCTGTCCACTGTGGCCAGTCTGTCCATAGGTGCAGTACAGGCCAGAAGAAACAGAGACTACTGAATGAAGCAGCCCATACTATGTGGATCAAGCAATCGCTGTCCTCTGTGGAGTGCTGCTGCCTGCTACAGTGTGAGGGCCCCAAGGGCTGGAGCTTCCACTCATACCTTCTGCCCATGGGCCTTTCAGTCCTTGCCTGAGCTATGCTGAAGGTTTACCTGCGGCCAGGTCAGGTCTCAGGCTCGACTTCCTAGATGGACCTTGGACCTATACTGTCTTCTGAATGGGCCTCTTGGATGTGTGTTGTAGTTTTGACTCCATCCTGTCTCCTGGATGGGCTTTGGACCCATGTTGTTTTAGCTGTGTCTTGATTTCTGCATCTGGCTCCATCTCCTGCTGCTCTTAGATAGACCTGGGACCTGATTCATCACTTTGCCTCATCTGGGACTGCCAAGGGACCTTGCTCTGGAAAAGGGAGTTTCCAAGTGGTTAAGGACTGTGTCCTGGCTGGTGAAGGTACTGCCTGTGCAGGGGTGGCTCCTGGCTCAGCAGCCCTCAGGCAGCAACCAGCCTTTTCTGCTCCCTGACATACTGTCCTGGGCTGTCCTCGGAGGCTTGGGGGCAAAATGGCAACAGGTCCACTGCCGCTGTCACCAGAGTCATGGAGGAGGCTGGTCATACTTGTGCCCAGACGCAACGTGCCTTTCAATTATGCATCTAGATACCTTCTTCCACATTGCCCCGCTGTGTCATCTGGGGTTGGGACTGGAGTGTGGGCAACACTGAGTGGTTCCCTTCACCCCACGCCAGATACGTCCCTAACGAGACACAATTTGGCTTGGTGCTGCTGGTACTTGTGTGAACCTTGCTGGGAGGTTTCGGAGCAGCTCTGCCCTGTTGAGCTGTTGTTAGAAAAGGCCTTATTTGGGTGCGCGGTGAGGAGAGGAGGCATCAGGGAGGTCTGTCCGCACTGCTGCTGCACACTTGGAGCCTGGCCCATCTCTCTCCAATGGACCACAGGGCTGATGCCTGGGGGATCATCCTCACAGAGATCAGGGCTTGCCTCTTTAGCCGACCAGAGGCAGCACCAAGCCAAGCTCAGCCTGTGGCAGCAGAGCCACGCCTGGGGGAAGGAAGAGAAGCAAGAAGGGAGTTGGGCAAGAGTGAAAGGGAGACACCAGCATCTGCTCCTCATTTTGGGAGTCCGTGCTAAAAGCAGAGGCTTGGCAGTGGTCTCACCCCCCAGCAGAGCTGTGGGCTCTGCACTGAGCAAGGAGCAGGGCGGGCATGTGTCTGCACGGGATGCTGCTCACTCATTTCCATGCCCAGAAGCCAGTGCTCTGCAAAATTCACTTACATTTCAGGGCACCATATCCTGAGCCCCTGCCTTCTTGCTTATTGCTCTCCTACATGCTCTGTATGCAGCTGGGTTCACCTTTGTATTCCCTTCACCTCTCCCTCCCTGGACAAGGCCTGCTGGTGTGAAAACTGTTGGTCAGCCTGTAGCTCTGTAAGGGCTGGTCCCACGATCCTCCCCCTGTGCTGGACTCCACGTGGCAACCCAGAGAAATGACTGAAAACCTAAAGCCTCTGGTCTTTTATCAGCACCAGGCTGCACCACCTTCCGTCAGGTTTATCAGCCCCAACCTGTTCCCCAGCCTTGACCTTCAGCTCCTTCTGTTCCCTGCAAACTGATTGCCCAGGAGAGAACAGACCTTCTTCTATTTAGGGGCTGGCTTGCTGGAGCCTGGGAGATGCTTCTGCGGAGCCCCCTGCTTGCCCCTGTTCCACCACCTCCGCCACACACACACCTGGATTTCCTCTCTCCCTTTGCCGTCTCCTTTCAGTGCTGGATACTGAAGCCCCCAGGATGGTCTCCTTCATTCGGTTGATGCATGAAGCAACAGGCAGGCCGCTATCAATCTCATGCCAGCCCTTTGAGCTGCAACTTGCCTTGGGCTTGCAGAGCAAATCCTCTCTGAAAGAGGGCTGGATGGGGAAAGTGAGGCAGAGGAGGCTGAGATGCTGAAGAAGAATGCAAAGCATAATAAATCAGCAAGCCTGCCCCACCAGATGGGTGTTTAGCTTTGTCTAGTTTTACTTTATATCCCTTTCATTGCCTCTGCTTAGGGTTCCCCATCATTTTCCTGCACTCTACAGCCAGACAGCCTGGGGCAGGAGCTACCCACATAGCATCTGGCCTGGAGAGCAAGGGGCTACACTCTCCTCTGTCCCTTCTCTGCTCTTGTGAGGGCTCCCCTGGCCCCAGCCCTCTCCATTCCCCTCCACTGGCTAGCGCTCCCCAGCCATCACCCATGTCTCTGCAGCTCCTGTGAGATGAGCTCCTACTGTCTTTCTGCACAGCCTCTGTGATCCTGGGTCTTTGGGGTTCAGCGCTTTTCCTTATTGCTGAAGGAGTGCCAGTTTGAAAAAAGACCAAACCCATCCGCAGGAAACGGTTGATTTCAACTCATTTTGGGGGAAAAAATGGTGAAAAGTTTTAAACGGCTCAAAATCAACATGGAATTTGTCAGACAGATAAAATGTAAGTGGTTCAGGCTGAGTTCTTCCTGGGCAATCAGTGATGGTGAGGTTCCAAAACTTTTCACCCTGCTTTAGGAGAGAAAAATGTTTCCCAGAAGGTTCTTGCAGAGGGGAAAAGCCGTCCCCATTCAGCGCCGCTCCTGGCATTCTGGGCTGAAGCCCAACGAGCCCCTGCTCCCCCACTGCGCTCTGCTAATGACAGGTAGCGCAGAAAGCCCCCTGAGAGCTGCGCTGCCATCCTGAATAGCATTAGCACAACTTGAGTGACGGATCCGAGACAGAGCTTGTCAGCTCCCTCATCCACCAGGTTCTGGAAGTCTAAATATATGGAGATCATAATCGTTGAAAGCCATGGTTTAGAAGAAGCTTTCAACACTTCTGCTTGAAACTGGCTAACCAGGCTATAAAACCCCTTTGTCTCTCTCGCAGATTACCTGCCATTCCCACTCTGATTAATGTCGCAGGCAGGCATCTGGCAGCTGCCACATCCCTACCTGGGACCACAGACCATGTCGCAAATGTGATGGAGGCAGAAGAGCTTGAGAGAGGTCCAGGCACACAAAGTGACTGAAGTTGCTAAACAGACTGTCCTTGTTGCACAGGAGCGTGTGGGACTGCTAGCCGGAGGGAAAGGGCACAGGAGGAGCAGCGATGGGATGAAGTCAAGGCAGGGGAGTCAGACTGGTGCAGCCCTGAGCTAAAGCCCCTTTGATGCCAGAGGAAAGACTCTCACTGCCTTTTGTGAGCTCTGAATTAGACCTGTACGTGGGAACTGTTCCTGCTCAGGGTGACCACAGATGGCTGAGCTCTTGCTGCGTGACCTGGGCAGGGGCAGGGTGAGCATGGAAGAGATGGCATGTTCCCACTCAATGATGGAAACCGGGTTCCTCCGCCACCTTTGGCAAACAGTTCCCAGACGCAGGGTTTAAGGGCTTCTCCCCTCTACAAGAGAGGGGAAACAACATTTCTACCTCAAGCGAAGCGTTTCCCTTGAGCAGCACTGCCTGGGCAACCCAGGACAGGGATGTGCTTCATATTGCGTGCACAGAGCTAGCTCTCTGCTCTCTGTGGTGGGAGCATGACCCTGCTGGGTCCCACAGCCAGTGTCCAGAAATATGGTCTTAATAAGATTCCCATAAGGCCAGGAGAGGACAGAGTGAAAAACAGAGCCATCAAAGCAGGAAAAGCCAAACACACTGAGCCCTCAACCTTTTCACTTCAGATTAATGTAATGGTGCCCTTGAGGGGTGGGCATCTGAGTTCATCCTGCTGTGTTTACGCTGGTTGCGGGTTTGGCAGTGCACTGGTCAGGAAGGCCTTTGGCTGCACACTTGCACTGCTCCGCCAAAGCGGTGGCCACCCAGCAGTCTTGGAGGGACCGCGGTTGAGGGTAATTTCCTGGGCCTGTGGCACTCCATTGCTTTCCAACGGTGCACAGCTTGAGGGACACTGAGGCCAAATAAAACTTGCTTTCTTGAGCCCTTTCCCTCCCACTCAGGCAATAGGACAAAGACCAGCCCCTCGTGGAGGTGAATAGAGTTTAGGGGACAGCTGGGTGACGGTTCCTGAGGCACAGGAGCTTGGGGCTGCTTGCTGCTCTGCGTCCTGTTCTCCCCCAGTTAGCAGATCCCTTTTTTAGGATGCACTGGCTGCTAGGGGACAGCAGGTCCCCCTTTGGCTGGTGTGTCACCCAGGTTACTACTGGAGATGCTGATGACCGTGGGGCCCAGGGGACATGTTGGGCTGGGCTGCCTGTGACACAGAGCACAGCTCTGCCAGACATGCTCCCCTGTGCTGCTAGCTGAAATAACCAGAGCCTGGCAGTGAGTGTGTGCCAGACCTTGCCCCTGACCTTCACAGGAGAAAACAGCATGCAATCATGCCATTGCAGGCTGCCCAGTGCTGCCGTCACACTCCGGGACTGAGCTGAAGCTGCCTGGGTGAAATGTTCTGGCAGGAAATATTGTGATGGCTGGAGCAGCAGGATGGGAAAGCTGCTGCACCCCTGCCACCCCTCTGGCCCCTCAGGAGCTCACCGTCACGCCTCCAGCCCGGGGCCCTGCTGTCAGGCAGAGCTCGTGGCTAGAGAGGGGGATTCATCAGCCATCAAGAAGGGCACACCACAGTCAGGGCTCGACGCGTAGGGTCTGCACGCCCTCCCCTCTGCCGCAGCTCCACTGGGCTCAGCGTGCATCGCTCCTGGAAGAGCAAAGTACCTGCTGTCTCTCTGAGTTACATGGGGCTGTGCTTACTGACGGGCAGATTTATGAATGAAGCATGGGACATAATAGTGCCAGTGGTGGCCCTGGCAAGCAGCATGCTTTGTTTAAATTACCCCCCTGCACAGATGGTTTTGGGAAGGATCCTGTTATCAGAGACAGGAAGGATTCAGACCATATGGTTCAGCCAGCTCTGGCCTGGAGCAACAGCCCCTGCTAGCCCAGACTGGGAGTTTTCCCTCCTTGTAAATATTCACAGGCTTTTACTACCTCTGCCTATTCCTGGCTCTAGGACACAGACTGCCAGACTAAGTGCTGTCACCTTCCCCCTTGGTTGCTGAGCGGAGCAGAGGGCAAGCAGCCCCCAACCCATGGAGCCAAGGCTGGGTGAGCCAGCTGTCTGCACGCCAGCTTTGAGATCATCTGGTGAATAGCAGGCAGAAAACCTCAATGTTAGAAATCTGGGCTGCAGAGCTGTTAGGAAGCATCCTGGAGAGCATCTTGTGATGGCAGAGAGGATGGGTGTTGCAGGAGAAGGCTCTGCAGACCTCCCTGCTCCAGAGCAGAGCTGCTAGAGGATGGGGCACAGAGCCCTCCTGAGCTGCAGTGCCCATCAGGAGAGAGGGGTGAGTCCCCAGCTGTTGCCCTGAGACGAGCCGTGGGTCTGTATGGTTGGTATCAGGCTACTGTGCCGTCATTCCTGGTGGTGGTGGAAGGAAACCTGGGCCAGCACTGTTGCAACATGCCCTTGGGCTGTGGGTGGGGATGAGGAGTCTTTCACAAATTCCTTGCACTTCCCAAATTAATGCTGGCCTGGGTTCCCACTCCCCTTCCCTGACTCAGATTGCCCATGTTTAGCACCATGTGCTCGCTCTTTAGTGCCCAGAGAGCAATTACGTTTCCCACACTGCTGGGTGGGGATATGAGGCAGTGCCCAAGCTTAATAAGAACCTGGAGTACCTAAGTTACTGCTAACGAGCGCCTGCCAGACGGGCTCCGCCAGTCCTGGCATGTTCTGCGTGTGGCGTGAGGATCAGAGACCTTCATGCTCCTTGGTCCACATTACCGGCTCCAGGGCACACGGAAAATACCCGAACAGACTTGTTTCAGTTCACAGTGTTGCAACGCACTGGAGGGAAAACCCAAGATGGGCCCCAAAGCGGTGAATGCAGCAGGCATAGCCTCACACCATGCTGGGAACAGTGTGCAAGCAATGATGCTAACTGGTAACCCCAGGCAAGGAGTCCTCCAGTGCCCACCAGTGCCTTCCATCCTTCCACACATTGTGGCCCATGCTGCAGAGACCTGTGGGCCACCGACTGTAGAATAAGGTGTCCCCTTTCCATGTGGCAGGACACAAATGCATCCATCCCAGCAGGCAGGGCAAGCACAGCCTGCTTGCAGGGCAAGACCAGCCATGGTGACCAGGTACTGCCAGAAGAGGATCCATGTGTCACCGTTGTTCCTGGCTGACAGCAGGATTTAACGCACCCTTGCTAGTGTTGTAACACCACTGCTGGTGCAACCTGGTGTGACACAACCCCATTTGACCACCATGACCTGCTAGGGCTGGTGCGTGTTGGGGACAAGAGGGATTCCTGAAAGCAATGCCTCCAGCTTTTGGAGAGCAAGCTATGGACCTGTCTGCACGAAGGAAAGACCTTAGAGGATGGGTAAAGGCAGGCAGCTCCTGGTACTGCTGAGTGCCCCAGCATGGCGCAGGGCAGGTGGAGCACACAGCTTTCCTGGAGAATGCCTTACAGACCCGGCACACAGCTGTAGCACTTTGTAATCTGGATTCAGCTTGTGCTGAAGCTGTTTCATCCCTGTGCACGTCTAATTCCAGGCTGTTTGTATCTGTAGACAGCGAGTGAGTTGGATTTTTAATGAATGTGAAATTCTCACTCTTGCTGCAGTACTTTGCCAGGGACCATGTTATTTCATGTATCTAGGTCAGGCTTATTCTTTCTTTTGTAGCATATTTCAGGGAGCTTGAAGTGCTGCCCTTCCCTGCCATCTAGCCATGCTTCAGGACTTGTCATCTTCCTTCCAGGATGATTCATTGGGCCAAAACTGTCTGTGGAGCATTTCCTTCCCAAACAGGGGCTCCTCTTCAGTCTCACAATGGGAATTTCGCCCAACACACCTAAGCTCAAACCTTGAGTCAAAGGCAAAAGCAAGTCAGCAGAGAGACCAAATGCATCCATGAATCCCTCGGTATGGTGGGCTCTCTGCCGCAGCTGGGCTGGCCCAACGGGACAATGCTATCCAGGAACCGACAGTTCTCAGTCCCTTCCCAACCTCTTTGGCAGACTTGAACTTCTTGTTCATAGCAAGGAGACCGGCAGCTTTCCTAGGCCTACTGCTCGCTGCTGCCTGTTTGGGGCATTGCACTGCTCCTTTGCTAGAGGTGGGAGAGACCCCAGCATGGGCTGCTGGTAAACCTCTCTGAGCACAGCTTGTTTGCAGGAACGATGGGAGGTTCGGAATATGATAACCTTCCTCATCAACATGCTGTTCCTCTCGCCTGCTCATGTGGCTTGTTATGGGGAAACTAAAAATAGAGCAGTGAGCTGGCTTTCATTTTGCACACAGAAATTAAAAGAAAATGTTGAGGTTTATTTTCATTGAAAAGCATTTCCAAATGTTCTTGTGTCTGTGTCAAAAACTATAAATAACGATTGGTCTTCAAAAGAAGGTTTTGACAATCAGGAAAGATGTGTGGGGCAAGTGGGGCAGGCTTGAGCCGTGTGGGGCAGATAGCTTGGCCTGGCCATGTTAAAATTAGTGCCTGTGAGCCACTTTCCCCAGCGCTGTGAATAACCCTTGGCTGCAGGGTATTTCTTAGTGAAATCTCTGCAAAGCAAAGTAAAAATGATGCCGGGACCTCATACACTGCGGAGATGGATGCCTAGGAGGGAGACAGAGGTGGGTGCTACAGTGCCAGCCTCCGAGGCTGCCCCTGGCTCCATCTAGCAATGGAGAATGGCAGAGACAGTTGTGATTCAAAGCCACGCTACTGACATGTGGCTTGGGAATGGCGATGATCACATTGCATATTTTCTTCTGTTTTCTTACAAATCCTTTAATCCATGCATGCTAAATCTGTAGCTAGCAGCTTTTATTGGACTAACCAGTGGAGCTGGGGGGAAAAAAAAGCTCCCAGGTAGACCTACCCTGCTTTCCCAGCTTGCTAGCTAATCTCCTTCACAAGGTGTGAAAATGTTTGTAAAAGCAGGTTTTCCCACTTCAGAAAGCCATCATAGCTTGTCATTTGGGGCAATCGCAGGCACTCAGCTCCTCAGCCATTTGTCACACACATGGCCCGCTGGTCACACCTTCTTTGTGTGAGAAAACCCCAAAGGAAAGCTCTGCAGCCAGTATGAAATCCTGTTGATTTGCTTCTAGCTGCTGCTGAAGTTTTAGGCAGAAATCATGGCACAGAGACCATGTCATGCAATGACCTGAGACCCTGCAATGCAAATAGCACAAAGGCCACCATCACAGCAAATGATTTGCAAACTGCCCATCAGCAGAAGTGCTGATGTAGCAAGATGTTCTCTGAATAATTGAGAATTATGAAGAAATTTCTCCAAATCAAAGCCTCTTCACTGACAATCTGCAAACAGAATTGCTGCCTGAATTCATCAAATGAATCACCGGTCCAGACGAGCTTGCTCGGCTCTAACCCTCTTATTGAACCAGAATAAAAACTGGTTTAAAGAAACTTCCCCCTTTCAAACACTCACACAAAGATGCCACAGATGCCTCCTGCTTAAGAGGTTAACTTTCCACGGTATGCTCATATGCATGTCTCAACTGTTCATTCCTATCAAGACTGAAAGCATCCTTTCCACTCCCGTGGATACCCAGCCCTCTGTCTGAAGCTTGTTCTCACAAACACTGACTGCTTTGCCATACAGCTTGATCTCACATGGACCCTTCCTCTTACACCCTTTGGACGTTGGTGTTTCTCTTAAACGTCTGACATATTCTGCCCTCTATGAACTTCTCCACTGAAGTGACAACGGTGCTGCGATGAGCAGATCTATTACAGCGTGGGGAGACAGTTTAGGGCTCACATGTCTTGTTAGGAAACGACAGGCAGGCTATTCCAACACATCCTTGGGATTTCTCCAGCTTCTGAGTTGCATAAGCCATGAAAATGATGCTTTGGCCAACTGAGGTGAAACGCGCGGGAGAATCATGGGTAGCTGGGCATGCAAAGGGAAATATCACAGGAGTGATAGAAGTAGGCAGCTGTGCCTCACCGGTCACACTGCGTTCTCGTGTGGATGGGTGACGGCAGGTGGGGAGCTTCAAGAGGAGAACCCAGGCTGTGCATTTCCAAGGTGACATTAATTTTGGCGGCTGACATCACTGATTTGCTAGCAGAGGGTGTCATGAATAGGAAAAGTCCCTGGAGTGTCTCAGCTGGAAATATGCTTGGGTGAGGAGGAGATCCATGAGCGTTTGTGTGCTGGGGACCGGTGGCACGTGGTGGCCACCAATATGCTGCTTCAGTACAATTGAAAACAGCCTCTCTCTCAAAACTGTTTCTGGGTGGGGGTCTGCAGCCCACATTCATGGGGCAAATCCATGGCAGATCAGGTGGGGAGAGGGCTCGAGTGACAAATCCCTTCCAAGCAGCAGCCTAAGAGGCTGTGTCCTCAGCCAGGCATGTGGGTGGGCAGGGGCTGGCGTTGCTCTAATTGCCTTCTTGCTCTGCTGGCCCCCAGCACTGACGTGTTTGCTCTTTAATGAGGAGAATTCGTTAAAGCATTACTGGGTTCAGCAGCTAATTGCTGGGGAGCGTGTGATCAATTAGGGGAGGCCTTTTCATCCTTGGATAGAGGAGCGGCACTTTGAAACCTCCCCTGCTTAATGACGGTGTGGTGGAGGGGCCGCAGCAGGGGCCCCACACCAAGCGTGCTTCACTCTGGGGCATGGGGTTTTGCTGCCTGCCATGCCGGGGGGATGCTGGGGTGAGTCCCTGTCCCTGCCAGCTCATGTGCTCTATCTCACATGCAGTACATCTGGCATAGTCCATCCCAGGCCAGGCAGAGCCCACCATGCCCAGGAGCAGGTCAAAGAAGCATCAGGAATGTGCATGTGTAACAGACTTGGACCTTCAGATGGGAGAGAATCTGCACCCAGCACTGAGAAAGGGGACACAAGGGAGAAGGTGGAGGTGTCATTTCTCCACCCTGGTCTCAGCGTGGCCAGCAGCCTGTTCGCACTCACCACCGGGACATTGGGCTCTGCTGTAAGCACAGCTGGGAGGCTCAGGAATGGATGTTTGAAAGTCTCCCAGTTGTTGAACCCTGTAGCAATGGAACGGTTAGTCTTTGTTTTGGTGCTTAGCTGACCTTTCATCAGTCACTTTGTGATTATTTGGGCTCCATGAGCACTTTCAGCTAAGGGAACCTGTTGAAAGCTTGGGATACCCCAGTTAGGTATTGCTACCTGGATTGTCTGTCTCCGTACGCTCGCTGAAATGCAGACAGGGTTCCAGCAGGTAAGAGAAGAACAACTTTTGCTTTTCAACAGCTGTGCTGAGCTTTCCCGGCCGCATGGTGCCCATCACTTCTATGGTCCTATTTTTACTTCTCTCAACCTGAGCCAGTACCAGATAGGGCTGTCCAAGTCCTGGTTCCAGATCAGCCCTGCTGTTTGTCTTGGTTCCTATTTGCTGACTTCTGCTTAATTTGTCCAATGCTCCTCACTGAGGTCTGCCAAAGTATTTCAGTCTACAGCAAATGCTGCTATTGCTATTCTGGATCTTCAGCTTGCTCTGACGATGAATCTTCTTTCCACTCTTCAGCAGTCCCCGCTGCTCCTATCCTGGGTACTCAAGTCAGCTTTTATTTAGAAGATATCCCTGAAAGTGGATGCTAAGTGGGCCTGGGCCTGGGATGAGCTGTTGTGTTCTCTAATGTCAACGAGTTCTCCGGGATGCTGCATGACATGGGTTATTGACATGACAGAGCCGGTCAATGTAGCTGCCACACAAGTGCACAGATTTGTAAATTGAAAAGCCTCAGGGGAATTGGAAAAAAGAAAAAAAAAAAAGAACACGCATACAAAATAATTCTCTAACTTTCACATCATGTCCCTCTAGCCCCAAAGTCTGTTCTGCACTATGAACTAATAGCTTGATGTTTTTCATCCTAAAGTTGAAACAGTTTGGAGGCAAAGCCTCATCAGAAATGTGTCTGAAATAATAATGTGTGTCCAGCTCATCGTCTCCTCCTCTGTCGTTTGGTTACAAAACACTTTCTGTTCCAGTTGCCTGCTCCGCTCTGCCAGATGCTAACTCTAAGACGTGCATGTGAGGAGCTGGACTTTGCAGGCTGTCTCTGCCTGTGGGGACACCTCTTTGATACACAGCAGATCCTCATCACATTGTCAGCCCCGACACATGCTCACAGTCATGGCAATTCCAGGATGTGTGCCTCAGTTTGACTCGACTCAAAAGCACGGACCAAACCAGATGCTGCTGCTTAATCATGCATGACAGGCATGGGTTGTGGGTTTGGGGGACTAGGCAGAACCAGGTACCAAAAATCTCTGCTAGGCACATGATCTCCAAAAGTCCTTGCCTTCCCCATACCTCCAGGGGACAAAGCACTCCCCATTCCTCAGGAGTTACAAGAAGGGACCAATGATGCAAGTCTGCTGGCACTCTCCTGCACCCGGAGTTTCTGCCTGTGTGTGTTTACCAGAGGACTGGACTTAGCTAGGTGTCATGAGTCAGAAGGAAAATGGCAGGGAGCCTTCCAAAGGCTTTACCAGTTGGTTCCCAGCCTAGATTCCCCCACTTACCCTGATTTCCCATAAGTAAAAGTAAGAAGTCCAGCTAGGCCTCAGGGACTGGATCCTGTGAAAGCAACAGCTTAACTGGGCATGGTTAATGGCCAACTGGACTTGGCCAAGCCTGCTCTGAGTCACGCCAGAGATCACCCTAAGGTCATCTAGGATCTCATCCCAGCTCTGGGAAAAAAATCCTTGTGGGATCTGGCCACGGAGCCAACATCTCCAGACAGTGTAAACAAAACAGTCGCTTTGGCAATCTTGTTTGCTAAACTTTGCAATCACGCTTCAGCTAATGCGTTGGTAGGGCTAGGTCATTTCTGTTTGTCTTGCAGCTTTGCCTGGCTGCGCTGACTTGTGTGAGGCTCCCTGTTACCTCCCAGTGCCAGGAACCTCAGGGTGGGCAGATTGACTTTGGTCAATGCAGACCAGGCTGGGAGCTCTCAAGCATTAAAATGCACCATCTCTGTGTGTGGTAAGGGCTGCAATCACCTACACATCTGCCTGGACGCAGGGTGTCCTGCCACCCTGCCCGAGGGGACGAACACACAGGGGTCCCTCCTTGCAGTCACCATACTGAGCATCAGGGTGCACAACAAGCACCTTGAGGCTGTCTGCAGGCACAGCCTCACACCCCCCAAGACTTGGTCCAGCTGCCCCAGACATGTACAGCAAACACCCCTGTGCCCCCCTTCCTGCCCACGACAGTCCCCATACGCTTAGGGACGTCTACCTGCATCTTCCTGAGCCTGCTGCCAGCAGTTGCAAGGCACCAGTGCTCGCTGCTCACCAGCGACCGGTGCAAGCATCACCCTTTGTCCCCAGGGGCTGAGGGAGAGTCGCATGTCAGCAAGCAGCTCAGTGTGATTTATAAGCATCAACCGGGTCTCCCAGCAGTGCACCACAGTTTGGCGCAGCAGGGAGAGCCGAGGGGAATCTATGTTTAGAGCAAATTACTGTTTTGGAGGGTCCGTAATGAGCCGCCCAAGTTGCTGAGCAGCCTCAGCTAGGATGACAAAACACTTCAGCCCAGTGGTAAAAACTTTTTAATTGGCAAATGACTTGCTTTGACACTTCCCAAACATTTTGTTTCCAGGCACTTGTGAGAGCCCCGGAGAACTGAAGGAGGCAGGGGTCCTCTCTGTACCCCCGAGGAGAGAGCATTCACCTCAGTGGAGAGCGCAGGAGTGCATGCCCCGGGCTTCAGCACTGTCTGGGGAGGTGAGGGATGCTGTGTCAGAGGCGACAAGGCTTGGAGGGAGGGGGTGGAGTCATGTAAGCTTTACAGTGAAGCAAAAATCCGTGGGGACATCAAAGTGGTTTGCAAGGAAACCCTGTCCTGGCTGGCCGCTGTAAGCACGGACCCTGCCTCATTGACTTCAAGCACCTGAAGGTGAAATAGTCCTCAGGACAAATGAGACCTGTTGTTGTTCAGCTGGAACTGAGATTTTCATGGAGAAAACTGGAAACTTTTTTTTTTTTTCCAGTTGTGACAGCCCAGTTAATTTCTACTTTTCAGTTCAGCCCCAGGCCCCCAAGTCCCCTGTTCGTGCCATCTTGCCTGTGCCTTATCTCCTGGCCCCATTGCCTCTCCCCACTGCTCAGTCCCCAGGGAGGGCAGGGCAGTGGGTGTATGGCGCGGGCAGCCCTCTGCAGCAGCTTCACACAGGGTGGGAGCCCCGTACAGCACCCAAACCCCCAGGGAGAGGAGGGAGCCAGAGTGGTGGCAGTGGGGAAAGAGGGGAAGGAGAGAGGAAAGCATTGGGAAAGCTGGAGGGAACCTCTAGGGTCCTTCAGGACGCGCCAGCCCTGCCTCGCGGGGAGCTGTCATCACTCCACGGGGCGAGCAAGATACTGTTAACACCAGCATGAAGCTGCTTATTACACCCAGGATTTAACTAGCTGAGAAAATTCCCCTCTTGTTAATTAAGGGAGCTGAGCACAAGCTCCTCTGCAGCTCAGACACGTGCATTAATAACTGGAAAACAGCCGAGATTAAGAACAATCAAACGCCTTTATGGACACCATGTCGAAATTGCTGCACATCACACCAGCACTCCTCAGCGTGAATCAGCTCTCCCGGCACCACAGATGCCGCTCTCCCTGATGGTGTCAGGGCTCAGAGGGACACTTGGCCCCCGAGGCCAAACCAGGAGAGAACTTGGCCCCTGGAACAGGGTCTAGGAGCCCCTGCTAGATGCCCCGGCTGCCTGTACTGTATCTCAGTGCTCCCATAAACCATGCAGGCAGCTGGGACACCTAGCACAAGCTCCAAACTTGCTCTTATGTTTGACCTGCTCTTATGTTTGTCCAAGAGTAATTGCACAGAAACAGGTTTTAAAGCCATGCATTTCCCCCACCTTCCCTAACTCATCTATGCCCAGATCAGGGAGCAGAGCTGTGAAGACCATCTTCCCCTTCAGCCCTATGTCAGAAGAGAGGGAAACCCAGGGCAGAAGGGTCCCTGCAGAAGGGACACGTGATGGAGGCGGGCTGGGGCACGGGGCTGCAGGTGACAATGGTCATGGCTCTCCACCTCAGAGCTGCTAACAAGAAGAGTCGTTTCCATCAGGCAGCTGTTCAGTGGCATCCCCACATCCCTGTGACATGTGCTGGAGGCACTGACACCTTCAACGCTAACTCCAGCAGCGGCTGAGCCTCCTGGAGGTTCAGTGCTAAATGGCCCATAGATAACAGGCTGCTTTCCAGCTCTCCTGGTGTGGCATGTTAAATCATGGCCAAGAAGATGGAGTCTGAGGGAGGAAAAGGCCTGCACCTTCAGGTTGTACTTTCTGCATGATGGATGGAGCCTCACCAGTTAACCAGTTCAGGGTGCTGGCTGTGCATGTGCTTCCCAGGAAGCATCAGCCTGTGCTGGGTAAAACCTTTCCCACGTTGCAGCAATGCCAGGGTCCTACACCGTGGAGCTGTACATCGCTGCCAGGTCTGTGACGCCCAGGCACGGCTGCAAATACCCACCCTGAGCTCGTCTGCTTGCAGAGACACGTGGTCCTAATGACCATTTCAACCCAAAGCTCCTCTCTTTTAAAACAATGGGAAAAGCACTGAGTTTATGGAAGTTTCAGTCTAGTCTTCACACATTTGTGCCATCCACCACCAGCAGTAAAAAAGCTCCTCTGGCCCCTGGCCCCTTGTCTCTCACCCCAGCAATTTTGGTGCTTCCTCTGCCAACGTCTCTATGACACAAGCCTCCGTAAGCATCACTTGATCTGTTCCCCATCATGACCTGAGCACCCACCCCGCAGCGCAGCTCCCAAAAAAGTCAGAGAAAACCCACTTTTGGAAAGAACCTCCAAAAGCATGAACCATGCAGGGAGATCTGGGGGCGAGGGGGAGTGTCTGGCACTGAATTTCTGCAGGACGTTGCAGCTCTGCACCACGCTGCACTCTGACAGCCGAGAGGAGCCTCTGATGGTATTTGATACCACCTCTTCAGCAAATAACCCCCCACTTTTTTTTTCACAGCTTATGTAGTCACTCAGTGAAAAGGGCAGAGGAGAGAAAAATGGAAAGAGAAGTTCCCGTTTTTTAATTTTTTTCCCCCAAACTTTACCCATTCTGGGCATATGGCCAGAAAGTAATAAAAATCTGTTATGTTTAGAAACAGCTTAGAAACATATAAATAACGGCAGTTTGGTGTTGCAAGAGCTACAAATAAAGTGAGTTGTAAGTTCTTGAGTTTATTAACATCTGAAGGGGATAACAGGAGTTTTATAATGTCTAATTTAATTACATACAGTACACTCCAATTTGGGGATATAAAATTTGCAATCATGAGGTATAATTAAATACCTTTCTGGCGCTGTTGTTCTTTTTTCTCTACAAGCTAAAAAATAAAATGAAGTGGATTTTTAATTGATGTAATATGTGAATTCATGCCTGTTGCTAAATGGGCTGGATTTATAAGTCTGGGGAGGGGAACTGTAACAAGTGTGGCTGGGAGGTATAAATATAACACTCACCCATGACCGTACATGGCCCTCCTTTCCCAGCAGAAGTGGAATGGAGGGGACCGCTCAGGCCAGCGGTGGGTGCATGAAGAGAAGGGGGAGGTTCCCCAACATACCCCCGCTCCCCTGCTTTCTTGGTGCAGCAGGCAAGGCCTTGAGCTGTCTTCAGCTTCAGTGAAGACTTAGGCCGGATCAAGACTGCATTGCATCTCTCTGCTGGTAATTGGAAAAAGATCTAATTTTTAATTGCACTGGGGGAAAAGTCCTCATTAGCGGGTTGCAAATGTGTCAAACCCTTGGAAGCCCTTGCAAGAGCGTGGAGAGGCAGGGGGCCAGCCCCAGGGGAGGAAAAAAAAATAAGAATATTTGCAAGGAGGAGGAAGGGGGAGGTAATGCCAACCAGAGCTGAAAGATCTCAGCCATATGTGCCCGAAGAGAGCTCCCATTGCCATGACTAAACATGGAGCTGGGATGGCATGTTGTTCTGGGAACCAGAGCAGGATCCAGCTGAGCAAGGATGCTTGCTGCAGAGGAAGGATGCAGGAGAAGGAGGAACATTTCCCACTGCCTACGAGGGGAGGCTCTGCAGGGAGGTGTTTATTTCCAGTGAAGGCACCAGGGGAGCCTGGCACTAGCTCCTGGCACATCTCTCTGCATAGTCAACACCCCGCAGGAGAGCTCGGTTTCCTCCCACTCCCCTTTGGTTTGCTTTCTGCTGTCATCCCATGGGGAAACAGAGGGGAGTGATGGAATCTCTGCTTGTGGTATGTTGATCTGGAAAATGAACATTGCAAAGCTTCTTACCAGGGCTCCAAACACTTGGAAAAAAGTGAGGTCTTCTAGGATGAAGGTAACAAAATCATAAAGTCCCCCGTTAGAAATGGCATACCCAAGTGAGAACTAACAGAGCGAGAAGCACTGGTGGGCTTTGGGCTTTGTCTACCTACAGGGGCTGACAAGGTGTAAGGGGAGGGGGTCTGTGCAGGGGGATCTGTGTCTGGTCCAGCCACCCTCACCATCAGGTTGAGGCACAACACCACAGAGATCGCCGATGGTCTCAAAAGTGTTGACCTGCTCATTTAGGGAGGATGCCAAGACCATCTGAATGTTCTGATCCAAATAGGTCCTTGAAGACTTCTACCTCTCCACAAGAATTAACAAAAGAGAAACATAGTTCAAGCAGGGAAGAAAGTTTTAGCCTGAGTCCCTGAATGTGAAAAGCTTTGTGTCTCTACAGAAGAGGCCAAAGCCATCACAGAGAAGCTGATTTTGTAAATAGGAATGTTGCAAGTTTAATTCACACAGACATCAGTACAGCATCTGGTTTGGCACCGCTCAGGGAATGAGCTGTTGGAGCTGGGACAGTCAAGGACAAGGACAAGGACAACGACACTAGGGTCGTGGCTGCAGGGCTCAGGCTGGATAGGAGAGTGTTGGCTTAGGACCAAGTCAGTCGTGGAGACCATCTCATTTTGTGTTTCTCTTCCCAGCCCTTCCACAAAAGGCAGTAGTGTGCTAATGAGAAGGAGGATGGTCCAAATTTTGGAAGCACTGTCAGTGTCAGGGAGATGAAGGAGGGAGTGGAGGGTTGTGGGGGCCAGTGCAGGAGTGCATACGAGAATGCTTATTGCAAAGTGCACTGCAGGTCTTGTAAGGAGACTTGCAGGATGAGGTGGGACCAAGCCAGAGCTTGCTGAAGCTGCTGTCCATAAACACAGCAGGTGAGGAGGTGGAGGAGAAAGCGGTTATTTGTTTAAAAGCAATGTTGGCACAAAAACAAACGAGGCTAACCCCATTAGGGATCAGTACAGCTGCGTTTCCAACCATGAGAACAGGGAGGGCAGGGAACTGCCCGGTCTCAGTCAGGAGGTGGTCTCTGCCTGTGTCCCCGTGGAGAACTGCACTCCCTTAGCCAGAGACACGGCTGTGTGACTGGGACAGCAGCTCAGTTTCAAAGCACACCCAGCACCAAACTCCTGCGTTCACTTCCCTCTGTGCCATTGGTTTATGTGAGTTTGGTGCAACCACCTATCCTGGTGGTAAGGTGTGAAATGGTGCCCAAGAAGGGAGCTGATAGATCGGCGTTTGTAGAGTGCAGAGGAGCTCTGAGGAACTCAGCTGGTGATGTGCTTGGTCCTACACCTCTCAGCTTGCAAGACAGGGTGCTGCTGTCTGATTATGGCTGGGATTTGGGATTGCTCAGCTTTTATGGTGCATTTGATGGGGGAGACCAGCAGGTTGCAGGAAATGAGGAGAGGAGATTATGGCTATGCCGAGGCTGAAGCAGCGAGAAAACGTGGTCCGCAGCAGTTTTGCAGATCCTATTCCCACGCAGAGGAGCTGGAGGCAGATGTGTTCACCACCTGGGCCACCTTTGATCACAGCAGGCAAACTGCAGAATTGCAACAGTCTAGATGAAAGGGAAAAACAAAGAGGAGAAGAAAGAAAAAATGCTCTTATCTGCTACGGGCAGTGGTGTCACATGCTCCAGATGGCACATGCAAGAGTGGTAGCTCTCTCAGCAACAGCTTCCAACAGCTTCTGAGGGCAAAAATAGCTTCTGGTTTGTTGGAGGCAGACCCCTCCTGAAGAGAAAGGAGGTCTAATATCCTGGATTGCATTTTCCATAACTCACAGCTTCTGCAGCCCCGAGGACAGGCTGCTGAAAACACAGCACTGAGGTATGGATGTGATCCACGAGAAAGGTCAGTGGGAGCAGCTGGCCGCTAACACAGAGCAGATGTGCAACACTGAATACACAGCACTTGACCCAACACACGATCCCATGGAAGAACTTTAGAAAGCAACAACCGAGTCATTATCTTTGGAAGTTGATCGACATCCTGAACCTGGGAAGGATTAGTGAGATACAGGGAAACAAAGCAGCAGAGGGAGACAGAAGAAATCCTGATCACTGTTAGCAGCAAAGCAGGGATGTAGCTGTGGTGACCTTCACAGACCAGCTGTGGAGCACTTCAGTGAGGACAATATCCCCGCAGCTGGCATGTCAGTTTATTCCCAGCTTATTTCTGAAAGAAGGGCTCAGACACTCCACATAGGCTCAGCCTCTGCTATGAGAAGTTTGCAGAACCAACGTGAAACACAGTGCAAGTCAGCCTCGGATGGAGAGCGGGTCCCATAGTGGCGGTGGATGGGCATTGCCCAGCATGGGGGGACGCAGTCATGCCCAACAGCCCGGTGCTACGATAGTGAAAAGCAGTGGAAGGGATAAGCAAAAAGAGACAGAGGCCTGAACCTCGTGCTTCTAACGGGCAGTGGGGAGGGATGGGCAGGAAAACGCTACTGAAAAACATTTCTTATCTGAAGATACCTGTCTGCTGAAGTCAACACAGTTTGCCAAAATGGCCTGGGTTTACCCAATTTGCAATGGAAAGCACCTGTCTGGCTTGCAGAGTTTGTTTGAAAAGAAAAAAAATAATGGTGCTTCATTCTCTGTAGAAGCACGCAGAGCACAGTATGGCTGAGGGGCATTTTGTGTGCTGTGCCTCCTCCCCTCCTCTAATGATGCTGCACCAAAGCCTGCAAATTTACTGGGCTAAGAAATACAAAGAGTTATGAGTCTAAAAGGGAACCTGCATGAAAAGATCAAGTCTCTCTCTCTCCCAGTGCCAGCAACACCAGAAAAACGCAGACCCAATGCAGTTAAAAAGATTTTCTCCTCTGCCCAGGTTTTTTATTTGAATCCAGATTCTTTGGAAATAAACACACATCAAAGCTTAAAATCAGGAATCCTGGCTTCACCTCTGTGTTGTTTATCCGTGCTGTCTTTGTTTCCCTGTAAACTAGTACCTGGCGTACTGAGATGATGAGATGCAGAGCAGCCATCAAATACAAAGCTGCTGTGTCAGACTGAAAATCCCATGCACTCCTCCAGTATGAAAACACCCAGCAATTCAGCCAGAGCTGGAGCAGCCCCTCGCTGGGAGGAGAACCTCAGGGAATGGCTCTCTCACACACAGAGAGCCCACTAGGAATGCTGCCCCAATCTCAAAATTACAGTTCTTTGCATGTCCCTGATTTAGCAGTAACACTTGATATCAGTGAAGCAGGAGGAGAGTCTAAAAACTGAACTTCTTCACTGGTGTTGCTGTTTTCTTGGCAGTGCTTCCCCTCCATTCAGATACGGGAGAGCTGACTCCTTGTTTCCCATGGGCACAGCAGCTGCTTTGCAACATAGTGCCAATCCTCAGGGTTGGAAAAAGAAGATTTGCGTTTAATTCTAGCGTCTTGGTTATGATTATGTTTCTGCTGACTCCTTTTAAATCACCATTCCGGTAACACTTCCCTTTTCCAAGGCAGACCCATTTTTCACACCTAACCCCCTCCTCGAATTCTCTAAAAAATAAAAACATTGGAAACATGCCAGAAATCACACAGCTTCACAGGTGGGAAGGGGGTTTCCAGGGTCCCCAGTCTGGCCACCCTCTCAGAGCGGGACTGTCGGCAGCTCTAGGTCAAGGCAGCCCGGCTCTGTCCCTCCAAGGATTGGAAACCTCCTCGGGTGGAGACATGCCCTTGACTGGGTAACAAACCAAACTGCTTTATATCCAGTTGAACAGAACGCTTTATTTAACTAACAAAATGACTTTTTGTCATTTGACTTTTTGAGGTCAATGGTTGTGCAGCCCTGGGCTTAACCCGCTGGACTAATTTAGGGCAGAGTCTGTTCTGTGGAGGGAAGGGATAATGCTGACTACTCTGCCCCGAACCTTCACCAGCCTTGACTGAGTCTTTGGACCTGCAAAAGCTGATGGAAAAGTAAGCCTCACATGGATTATTTCAGCCCATAAAATATAACAGAATTTAGATGAACAAAATACACTGTTGGAGTCACTCTGAGACGCCAAGCCGGTGACTGGTGACTGTCACGAGCCAAGGGCAATCAGGGGAAAGATGCTGCCATTAACAAATCGTGTACACTTAAATTTCCCCCTGATTCCAAGCTGGCTGTTAAACAAATCAGACAGCCATACCCCTGGGTCCCAATGCTCCCTGGGCTGTGCCCGTCAGCCGGGGGGACGGTGCTGGCTTTGCCTGCAGCCCGGAGCACTCCTGTCCCTTCCCGGCCTCTCTGCTGAGTTCCCACGCTGTCTGAAAGACACGCTGGACGTCAGTCTGGCTGGGAAATGCTGGGGGATGATCACGCTGGCCACCAGCCAGTGCCCCCAGCCCTCCTGGCACAGCTTGGCACAGACCTCCTGTGGCCTCAGGGACAGTTTGAGGAGTTTGTTCTGTCTTTGATCATTTGTCCCCTGCTGCAGGGGCAAGCATTGTGAACCAGAGCAGAGAACAAATCCAACTGAGAAATGACCCCCCCAAAAAATAAGAAAAGAAAAAGGGATTATTTTTCAGCTGTCTCATTTCTTCAGTCTGGTTCATTCAGTGCTGGCTCAGTGCAAGGGCAGGGGTGAGCTAAGGCGGAGAAGGAGATAAGGACTGTGACCGGGACTTGCTGCGGGGCTGACCCCATCATCTCCCCTGTCCTGGACCACTTGCAGTCCTGAGCTCCAGGGGAGCACAGAGTTTGGAGCTGCCCAAGGGTTGGAGCCAAGCCAGGGGTCAGCCTCAAGCACAGGTCCTGAGCAAAGGGATAGGTCTGTCACTGTCCTTAGGAAGAAGGCAGCCATGAAGACACTCAGTTATCTGGGCAGTTCATGGCTGCTTTTGTCCTGCGTGTTTGTAACCCTCTTTCCATCACATCCCCTTGTCATCCAGGCAGTTGGTCGTTCTGGTGCACGAGCTGCAAACAATTGTGCTTGTGTACTTCTGCAAGGAGAGACAATTTTGGTATTGACAGATACTTAATGGCCCCTCACAAGAGATGCCTGCTCCTCTCTCTGTGAACAAAGGCCATTGGACGTGCAGTGTGTTAGGGCAACACTTTATCCATCAAGGTCCACAGCTGTCATGCTCAGCAAGAGCAGAGGTTTGCTGAAGACTGGTGGTGTGATTTAACCCACAAGAGGCCAATGTGAGGCTTCCCCTTCATTCTGTCCCCTTTGCTCTTGCCTTCACCTGGCAATTGAAGTTGCTTACTGCTCACTGAAGCTGGACAGACAATGCCAGAGGCGGCAGACAGTGGAGCCTGGCAGCACAGGCTGTGTAGCATAGCAGCCCCATCCTTCCCACCCCAGCAGTTTGCCCAAACCTTCCCATTTTCTCCTTGCCAGTGGCTCTGATGATAGGGACTTGCTTTGAAAGAGCAGCAGGAGGCCGAGACCATTTGTGCTTCCAGCACTCCCACTGTTGCCGGCACCCAGAAACACAGCTAGAGCCCCACATCTGCAGCCTCCATGCTGCAGAAGATTCTCCTGCCTGCTCTGTTGGGGCAGCTGTCTTTGCCTGGAGCAGCTCGACTGCCCGCATTGCTACCCTGGCATCAGTGGCACTCAGTCCTGCCAAGGACACCCCAGGCTGCCTCCCCGGACAGTGGGGTGAGCTGCCCAGCTCTGCATCTCTAAATAAAAGGTCTTAAGGACCTTTGTGGGAGAATGTGGCATTGCTGGGGGCTAGAGGTGCTCTTTTCATGTGTCATCCCCTTCACAGACATGGCAGGACCTTTCTCCCTGTGCTAAGGTTGCGTGGGCTGTTTGCTTCTTCCTCCTGGGTGTGATTTCTTGGAGCAGCGAGCAGTTCTGCCCCATGTGCAGATCTCGTGTTTCAGAGGATGGGTTTCTAGGGAGTCCTGCAGTCCTTGAGCATGGGTATGTGCTCCTCCAGCCAAGATGACCCCCTCAGGGCCTCTGCCCATGGTGCTTCAGTGAGGAAAGATAATTAGGGAGGCGAGTCTGATAGCACAGGTACAAGCAATGGCAAAAATGCCAACAGATGCAAAATGGAAGTGATGATGCAGCCAGTCAGCACAGCGGCAAGCTGCAGCCATGCCCTGTCACATTAATCTTGCCACGTGCTTCTGTGCTTTTGCAGACTGAAATGACTCCTTCTGACAAGGCCCACCCTCCCTGCGATCAGCTTTTAAGCCTCTTCCAGCACCTCGGCCTTCTGCCCGCGCACAGGCACACACATTCCAGCTCCTCAGCGAAGGCAGGAGCAGCTGGAAGCCCATTGCAGAGAGCAGAGCCTACAACCACACCACCCAGCAAGCCCAGCTTACCTCCAGCTCTCAACCATGCTGTAAACCTGATTTGTTTCTATCAATATTTAAAACTCTGGCAGTCTGAAACCATCCCAGAAAATACCTCTATTTCTCCTCCAGCTCACTGATGGAGCATTTGGGTAGCACTGAGTCAAGGAGGGAGACCTGCAGCATCCCCTTGCAATATCCCCACAGTGCAATGATCTCTGACTCACAGGCGAGCTCTATCAGCCAGGAAAGATCTAATCTATTTGGTCTATGATTTTACAGAGCGGTAACTTTTGAATTAGTTGTGAACACTAAGTCAAACCCTCACAAGAGGTAAAGTGAGCATGAGGACATTTATTAACCCAGCTTGTCACCCCATTGCAAATGATCTCAGTCCTGTTTGACAGGGCTGCGGTATAGTTAACTTTACATTTAAATTAAATTTACATTTACCGTGGTGACTTGCAAACAAGCCTTCAAGTCTCCAGCTCCATGGGGGCAGAGCTGGGAAGCATGGCCTGCCAAGGTTGTTGGCATGATGGTAGCACTGGGCTGGAAGCACAGCTCTGGGCATATGGAAGGGAGCCGCTGGCATTGGTAGGAGTCCCTTTCTCCTCCCCCCCTGCCTGGAGAGGCCAAGTCCCTTCAGTGAGCTCCCTGGGTGCCTTAGGACAGGCGGCTGCAGCTACCTGTGTTGCAGGCTGGGTCTTTGCAATGCCAGTGCCAGCTGGTCTGCACCAACCGCCTCTGAGGGGCTTGGTGGGGAGCACCTGCTTCCCTCCTCTCTGGGTTTCCAGAGGCTGAAGGACCTGTGTTTGTCTTCTTATTAATGCTTTAGCAACAGAGACGCTGTTGTCGCACATTCACAAGGTGCCAGAGTGCTCCATGGGCACCCTGGTCCCCGAGGCAGGGACGTGTAGGACAGTATTGCCCCAGACATGCCATACTGCACATCCCAGTGCCACCATGCCATTAGTCAATGTCACACCATCTCGAGCACATCCTCTGGTCACTGCTCTGGCCCAAGGGCTCTGCTGCACTGTGCTCGCAGGAGATCTGGTCGCCCACGGGTGCAATGCCGTTTGCCTCCTGCCTCTCGCTGATATGAACATGCTGCCAACCAGAGTGCAGAAGGGATCTGGGCTAGAAAAAAAGCTACACTGATTTATTTATTAACCCAGATCCTGCAAAAGTGGGAGAAGCTGCAAAAGCCTGCCCTTCCTCCCAGCTTCCCTGTAGTGAAGCTCAAATGCTGAAGCAAACTCAAAGACCTTGGTTCTGGCCAGAGATTTCCTTTCAAGACATCATCACTGATGCAAAAATGATTTCCTGCCTTGTCCCTTCCCTAGCTCCCCCTGTCCCCCTTGTTGTAAAATGGATGTGCAGCTGAGTTGCAAACCAGACTTGGGGAGGATTTGGGTTAAATCTAACCAGGCAAAGCAGAAAGGCAAGTTTTAATGCCAGCATCTCCTGGCATTTGTTCCTTACAAGGCCATAGAAGCATTTCTATGGGATTAGGGGGAAGGCAGCACCACATCTTTTGGCAGTCAAGCTTTGCAGCATTCGGGGCTTTACAAGGCTCAGACCTCATGTAGCTGCACGGGGCTGACTGGATGGAGCTGCCGCAGCCGTGCCCCTGCCCTTGCCCTGTCCCTGGGCTTGCTGTGCCTTTCGTGAGCCCTTTCAGAACAGAAATCCTGCTGAAAGCATAGCCCAGCAAAGCAAAGCAGCTGCTGTGCCGGCAGGTTAGCACACTGGGATGCTCACACAGGCCTGATGAAGAGTTAGAGCTGGGGTAAGACAGCGGGACTGGGGCAATGGGGGCTGGCTGGGGGTTACAGGGGTAGCAAGGGCCAGAGACTGGAAATTAAACCCTCTCAGAAAGTGGCTATACGGAAAGAGGTGATGTCTCTCTGAGCCAAACTTCCCAATTTGACAAGAAATGCAAACAAACCATCCAGACACAGTCCTGGGCAACCAGCTCGGGGTGCCCCTGCTTGGGCAGAGGCCTGGATGAGGTGACCTCCTGAGATCCCTTCCAACCTCAACCACCCTGTGAACTATTACTTCAAAACCAAAGCTGGGCATTTGCTCTATAGATAAATGTCTTTCCCCCTTTATGCCTGTCCCTCAGTGACAGCATCTCGAGTTTGGTTTTCAACCTCAAAGGAGTAGACATAATCCCGTCATTTATGGAGCAACTCCTGTTATTTGAGGAACTGTAAGGATGTTATTTATTTCCTTCTCAAAGCCTGTTGTTCTCTAGAAATGATGTGCATGACATGGCATCAGGAAGAAAAGGAATCCCAGAGGCCAAATATTCAGGGAACAGCGAGTTCAGAAATATTAAACGCATTTTTCAGAAAGGAGGATTACTGTTAAGATCTGTGTAGCACAGGGGAACAAAATATTTAAAAGAATCCAAGAAATACATTTGACACCGGCACTGCCTACTGCGTATTGGCAAAAGCAACAGAGAAATTGAAACTAATCCAAAAGCCCATTTGACAACAAACCATTAGAAACCTTCCCCAGAGGCCCTGAGCAGGGCATAGGGGTTGAGGGATGGCATGAATGACCACGGTGGGGTCTGCAGGAAACCCACAGAAGCTGCAAGTATGGCAGACCCATGGGCTGGTTGCATGGCCAGACCCTTTGCCACGGCAGGGCTAGCAGCCTGCCAAGAAGCTGTGAGATTCACTGCAGCCATTGCATCGCTCTGTCAATCCTGGAATAGACGTAGCTGAAACTGATCCTGTTGAGCGAACACACTTTCCAGTGGGACCGCAAGGCAGGAGGGTACGGACTGCGACGGGCTAATGCTATACGCATGTTTCCTCCTTTGTAAGCTCAAATAAAGCTAGCCTAAGGGAACATCAAATGCTAACTTAAAGCAAGCGCTTTTGATGTTTTAAACTAATCCCTTTCAAACAGGGACTGGGGAGGGGAAAGCAACACAGCCATCGGAGTGCCTGCAGACAAGCCCCCTCCCCACCCCCCCGAGAATGACTTCAAATGTGATAAACATATTCGAGAGGCCAAATAACTGAAAACTGATGGCTTATAAATAAATGCATGAGGCAGCCTTCCTTGCACTGTCCTTCTGTAATGCTGTTGGACCAAGAGAGGCGGGTGCTCCCCCTGCCTCCAGCCTCTTACATTCAAGCCCTGGGCAGGTTCCCATCACTCGCCTTTGTCCCGAGGTGGGCTGGGATGCACAAGGACAGGGATCCCTGCTAGTGTGGAGCACACTGCTATGTGCTCTTCAGATCCCACCAAGCAGAGCTGGTCTCATATAACAAGTGTCCGTGGCAGAGCTTGTTCTTTGGGATGCCCGTACGGTCACTGCAGAGCATGGCCCCATTTAGCCCTGGGCTATCAGACATCTGCAGGGGCCAGGCAGAGGTGAGGCAGGAGGGACGGGACCCTTCAGGCAATCATGCTGCCAGTCCCAAGTGACGGGAACCAACTGCCCCACACCAAGGCTAACCTGCAGCCTTCACCGCCCGCTCCCGGGCAGCCGAGAGAGACTCCTGAATCACTTTGAGCAGTAAAACCAGTGATACTCAGAGGCAATGAATTCTCCCACTGGCTGTGTAAAACTCCCCATCTCATGCAAAGAAAGTAGGACAGACTTCATATTAACAATTCACACTCTTCAGTCCCTATAAAAGGGCCTGTCCTTGTTAATACTGTTCAGATCTTGCCAATAGTTTTCATCCATTTTGACTGTATATTGACAAGGTCATTTCTTGGAGCTCAGCTGTAGTATATAATTGGTACTCTGCAAATTTATAAACATGACCCATGCTGTGGTTCTTGTGCAAGCAGCTAAGAATGAGCAAGGGGCTTGGTCTTCTGCCCTGAGGGATGCTCGTTCAGCCTCCACTGCAGCCCAGACTGCTGCAATCTCACTCACAGCAGAGCGGCAGAGCAGGAGGCAGGGCAAATTTGGCTTTCACCCTTTTGGCCCTCAGAGAGGCTATGCCTTCCCAGGGTCTGTGTTTTCTGGGTCCACATATTGCTATATATAAGCTCACGGGACTGTGGGTAGGTCTTGACACATGAACACAGGAGGAACCTCTGACCAAATGCTCACGTATATGTGTGTGACCATTTCTGCTGGGGAGCTGCGGGTACCATATGTACAGATGCTCATGCATGTTGGAGCCACGCATTTTGAGCATATCCATGTCAGAGGTGCTGCATGTCACCCATGGCCACATGGCTTGTGAGAGTGTGCAGGAAAGGGCTTGTCTGTGTGCAATTTTTGCTTCCAAAAACCCAGTCCCGTTGCTCCAATGAGGTGCTCTGGCAGCACATGTTCTTGGTGATGCTAATGCCAGCCTGTTATGGGATGTAAGAGATGCAGCCTGCAATTCCTCCAGAGATGACAGCAACATTTTACGAGTCCAGGTGTGGTCAGCAGGCAGGGATTGCCTTCTGGGGCCCCAGCCACCCCTTGTAATGCCAGAGAGAAGGAGCACAAGTGCTGGGAACTGCCTGGGTGGGGGTAAGTCACTGTCAGGTGATGGGTTATTTTGGTGAGCGCACACTGGGGCAGGGCTGTGCCATGCACACAGCAGTGGGGCAGGCTGGCTCCCTGCCCCACAGCTGCTTTGAGGCTTTTAAAACTCATGCACCAAGCAGGCCGTGCTCTGCCTTCTGGGCTCCCAGGAGAGCTTTGCTCTGGAAAGTGCTGGGGCAAAAGCACCAGCTCTTAGCATCTCTCTCCCTTTCACTGCAGCAGTGGATGTGAAACTCAGACTTGCGCCAAGATACAGAAGATTTCTTTCAGTCCTGGGAACACATCAGCACATCAACTCTCCATGTCCTCACCGCATGCTTGGCCACAAGACTGAAACAGGAGTAAAAAGCCAGTATGGGGCTGGGACAGCGAGGCTGCAGCCCCTGCTGCTGCCCCTGCCAGCCAGCAGCACATCCAGAGCTGACTGCAAGCACAAATGCACCAACTCAGTAATAGCTCTGAGTTACTGGCTCCCACTTTCCAGTGTGCTCCTCTCTGCTCTTCATGTGGGCTTCATCACTGGGCAGAGACATGCTCAGTGCTTGTGGATGATAAATCCCTGTCCAAGGAGGGATTAGGTGACGGTCAATGCTATCTCTCGCTGCAGGACGTTGCTCATTTCTCCAGGAACAGCCAGCTGCCCACTTCCAACTTTAAAACGTATGGCAGCTGGGTTAATTTTATAGCTCTCGACAACTCTCCTGTGACTGAGCTCTGCAGAGAGCAAATACCAGAGGGACCCAGGGCTATGGCCTTTCCAGAGAGTTGCTGGGGGACCACCAGCTGTGGGCATACTGGGCTGCATCTATGAGGCAGGGTGACCCTCTCACATGGGCAAGGACTGGGGAGAATAACTAGACTTTGTGGGACTGAGGAGCCTCAAACTGGACCCACTGGCCACACTTGGTCTCTCCAATGCCCAACAGAAGGGAATAATCCATGTGAGTCCCTTTAAACCAGAAATTTCACAAAACCAGAGCTCTTCCACAAGATTTCTGGACTTTGGCTGGATGAGAAATAACAAGGACAAAGCCTTTTCAGGGAGAGGGAAACTGAAAGGCACAGAGATGTCTCCAGTAGGGACCTGGATTGTCTAGTTGGGCTCATGGCCTGGAGGTATGAGCCAGTTTGGGGCAGAGGATAGGGCCAGGAACCAGGCATCAGCTGCCATGTTCCCAGCTGTCCCCTAATTGGCACCTTTGGCTCGCTAAGATGCAGCCATCCAGTCAACGCAAACTTTACTCATACTGCAAACACCATCCTCAGTGCTCACCTTGCCCGGTGATCATCAGCAGGAGGAAACTCTGGGCTTTAACCATCCTGAATCAGCTGCTTTTAACTTGTGATGGGGGTGTTCCCCCGAAGGTACTTTAATCCTCACTGGTTATTAAATGCTGTTTCTCTGAACCACTTTTGGGGAGCAACGAGAGAGCAGCTCTCTGCCTCAAGCCCTGCCAGGGGAACCAAGACCTTTTCTGAATCTAGTTTGACTACATCTGGACAGATTAATGGGAGGTAACTCTTCCTTCCCTTTGGAGAAAGGAGACCTTTGGACTGGCTGTTCAGAGTGGACGTGACTTTCTGAGCCCTTAAGCCCAGCACTATAATACCTAAATCTAAACATACCTGGAAGCTTCAGAACCTGGCATTTTTCCATCACAAATTGTCCAGGACTTCAAAGTCTTTGTCGACTCTCTCATGCTCTCACTCGGAGGAGCTGTCAGCAGTAATTGCATCGAGCCAGCTCGCCTTTCTGCCCTGCTTCACTCCAGAGCTTGCATTTTTTAACATGACTCTCCAGCAGCAGCTCCAGCTTGATGTGCCCACGATTGCCAGGGAACAGCGGGCTGGAGGGTTTGCTCGCATCAGCCCACCTCAATAAAACGTCACACAGCTGCTGCAGGGACCACAGCCGGCATGGTACAGGCAGCAAAAGGGAAAAAAGGAGATAAAATTGCTGGCTCTGGTCTTCCACCACCTGGCAGGTACAGGCAGGGGAGGGGACCCACCTCCAGGCACCACCATGTGCAGTCATGCAGAGTCTCACAGCCCCTCCATGTGCTGGCCCCCTTCTACCACACGCACTCTGTGCACAGGAGCATGCCCCCTCCCCAGCACACTCCTTGGCTTTTCCTAACTTTCCATTTCCCTGTGCACAGTCCAGGCCTCTGGCTCTCCCTGTCTAGAAACTCTTTTTTCTTATCACTGCCATCTCCCCATCTCTCTGTCCTCTCCATGCTGGAAACAGTATGGTTTCCATACTGTTATGGATGTCTCGGTATATCTCGGTATGTCTCCATGGAAGAAGTTCTCCTGGCATCTCCCCAGGCCTGTCCCTGTCTCTGCAGGACCTCCCTCCCTTCCTCCCATGCAGCACAAGGCATTGTCTGGGCCAGGCTTGCCTCCTACTTTGCACAAGAGTAGGCAGTCATTCTCCTGCTGCCCTTCTGCTTCAGTCTCACCCTTGCTTTTGTTGTACTGTGGCAAAATAAGCCCAGGTTTAAATGACAACCTGGATAGAAATTATTTATATGCAATAAACAAGCCATGAGCCCTGCCTGAGAACAGTCCTGCACCCTGCTCCAATCCCTTCTGTGGGGAGCAAGAGGCTGCCAGTCCTGGTGTGTGTGAGAAGGAGGACACGTGCAAGTGCAGAATTGCAAAAACTGCTCCCGCTGCAGAGACGGTTCAAGACTGATTCTGGGAAGGGCTAACTCTTCAGGCATATTGGTGGCTTTCATTTTTCCTGCTAATCCTTTCTTGCAAGAAGCTGAGAGTAGGATGCATGCTTCCCAGGAGCTTGGATACTTCAGTGCAAGTCCTTCTCAGTGTTGCCCATCCTCTGCTTTGGCACACAAGTGCAGGAAAAGCAAATATCACAGAGCTGGCAAGGGCGCAATGATCTTTCTGGATATAACAGGCAATGAGAAGAGGAGGCTAAACTTGGGGCCATTTGTATGGATGGAGGGAGCTTCATAGTGGAGTTCTTCCTCTTCTGCAAGATGTTCAGCTGAAAATGCAAGAGAGGGTTGACAAATACGGTCAATTTGGGTCTCCACTGCAGGAGAAAAGCTCTGACAGGAACAAAGCACACATCACAGCTGCTATCTGTGGGGCTGTGGGGCCTCTGGAAGGACAAAACTGGCCTTGAGAATTGTCCCGTCTTGGGGTAGTCCTTGTCCTCACCAGCATGGGAAGAGCCAGTTGTGTTCATTGCACAATGAACACAAATTCCACACATCTGAGGACAGATTTCCTGCTCAGGTTTGTCAGAGATGGTGGATGAGATGGCCGTCCACAGCCAGAGAATGGACAGAATTGATTATAGGTAACTTTTGCAGTTGAGGGGATGGCATAAAGGAGCCATGAATTTGCTTTCTGGAGTGGACCATGTCTGGCATTTCCAGAGGTGAAATACCCAACCTTAAGGCTGATGTCTCACCCCAGTTCCCTAAACTCTCCATCTACTGCATCTACCGGGCAGCCTCTGCTCCCATTTCAGCCAGCCCATACTGTAGAGGAGGGCGCACCAGGAAACTCGGACAGATTATAGGAAGCAAAGTGCTGCCCAGACATGTTCCTCTGCAAAGCAGGCTGTGGCAGGCTGGCAGTGCCTGATGGGAGGACAGCCTGGACTTCTGCTTGTCTTAGGAAGCAAGGAGAAAGCCCAACACGAACTCATGTCTCTGCCACATCTCCTCTGGAGCAAAGTTCTGTTACACTGTGAACTTGCAGAGGGAATGAGGCTTTATGGAAATAGATTCAGCCAATATTAATCAAAACCACATGTTAATCACAGAGAAGAAATGGGTCATGCGTCCAGGCTCCCAGCAGGTAACTCCACAATGTGGCTAGAGCCACTAGAGAAAGCAAGATGTGGAACAGATCACAGCTTGGATAAGAAACTCCCTGAGCATTTTATAATCTAGAGCTCCTTATTAGCAACATTCAGGTAGGTCTTGTCTAGAAAGCTGCCAAATTAAGCTGGTAACATGAATAAATAAGAGACACCTCTTTACCCCGAGTCAAATCAAACCTGCTAGACAGCAATGGAGCCACTGGAGCATGCAGAGGCTGCACTGCAGTTAACAGTGCATGGACTCAGGTAGGGCTGCACCAAAGCTACGCAGAGCCCTCAGCTCCATCCAGCACCTGGGGTCTCCAGCTCCGTGCCTGTGAGGGATGCACTGCCTCTGAGCAGCTCCACAGGTTGCCCTCTCAAAGGGCAGCGTGATCTGGGCACAGCAATAACAACTAGAGGAAGTCTGATGTATATCTGTGTGTCTAATGGATCACAGAAATGCTTTGCAAAGCATCCCCTATGCAGTTTGGTCCCACAGGATGATGGGGGCCCTGGAGCCCTGCTCTGGGGTGAGGGCCAGGTGGCAAGGTTTCTGGCACGGCAGGGATGCTGGCACGACAGGGATGCTGGCGTGGCAGGGATGCTGAGCTGCCTGCAGATCAGAAGAAGGTGCAGGATAGTACCTGAATGTGGCTCTGGGAGCTGTTCCCAGGTGAGAGACCTTAAAATGACACTTCTACGCTGCTCCTTGCCCCAGGCTCTGGGACGCTGTGGCAGGGTGTGCCCTGACTGGGCCATGGCTGGACAGACAGGGTGCAGAGCAGGCAAGGAAAGATTCAGGCTGGGCCCTCTGGGCTGACTGTTCTCCTCTGTCTTTCCTCTTATGCTGGGCTCAGGGCAGAGCTGCAGATTTTGAGGGGTCCCAGGGGTTTTCCAAGAATAAGAAGCAGGTGGCAAAGCTGGTGGCATTCCCTGAAATGTAGCTCATGCCTGAGAGAAGCCAGAGCAGAGAGAAGGGATTTAGCAACTTAGATTCTGGGGAGTCTTTTGGTAGGAGAGGCAGGAAAGCTTAGCTGGCACCAGAGAAGTCCTGGGGAGGGGGGGATTTAAACTAGAGGTCATGGGAAGGCAGCAAGAAGGGCACTTGGTCCAGACCGATCTGATTTAGGGGTGGATGCAGCCAGAGCTCAGTGTGCCTCTGGAAAGCCTGGAGGGAGACATTCCATCACAATAAATAAGCAAGGCAAATGAGGCTCCCTGCGGGGGAGGAAAATCCAAGACTGTAATAACGATAGTGTTGATGTGGAAAAGTTAACTAGGATTAGAGAAACTGCAAATTTCAAGTGGAAGATGACAGCAGGAGACTTCAGCTACCCTGTATAGATCTGACTGCTCTCTTGTCAGGATAGACAGGTGGAGATAGAGGCAGAGATAACATTCTTGGACACAAATGATGATCCCTGAACAAAATTGCCTAAAACTCCCAAGAAAAGATGCTGTTCTGGACTTAGTGTGGAGTGCTGCACAGGACCTGGTTCAAGCTGTGTCAGTGGGTGAACCGCTCTGTAACAGGGACCACAGTACAATTAGGTTTAATGCTGCAGAGGGAGAGTGCAGGCCAAAGAAATCCAGTGTACATATACTCAATTTTAGGAAAGGAAACTATGTAAAAATGAGACAAGTCATCAAAAAAATGAAAGAAACAGCATCAAAGAGAGGAAATCCACCAAAAGCAAGAGGTGTTGAAATTGGTGGGACCAGCTTCATGGTTAAGGGGGTAACAGGTGTTTGGGGATGCTGAGGCCACAGCAGAGAAGGTCAGTGATTTCTTTGTGTTCGTCTTTACTGTTAAAGGTGCTGGGGACACTTACGGTTTTCTGTAGCAGATCGATCAGAGGAGGCGAATCAAGCTGAAGTAACTGTGTGGGTCATATTAGACCAGATTCCCTGGCTGGCATCCCTAAATGTACCCAGAGAAAAAAAATCTAAGTCAGGTCTATATGATGCTGAACTCAGAGCTGGTGGTTACAAATCAGGCAGGACCTTGGAGCCATCTCTGACATCTCTAAAATCAGTGTTCAGCAGCAGCCAGAAAAAAAACTGGCTTGGGCCCTGATATCACCTGAGAGGGTGCTGGGAGCAAGATGGAGGGTGTCATTTAGCCTGTGTACCTGGAGAGCTGTGCACAGTTCTGGACACCCATCTCCAGAAGGAGATGGTGAAGATCCAGAGGAGGAGGCCAGGGCTCCATCAGTTGGAGAGAAGGCTGATGGACAACCAGACCAAGGCTTGCAAGACATTGGGGTGATGGACAAGGCAGATGGAGAACATCTGCTCATCACCTCCTGCAGTAGGAGGGCTAGCTGGCAGGCGTGCTCCCTGCACAAGCCCCCATCTGCAGAGGACCTGGGGGTGAGACTGACTCTTCACCACCACATTTACACCAAAGCCTAGGCTGGTGATCTTCTACCAGGGCAGAGTCCGAGGTGAGAGATTTGTTTCTTCCTTGGGAGGAATCCAGAGCACATATTTCATATATTTTGATGTGAAATGCTGGTTTGGACCAAAACAATCCTTCCAGAAAATTTGAGGCAGGATATTCTGTTCATCTTGAGCTGCTCTCGTGAAAGCTTAGGAAAAGCAGCGTCACCCATGGTACCGAGGTAGAGACCTGATCCCCATGGGGCCACCTCACCAGGGGTGCTGCACACCCATCAAAGCCCCACGTGGGCCATGATGGGGTCAGTGGGAGGCGGGGGCCCAGCTGACAAATGGCTCCCTTGGCCCCCCCATGGCCCTCATGCCCCAGGAGCCAGCGATTGCCACTGACAGTGTTCTTCATGAGAAAATTAAGTAGAGTAGCAGTCTTATCCCCAAATCATAATAGCTTTTCCTAATGCCAAAATAAAAAAAAAAAAAAAGCTATTTCATGCTGTAATTACAAGTCATAAAAAGAGCTGTGCTGACAGATATATAACACCCCAGTAACTGCCTCTGGCAGCCAGGCCCCGCTAACACTAATCACGATAACAATCCCAACAATAATTAGAGATAAGACTCTCCCTGCAAGCCCTCGCTTCACATCTGTCTCTGTCGCAGCCCCAGGAGGTTTGCCAGAGGAGGCATGCACTGCTGGGGCAGGGGATGCAGGGAGCCCTGGCGTCCCAGGCAGGTGGTCTGTCCCCCCCAGCTCCAGCACCTTTCACAGCTCTGAAGCTTTCGAACCAAGCCTATGCTGGTGCAGACACCTCATAGCTCGGTGGTCGCAACAAGGAGTTTTGCATTGACCCCACAGTATGGGTATTTGCACCATTACCGCTCTCATGTTTTAATCTTGTTTTCAGCACATCAACAGCAGTTTTTTTGATTGAATGGTAGAACCATGTGGGGTGGCTTTACTGAGAGTGGGATGGACTCCCCTGGGCCTGAAGCCTGGCTCCTCACTTAAGAGATGCAGAAGTCCAGATGTGATGACTTAAGATCAATTCAGAGGATGTGTTTGGACTAAGAGCTCCTGTGCCTACAGTCTGCTCTTCCTGCGCTCTTCTCCTTTAACCCCTACGATGTGACCTCCGAATTGCCATCGGATGCCTGGGCAGCCCTGAAGAAGCAAGAACTGCCCAAAGTTTGTGGGGAGTCTTGAGGGCTGGTGCTGGCAGGGGGTGGATTGACGAAAGGGGGTGATGACCCCCTTTGTCAGTGTGAGTTGTTTGAATCTGATTGGTGCCTTGGGGCTTTTTGGTCTGTTTGACAAAGTTCCTCAAGCTGCAGGTCAGGGATGCTGCTGGGCCTGAAACTGCATCTTGCAGCAAGGCCTTGAACTGGAAGGTGGGGGGGGGGGCTGGGCTTTTAGGACTTATGGCCTCCACTGGCTGTTGATGACCTGGGGCATCTCTGGAGCTCTTTGAGAGATCGTGTCCTAGAGGGGGTACTGGAAAATGTATTCTGGGACAAGAGGAAATTCCTAAATGTTTCCTCACTTCTTCTTGCCATGAGGAACCAGCCCATCTTGCACAGTGCAAGCACACTTGCACATTGCAGAGACATGTGCCTCCAGGTCTCACCAACATGCACACACATGACCCCAAATGTGCATGCTGCCAGATCCAGGTTATTTCCTGCAGTTCCATAGCTCCTTTTGTTCACGGTCCCAGTGCACCAGACTGTAGGGGCAAGTAGGTCCCCAAGGAGCAGGAGCTGCTGGTTCCAGCTCTGCCTCCCACTGTCTGCCTTCCTCCTGTGTTTGTCCCTACGCCCTCTCTCACTGCTTGCTCCCTCTTGCATTTGCATATCATGCATATTCATGAAAGATGTAGCTAATTAAATATTCATGTACACAGTCATTGAACTTGCAATTAATCTGAAACTTGCAGTACTTCTTATATCCCCCCACCCTGAGAGGAGTCGTGAGCCAGCTCTGGCTGCCAGAGGATGCTGGCCTTGCTGGCTGCTGTGGGCTGCAGCCCAGGAAGAGAGGTACCAGCACATACTGACCCACTTTTCCTAGATCCACACTGTTTTGCAAAAGGGAGCATGATGAGAATTGTGAGCTACCCTTCCTGGTCCAGGGGAGGCTGTGGTGCATGACGGGACCACATAAATACAGCAGCAAAAATTCTCAGCGCTGCAGGGTGCAAAAGCTTTGCCTCCAAGTGGGGCTGATCTTATGACAAAGCTGCCCCCCCATCTGCCACCAGCGCCACAAAGAGGGGGGGTATGGCAGGGCGAGGGCTCCCACCACAGCAGTGTCGCTCTCCCTGGATCCTGCAGAGAGGACGGTGTTGGGGGTTTGCTGGATGCTGTGGCCCCTCCATGTACCCCAGCCCAGCCTCTCTGCACCCCCAGTGCTTGGATCCTGCTCCAGGATGCCCAAGGGGGATGGATGGGCTGGAGCGCTCACACGGAGCCCTTTCCTTTCTCCCAAGTGCTCCTGCCCCCGCTGCCTGCTTGAAAGCTGCTTGTCGCAGCATCACTCTGCAGCTCCCACGGCTCCTGCAAACTTCCTCTCATCTCTGCGTACTAATAGTGTGTCAGGAGCTTCTGCTTCAAACCACATCTAGTCTGACAGCCCACCCTGGAAAAGCCAGCTTCAAACAACACCGAGACTGACAGAATCAGAGCAGAGATGGGACAGAGTGGCGAGGAAGGGTGGGGAAAGCAGGGCTGCAGAGGTCCCCAAAGCGCACAGCAGGACTGCACTGCCAGCTCCGTGGGACCACAGAGCCCAGCCTAGCTGGTTCTGCTGCGCACATCCCCCGAGCAATGCACAGCACTCATCCCTGGCCATGTACGGCCCTGCAGAGCCCTTGCAGCCGTCACCAGCACACTGGGGTGTCACGCACGCAGCTCCGGACCTCCCTTTCCATCACAGCCCTAGATCAGAGAGATGCAAGTGACTCTGGTGTGAAAATAACACTTAGAGCTGTCTCTCTGGCTGTTTTATTAGTAGTGGCCAACAAAAAATGTGGGTCACATTGCTTGAATCTATTTGCTCTGGCCAGGACATGGTCTGAGGTACTGGCTATGCTGGGTATATCAGACAGCAAACATTTGTTAAAACCATCAAAAGTGTTTGTTAAAACTCTCTCTAGTAACTCCCCCAGTTTGTCTGGGGAGTCTGGGCAGAAATTGAGACATTCAGGGCTGAAACAGCTGACCCAGAGCATCCCCCCAGATAAGCAGAAGCTGCCTTCAAAACGCAGTCAGAGCAATCCAGAGCATTTGCTCGCCTAAAAAACCTTCCCAGCAACATTCTCACCCTCCCCCATCCTTTTTGTACTGTCAGTGATATCCCTGTCTGTTACTCTTCACTTTTCAAGTGGGTTTTGAAACCCATCTTCTTTGAAAACCCCTTGTTTAAAGTAGGAGAAAATATCCGGCAGGGTTGCAATTTGTCAGCTCGGCAGCATTGACTGCGGATTGAAGTTTGAAGGAAGTTTGACTGAAAGGGAGCAAGATGTTTTGAAATGCTTTGTGGGGAGCTCAGGCACAGCTCCAGCTCCGTTCCGCTCCCCACATGAGCGGGCGATGGCTCCCATCCGCTGCTGCCTTCTCCCGCGCAGGTTTTCGGTCCATGGCTCGCTCTTTGCAGATGCCCATGTGGTCTGCATCAGAAGTGTGGAGGATTGGTGTTTTTTTAAGGCAATAAAGTTGTTTCCTTCCCCATCACCCACTTAAAATCACGCAGGGAGCTGGTAGGTTTTATATCAGCGTCTACGCAGGAGACCTTCCTGGTATTGTGGGAAGAAAGACTTCCAAACATATCACAGCTCCCAGACGTAGCAGTGGAGGGTACCGGTCTTTTGCTGCAGTTCATGTTTTAGCTCTAATTATCCCATCGATGTTTGCTGCCACTGGGTAAAAGACACTCGTTACAAACCCAGCATGTTGGGAACAGCCAGGCTGGTTTGCAGAACCCCCAGGGGAGCCATGCTCTGCAGTTGGACACACTCGTCCCTGTGCCTGGCGGCACATGCTTGTCCCCTGGCACTGGACGTGGTAGGTCACAACACAAATCACTCGTGTGTGTGTGTGTGGCGGGGGGGGATGTGGGTGCAAATCCCTCCCTGTTCCCAGTTCTGGCTGGTGACTAATACCCCAGTATTAGCCTCAAAAGTGCCCAGTCATCCCCAGGGCAGCAACAAGAGCAGGGTGCTCCCCATCTCCCTCCTGGGATACAGATGGAGAGGTACCCCAGACCCCAAGGAAGGACTGGGTGGCAGTTCCTAGCTCTCCCTGCAAACACTAGCAGGACTGAAGTGGCTCAGGGGTACCAGGCAGGCTGTAGTGGAAAGTTCTGGCAGCCAATTTAATGACATTTTGGAGATGACAACCCCCATTGTCCATCCCTCCCAGTGCTTGTGGCCTGAAGCCAGTAAAAGGTAACGTCCAGCCCAGCTCACTGGGGCTGTGCTGCAATACTGGGCTGTGGAGAAGAGATCACAGCCTGGTTTGCTGCGGGAAACGTAGGTAGCTGGGGACATAGCATCTTAGCCAGCCCTCTCTGGAGCTTCTCCACTGAGCCCTGAGCCTTGTACAGAGCTGAGAGTAGTTTGGTCACTCCACCACCTTCAAGCAACGATGGACACAGCCATAGCAGTGCATGGAGATGGACCACTAGCATCCTGGTGGACTCCACAGCTCTCCTTTGTCCAGCAACAAGCTGATACGGCCAGGTTGTAAGGCAGTGAAATCCCTACTTCAGCACCCTCTGAAAACCCAGATGGGGGCCCTGGGGCCACATCTACAGGTAGAAAAGCTGAGCTGGGGGACATGTCCCGCAATAGCTGTGCAGCAGCGCAAACCTTCTCTGCAGCCCAGGCTGTAAGCGGCCTCATCTGGCATCCCGGGGCAGGGGTACAAACCATCCTTAATGATCTTTTCTGCTGGCATTACTGCATCCATTTTGCAAGTGTAATTGCTGAGTGCATTTCTGAGGCACTGCTCTGCTGAGCTATCTTGAAGACATGAATGCAAATAAACCTGCTCTGAGAGGAGGCTGAGGGGCAGGAGGTTCAGGCCTGGGTTTTCTTCCTCCCCATTAACATCTGGCTCCAGCTGCAGTATCTACTGCCCTGATCTGCTCCACATTTCTTACTTGCATTGCTCAGATGCTAAAGGCAGCTCAGAATATCTTTCTGGGTGAATACATTGCACTATTTGCCAGTGACTTCTCACTCCTTTCTTTTAGGCTCTGTCAATGTTGACCCAAGGGTCGGTGGATGCAAGGTAACTCTCTGGGAACCTTCTGTAAATACCAGCAAGGCATTACAAGTAAATGGTGCAAATATCACGGATGGGGTTGCTCCTAGGAGCTGGGCAGGGCAGCTTGAGCCCCGAGCAAGGCAAAGCCTTGGTGCTGGGGCAGGACTGCAGGAGCTCGATTCCCACCCGCTGGGGCAGGAGGAGCACACCCTGGGCAGCTTTACCCGGAGGAAAATCTTGTTGCTGATGTGACAAGGAACAGCAACAGTGCCACAGCCATGGTGACGTTAACAACCCAATGTGGTCCTCCATTTCTCCCAATACTCTGGAAAGAAATTTGCAAGCGGTATTTGCATGGATTTACCGTGACACGGAAGTGCCCAGGCTCTTTGCAAGCAGTGTGTTTCCACTACAACCCCCTGATGAGGACAGCACGAGTCCCAACCCTCCCTTGTTATACAGAGGCATGGGGAAGAAGAGAGATGGCTCGTGGCCACAGCAAACCCAGATCTGGTCAGGATGGCGACTCTGGGTGCCTACATCCTACTCCTGAAGGCTGTGCTATCCAGAGGACCCCTAACCCACCTCGGTTCAGGCTGTGCCCAGCGCCTGGTGCTTCAGAAGGGATACAAGCATTAACCTACGCCTTGCCCAAACTGCTCCCAGTAGGAACCAGTGCACTACAGAGCAGTGTATTGCATCTATCGATGTTTTGCTGTACAAGGCCTGAAGCACAAACCGGTCTTCTGTGGCCTCTGTGTTTGCTCCTTGTCCATCCCACCCAGCTGGCATGGTGGGGGAGCGCATGATCCCCACTGAAAGAGTCTATTTGCTGCCAGCCAGCCCCCGAAGTGGCCTGGTCCCCTACCTCCTGCCGGACAAGGCTGGCCTTGGCGAGATTTTATCAGAGCCAAAGCAAGCTCAGTTTACAGAATGATAATCCTGCTCTTGTGGGTGTTTAGACACTTTCAGGATTACTGTGGCTTAAAAATAAATATTTATGATTAATTTTATTCCCTCCCTGGTGCCAGGGTGCACAGGATAAATCATTGCCGCTCTGTGATAAAGGGTCCAGGAGCCAATCTTTAGCCTTGCCTGAGATTTATGCCCCTTTGAAAACAAAGATCCTGACAAAGAGAGAGATTTCCTGGCACAGAATAACTCTGTTTAATTAGAGAGATGATTCATGTTTTCAATCACAGTTTAATACCAGGCCCTTTACAGTCAGCAGTAAAGCAGGAGCTTGCAGGTCTGACAGGCCCTTGAAAACAAGCCCATCTTGGGTTCCTCTGGTGGAGGCTCCATTGGCACAATGCTCTGCAGGGATAGGGTCGCAGTGCCGAGAGGCTCAGCTGGACCCCAGCACCTGCAGATCTTCACCAGAGCCTCCCATAACGCTTTCCCGGGGATCTGGTGCACGGGAGAGACAGACACACCCCCCCCCATGCCCCAGAGGCAGTGTCAGCTCCAGCAGGGAAATCTCCCTCTTCCCCAACCCGACCAACATGCTTCAGTCCTGGGCTGCTCCAGGCAAGAGCTTTGCTCTCCACATCCCATGCTTTGGTTGCCAGCATCCCCGCAGCAAGTGGCCAGGGGCTGTGCCATGGGCCACTGCCCTCTCACGGCAGCCCCTGGGCTATGGGAGCAGGTGGAGGCTGGCTCCCATGCTGGTGCTCTCCCGACTGGGGCCAGCATTAGCAACATCCCAGGGATTGGAAGGCCAGGGTAGACTGGTCTGAGCATCCCCATGCTGAGCGGATGCTGCCGAAAAAGCTCCACCAAGCTTCCATGGCCGTGGGGGGTCTTTGCAGTGGAGCTGGGTATATCGTGGAGGCCAGCACTGGAAAGCAAAGCTTTGTCCCTAGTTCTGCTCCAAAGTGGGGGAACAAGGTCCTTGCAAGGGGGGCAAACTCATGAAGAGGCAATGTCATGCTGAGCTGGTCCCTGAGAAACAGGGACACCACTGTGGAGCAGACCCCGTTCCTGGCTTGTGGTGCTTGGACTTGGGTTCAGCCGGTGCAGGACCAGGGCACAACCCAGCCAGGACAGGGGCCCAACCCAGCATCTTTCTCTTTTCCCCACTGCCCAACTGGGCGTCTCGCTGGAGGAATGAGAGCGAGCCTGATGAGGAAGTTAAGCTACCAGCCTCACACACGGCTACCAGCCACATTTACGAGCTGTGACTGTCTAGACAGTTTCCAAGAGTTGGTGGCTGTCTTGCTCACTGCACTCCCTACCATCACATCCCAGGCATCAATTCAGAAATAAAACAGACGCGGCAAAGGCCCATAAAATTAATTAGCTCTCACTTTAAATTAAGCATCTCAAATGGGTGTTTCATGGAGATTTAATTAAAAGCCTGAAAGTTATACTGTAGGCAATGGTTGGAGCTGAGCCGGAGAGGATGGGGTGTAGGCACGGGGCTGGAAGCTGGCACCATGTCCCTGGCTGTGCCGAGCAGTCAGACAGGCAGCATGCACAGCGGTGGCTGCTGGGTGTGATGAGTGCGGATAAGCTGGTATGTCCCTCCCAGTGTCACTGTCCCCCGCCTTCCTAAGCCTGTCCTTGTGGGGGCATCTGCACCCAGAGTGGGGGCACAGCTGGGGCACAGAGGTGTGCAGGAGGGAGACCTGAGGTGGGTGGCACTCTGCTAATAGGGAGGGACTTCTCTGAGGCAGAGGGGATTTGCAATCTGTACCCATGCTTGTGCATGGCCCTGGCAACCCTGCCTCAGCACCTGAGGATGTGGCACCTAGAAGAGCAGGGGAGGAGTCCCAGGTGGGGGCAGGGTATGCTCAAAGCATGTGTTAACATCCCCAAAGTTGAGAGGGATCAGGCTGGGTTTAGCTCAACATGAGACATGTTAGGTCCATCAGTCATCTCCTGAGGTCTCCCTGGGTGGGAAATCTAATGCTGGGCGTGCCTTGGTTATGCGCTGGCAATTAATGGGCAAAACACCCCGTGCTGAACAAACATTGGCCAAGGGCAGCCCTCACCCCAGCAAGACATGTGCTGTCAAACCATGTCCCCCTCCTTGCGTTCTGCCAGCAGGTCCCCTCCAGCTTAGCCTTGGCAGGGCTCCCTGTGGCCACAGTAGTGTCCCAGACTGCAGCAGGCTAATGTTCATGGTCCCAGAACACTGCTCAAGCTTGATGCTAATGAAGAGGAAGAACTGGAGAAGGAAAAGAAGGTTATTTCCATCCCTGAAGAGCCCTGAGGTTGCTTAGCAGTGTATCCAAGCAACACCCTTTTCTGATTATAGTTGACTTCTGCCCTTCTCCACCACTCCTGCCTCTAGGTCCTCGGTGAATTCAGGACAGGATACTGGGAGCACACAGCAGCAGAAACACACTGCAGAAAAAAAAAAACATTTTCATTTCCTAGCCAGGCACACTTCTCCCCAGGTACCCCCTACCAAACACTCACAGATATGCTAATGACTGGAGTGCCAAAGAATTTCCTTCTGCTGGTGAATGGGCAGGTCTTAAAATCCAGCAGGTGTGAAGCATGAGAGCAAAGACTCCCTCTCTGAACTTCACCAGCTCTGCCACCTTCGCTATAGCCTGGCAGTCCCCGGAGGCAGGGGCATTCTTGTTCAGCTTGCTCCTGATAGGCGATAGCAGTGCTAGGTCCAGACCAAACCCCAGGATAACCACAGCCCTGGTATCAGCCTGGGACTGGACGCTTCATCATCCTGTGGAGAGGACCATCCACTTACAAGGCAGTCCTGTTTCATGCTGTCCTTGGAACCCACGCTCCAGAGGAGCCTCTCAAGGGCAGCCCCAGTGAGGTAGGCACATCACCGGAGGGCTGCACAGCCCGGCTCAGCTGTGGTTTTTCCTTTGCTTTGGTGTCATATTCTGATTTGAGGTCCCTCATTGTTTAAATTGAAGCCCTGCAAGATGTCAAGTAAAAACCAGGCTGCAGAAGGCAGCCAGGGATATTTTTACCCTGGGGAGCAAACAGGGACCAGGCAGGCTGTCCTTCCCTGGTCATGCTGAGCACCACTGGCTCATGTCCCAAAGCAGTGCCCAAGGAAAGCAACTCTTTGGGGAAAGGACGGACCTCTCCCAGCTTCTTGAGGCTGCCCAGCTGGGTGCTGGCAGCACCTTGAGAGTGCACTGCCTTGGCCAAGCACCATTGCATTACTCTGGCCAGCCTGGCAAACAGCAGCACAGAAGCAAGGGAGCTTGTTACACAGAATCCCAAATGGAAAGGCTTGATCACTGTCTTTCGCGATGTGCTGCTAACACCTAAACTGCCCCTCCAAGGCCTCCCAGCTCCCCCAGCTTCCAAGGGGCTCTCTCTGCCACCTGGGGTTTGGCTCCTTAGATGAAACCCCACATTGGGTGAAGAGATTTGAGCTGGGGGGGAGAGGCCCCTTTGAAGTCTGCCTGGGGACTCCAGTCAAAGCCCAAACGACCACAAGGCTTTCCTGTATTACATAAACGTGATGCTTAAGATACCACTTTTAACATTCCTCTCAGGAGAGTGCTGATGCTGGAGTCTTGCTGTTTCTTGACATACTGTTTTCTGGAGAGGGAAGAGGAGCTTGAATTTGAATAATGAGGCTTTGACAGGAAAGCATTCTGCCTTGCTTTCTTGCTTTGTGCTGAAGACTATTCCTTCCCCCGAGGAGCAGGGAGACCCAGCCTGGCTGCCAGAGGCTAAGGAAGACGAGCTAGAGAGACTGCGCTCAGGAACACAAGTGCAACAGGTTGCGGTGCGAGTGATCTCCCCCTGCTCCCCACCTTCCTACACCCACCTGCGCTGCAGATGTGATCCCAGCAGCTCTTACTCATAAAGGCCACACACATAAGACAGGCCCAAAGGGCATTGTTAAATGTGTGTGTCTCACCATTATGTAATGGCTGATTTACCTTAATTATATTAAACTTATAACAAACTTTTATTTTATCTCATTCATAAACTATTTATGCTGGTTATTTTTTTGCTCTGCTACAGCTTTCTGATGAGCAATTCCCAGCTGTTCAAACAGTGGCCTGTTCACAGCACAGCCTGTTGCTACCTGGCTTATTTTGCACTGGAAATTTTAATCCCCATACTGCTACTGATGTGCTGATACTGCTAGTGCCCCAGTTACTTCATTAGCATTTTGGGGGGATTTGTGAATCCTCCACAGCTGTAGCCAGGTTGGACCACACCAGTTCTCCCACCTGCCCGCCTTCCCTCTGCCACTCGTGCATCTGGTATGCACATGAGCTGTTAAAGGCGACATTCTTCCCAGCCTTCTCTAATCCCCTCAGACTTGAATTCAGTTCGTGAGAGCCCATTAATTTGTGTCTGAGGCTTAGAGACATCCCCAGAGGAATACTGCCAAAGCATCTACCCAAGTCCAAGCGGGATCAGAAATCCTAGTGGGAGCACGAGGTTCTTTGCAAAGGTGTACCAGCATCAGGCTCCCATGGCTCAAACAGCTCCTTCCTTCTGAATTTCCTGCCCCACCATCTCCCTGGGGGCTGGCTTCGCAACCTCAAAAACTTGGAAACAAGTGGCCCTGGCTCCCAGCAGGACCAACCACACCATGTCGCCCTAGATCCTTGTAGTCCTCACAGTCCTCAGCTCTGATTGCCTTGTGTGGTCCCCCAATCCTTCTTTCCCCACTGGGTGTGGATAAGTTAGCAGTGTTGCAGGTTCTAAATCTCTCTCTCTGCCTGTCTGTGTTCAGTGGCCTGTTCTCCCCTTGCCCCTCTCCTCATGTGCCGTACCGTGGAGCTAATCCCCAGAAGCATCTTTGGGACATTTCACTGGATGCAAAGATGTTTGCAGACTTCATCCTCTCAGGGCAAAGCCCTCTGGGTTTTGCCTCCTCTGAAACTGAAACAGTGCCATCCTGCATCCACTGGAAAAATTTCTAGAGGAGCTCTGTGTTCATCTGGGCTTCTGCAGCCAACAGGCTGAGACCTGCTTTTCTCTTGCAAAGTCCAAAAGTGCCAGAGAGGTGTGAAATGCCTGGGATCAAGTCAAGGTGTCATGCTTACACCTGTGCAAATGCACATTTCTGTGCAAGGTGCATCTTTATGATCAGAAGCCATTTGCTACAAAAATCTCCTGAAATATGTTCAGTTTTAAGGGCTGTTCACCCCACTATGTTTATACAAGTGGCCACCACAGGGACTGCAGCCAGTGTGCTTTCATTAAGTCTACAATGATTAGCATCAAAGGCTCAAGAGGATGCTTTATGGGCCAAACAGGAGCATCATTTACTCTACGGTATCTTTACCATTTGCATTTGTGCAGGCTGGTGCTATGCCCACCACTCCTGGGGGAGCTTTCAGCACTGCTGGGCTGTTTGCAGCAGGATCTGCCCCGTCCCCTGCTGACTTGGCTTCATGGCTGCCCTCCATCTCTGCCATTTTATTTTCTCCCCAAGTAGTCATCCTTCATGTTAAGATCGCACCAGGCTCAATAAAGGGCACCCTGGTTCCAGCCACCGTGTACCACAAGGAAACCCCTCTTCCCCCCCGGGGCATCCACCTGCCCCCGGGGCACTCCAGGGAGCACATCCCCTTGTCTGCTCCCCACAAGTTTCCCAAACTCTCTTCCCCTCTGCTTGGCACAAGCCAGCCCAGCTCCCCTCTCCTGGTGGCACTGGTGGCTCAGCACTGGGGACTTGCTGCCATCCAGTGGCTGCTGCAATGATGGAGACCTGCTCTCGCCCAGCCCTGGGTGCCAGCCCCGCTCCTGGCTGCCCCAGCATGAAAAGCACGCGCAGGCATGTAT